>NC_060141.1:167353678-167664178 GCF_021461385.2 Schistocerca piceifrons
TTATTGACACATTCCTGGGGTCAGATACATCACATGATCACACTGACAGAACCACAGGCACATAGACACAGGCAACAGAGCATGCACAATGTCGGCACTAGTACAGTGTATATCCACCTTCCGCAGCAATGCAGGCTGCTATTCTCCCATGGAGACGATCGTAGAGATGCTGGATGTAGTCCTGTGGAACGGCTCGCCATGCCATTTCCACCTGGCGCCTCAGTTGGACCAGCGTTCGTGCTGGACGTGCAGACCGCGTGAGACGTCGCTTCATCCAGTCCCAAACATGCTCAATGGGGGACAGATCCGGAGATCTTGCTGGCTAGGGTAGTTGACTTACACCTTCTAGAGCACGCTGGGTGGCACGGGATACATGCGGACGTGCATTGTCCTGTTGGAACAGCAAGTTCCCTTGCCGGTCTAGGAATGGTAGAACGATGGGTTCGATGACGGTTTGGATGTACCGTGCACTATTCAGTGTCCCCTCGACGATCACCAGTGATGTACGGCCAGTGTAGGAGATCGCTCCCCACACCATGATGCCGGGTGTTGGCCCTGTGTGCCTCGGTCGTATGCAGTCCTGATTGTGGCGCTCACCTGCACGGCACCAAACACGCATACGACCATCATTGGCACCAAGGCAGAAGCGACTCTCATCGCTGAAGGCGACACGTCTCCATTCGTCCCTCCATTCACGCCTGTCGCGACACCACTGGAGGCGGGCTGCACGATGTTGGGGCGTGAGCGGAAGACAGCCTAACGGTGTGCGGGACCGTAGCCCAGCTTCATGGAGACGGTTGCGAATGGTCCTCGCCGATACCCCAGGAGCAACAGTGTCCCTAATTTGCTGGGAAGTGGCGGTGCGGTCCCCTACGGCACTGCGTAGGATCCTACGGTCTTGGCGTGCATCCGTGCGTCGCTGCAGTCCGGTCCCAGGTCGACGGGCACGTGCACCTTCCGCCGACCACTGGCGACAACATCGATGTACTGTGGAGACCTCACGCCCCACGTGTTGAGCAATTCGGCGGTACGTCCACCCGGCCTCCCGCATGCCCACTATACGCCCTCGCTCAAAGTCCGTCAACTGCACATACGGTTCACGTCCACGCTGTCGCGGCATGCCACCAGTGTTAAAGACTGCGATGGAGCTCCGTATGCCACGGCAAACTGGCTGACACTGACGGCGGCGGTGCACAAATGCTGCGCAGCTAGCGCCATTCGACGGCAAACACCGCGGTTCCTGGTGTGTCCGCTGTGCCGTGCGTGTGATCATTGCTTGTACAGCCCTCTCGCAGTGTCCGGAGCAAGTATGGTGGGTCTGACACACCGATGTCAATGTGTTCTTTTTTCCATTTCCAGGAGTGTATATGATTCAGTAAGCTTCATTTGCTAAAGCTGTATGCGCTTTGTTCCGCGTGACTGCCACAAAATTCTGTATTTTAAAGCCAGCGGCATTACTGAAGTTACCTTTAAAATTTACAGTATGGGTTATTAGCGGTTTTCTTTCTCACGTAGCAAAACAGCGTTTTCTCGGAGGCACCAAATCAGTATGTTGCAACACTGTGTTTGTAATGGTGAGAAATGAATCCTTTACGGCCACACAGAACGTAAAATATCAGAACTTAAGATCACATAAACCGAGCTATGTCGCAAGACGCTGTAGTCGCATTCAGGAGGACGATGTTTCAAATCCCCCTCCAGTTTACGTGGTTTCCCTGAATTACTGCATCTGAATACCAGAAGAGGTTCAAATGGCTCTGAGCACTATGGGACTTAACATCTGAGGTCATCAGTCCCCTAGAACTAAGAACTACTTAAACCTAACTAACCTAAGGACATCACACACATCCATGCCCGAGGCAGGATTCGAACCTGCGACCGCAGCAGTCGCGCGGTTCCGGACTGAAGCGCCTAGAACCGCTCAGCCACCGCGGCCGGCACCAGAAAAGGGCAGGGCCAATTTCCTTTCTCACCTTTCCGCAGTCTGAGCTTATGCTATGTCTCTCACCTTACCGTCAACTGGACGTTAAAACCTAGTATTCCTTCTTTCTTTGCTTTCTTTAGATTACACAAAGAATCTTCTAACGTTACTGCACTGACAATGAAGCTCTATGTTGTGCAAGGCACGGGATCGATAGTCTCTCTTACTCTACACTGAGACAGAAAAACTCACGGCATGCCTCCTAATATCATGTCGCACCTCCTTTTGCCCGGCGTAGTGCAGCAACTCATAGTTGCATAGTGCAAGGACTCAACAATTCGCGGGAGTCCCCTGAACAAATATTGAGCCATGCTGTCTCTATAGCTGTCCACAATTGCGATAGTGTTTTTCGTGTAGAATGATCTGCACGAACTGACCGTTCGATTATGTCCCATAAATGTTCGATGGGTTCATATTGGCCGATCTGGGTGGCTAAACCATTCGCTCCAACTGTCCAGAATGTTCTTCAAACCAATTGCGAACACTCGTGAGACGACACCCTTGTTTGGGAACATGAAGTCCACGAATGGCTGCAAATGGTCTCCAAATAGCTGAACGTAACCATTTCTAATCAGTGAGTGGTTCATCTGGACCAGAGGACCCAGCCCACTCCATGTAAATTCAGCCCACACACTTAAGGAGCCACCACCGGCTTGCACAGTGCCTTTCTGACAACCTGGGTCCGTGGCTTCGTGGAGTCTGCGCCACTGTCGAACCCTACTATCGGCTCTAACCAGTCGTCTAGGGTCCAACAGACATGATCGCGAGCCCAAAAGAGGCGCTGCAGGTGAAGTCGTGCTGTTGGCAAAGCCACTCGCGTCGGCGGTCTGCTGCGATAGCTCATTAACGCCAAATTTCGCAGCATTGTCCTAACGGTTACGTTCGTCGTACGTCCCACATTGATTTCTGTGGTTATTTTACGCACTGTCGCTTGTCTGCCAGCACAACACTACGCAAACGCTGTCTCTCTCGGCCGCTACGTGAATGCCGTCGATCACTGCGATGTTCGTCGTGAGAGGTAATGTCCGAAATTTGGCACTCTCGACACGCTCTTGACATTGGAGATACCGGAATACTGAATTCCCTAACGATTTCCGAAATGGAAAGTCCCATGCGAGTTCAAAGTCTGTTAATTCCCGTGGTGGGGCCATAATAACGTCGGAAACATTTTGACGTGAATCACCTGACTACAAATGATAGCTCCGCCTATGCACTGCCCTCTTATACCTTGCCTACACGATACTACCGCCATTTGTATATGTGCATATCGCTATCCCATGACTCATTCACTTCGCCATATCATTGTCTATTTCGCGACCATAAGGGAGAGCCGGCGGTTTTGCAGACTTAAGCGGGTCGGTCCGGCTGCGGGACTCACTCGTGTACTGGAGCTTTGCTTTCTTGCAATGTAATTTTACGGTTTCTGAAAATTTCATTCTGATGAAGACACCCTTAGTAGCTGACGAAACCTAGGTCAGTGTACCAAACAGTTATTTGCAACCGGTTGGTTGTATAATTCCTATGTTTGAGAATTATATTCGGTTGGTGAGAAATAGCCGTGTTTGAAACTGCTAGGTGGAACACTTATATCGGTGCTGGGCTACAGGCGCTACACTGCCGCACGACTACATGTTGTGGCCGGATGACAAAGTTCTACTTGGGGCCTTCTACTTCCAGGAAGTTTCCTGCAATCCAGGCCTGGCTGTTAAGTTCGAGAACCGAGTTAAGAAGGAAGATGGCCCAAATAAAGGGGTGGCCGAAAAATTATCGGCGTACCCATCAGACACTTGTCTTAGACGAATGTCAGTTCAACAGTTAACTTGTTGCTAAAATTGTCTCTGTTAATCTCACCAGACAACTGGCACTGTTGCTACTTGCCATGATTAACATTTCGAGTGTGTGTTTATCAGTTTCATTTATTGCGATTGATGACATTTTCGTAATTTCCCTCTGGGTCGAATGATAAAAGCTGAATGCTGTATTAAAGTTGTCAAATTATTACCTAGCTGAGGACCTTTTATAACCAATTCGTTTTTTCTAATTATGTGATAATTTCGCGGGTGTCAACGCAGAGCATAATTTCTGCAGCGCTTAACCATAACTCTTTTGAGTGTATTTGATACAGTCTTTAAGTGTTTCAGAGCATGTGATTGGCACCTCGTCTGTTCTGGTAACCAGATTTTATCTCTTGTTTAAATTGCTGTTCTAACTTTTCAAATGCTCGTTTTAAGTGGTGTTTCTTTCTCTCTGTTACTGTTCTGCATTATCTCTCATTCCCACTCGTTTTTATTACTATTCCAAGGTTCCAGTGGGATGGTTGTGTAAACGCCAATGAACCATAAATATCAAGTTAATTGTTGGAAGTAAAAAAGTTAGTAAAAGCCCTTTATTGTTTATAAATCTTACCGAAATTTTTTAACCCGTGTGAAGTAAATGTTCTTTTGTGATTTGATCTGGGTTTTTTTTTCAGAAACGGTATGTTTCTTATTTTGGATGGAAGACTAACCTAATAAAACTTTGCACTAATTTCCTGGTCAAAAATTATTTCCGGTACCTTACAGCTTACCAACCTCCTACCGATCATTATCCCTGCGCTGTCCTTAAATGGAGCGTCGCACTTTACAAATCACGTCTATACTTAGCCACTGGAAACGGTATTCTGGTTCACTGTCTGAATATACTACAGCTACCCACCGTAGTTGTTCTTAAGATGTTACTGAAGACATGTGAACTTAACTATTTCAGTGCTTCATAAATCTCAGGAATCCAAAGCATACTCATCGAAGAATACCGTTTAAAGATAAACTAAGACAAAAACTAAGGTGACAAGATCAATAGAAAAGAGAATAAAACAGAGTTCTGCTGGAATTGGATACCGATATGGAAATGTTGAAGAAGGTTTTGCAAGTGAACGCCCGAAGCACAGCGTTGTGTTGAAGTGAAAGTTGAACCATCGGAAATTTGTAGAAGAAGAAACTGGAGGCATTACAAACGCGGTGTTGTAGAAGAACGTTAAAACAGAATAGCGAGGTAAAGTGCAAAATGAAGAAGTACTAAAACGAATGGGCGAGGAAAGAAGTCCGTGCAAGACATTTACTGGAAGAAGGGAGAGTCACTGAGACCATTCCTACGGACAGCTTACGTGGCGCTGGTAGGAGAAGCACAAGGCAAAAAATAGGAACAGAGAAAGACTAGGACCTGCAAAACTGGTTACGGAGTTGTTAAGTAAAGATGGAATGATTAGCGCAACACAAGAACACATGGAAGGTAGCTGCGAACCTGACGACCATTGTCTTCAAAAACTACAAAGCGTATCCCACACGGTTCTTGTGTCGAGTTAATTATGTTTGAGAGTCGTGTTCGGCCGCCCTGACGCTCACAGTGCGGTTGGAACGCATGTGCAGAAAATTTAACGTGCTTCATAAGTAGATCATCCTAAATATGGCACTCCTTAATTGGTAAGTAACACTGTCTGGTACTGGTGGGCCACATAGAGGTCCTTTAAAACTGCGATAATAATACGGTAATATTAGAGTGCGCGCACATTTTATTGAAAGAAAGAGGACTAGAGTTTAACGGCCCGTCGATGACTGTACGATCAGAGATCGAGGACAAGTTCGAATTGAGAAAGATTCGGAAAGGACATTGGCCGTGTTCTTTTCCAAGGATCTGTCGCGTAATTTAACTTGAGTGATTTTGAGAAACTACAGGGTGAGTTGGAACACCACCAATAAAATTCCGGAGATACTTCAGGGACGTTTCTTCAGTTTTGGTATAAGGGACTCATGGTCTCTGGTACTGCAGAACCGTTACAATCAAATTTGTAGTGGGCAGCAGTTCCTTTCACCTACTATACTTGCTGCTGATATTAGTAATGCCCATTTACTCTTCCTCCTCAAAGTTACAGAGTAATAATAAAATTAGGAATTACGTTCGTTTGCAAACCCAATTCATATTGTTTCTCTGCGAATGCCTTCACAAAAGTGAAAAAGCTTGTAATATGCAATCACCAATATACAGAGGTACTGATACTCCCTGGCAGATTAAAACTGTGTGCCGGATCGAGAGTCGAACTCGGGACCTTTGCCTTTCGCTGCCAAGTGCTCTACCATCTGAGCTACCCAAGCACGACTCACGCCCCGTCCTCACAGCTTTACTTCTGCCAGTATCTCCATCTCTCAGATGGTAGAGCACTTGCCAGCGAAAGGCAAAGGTCCGGAGTTCGAGTCTCGGTCCGGCACCCAGTTTTAATCGCCAGGGAGTTTCATATCAGGGCACACTCCGCTGCAGAGTGAAAATATCTCATTCTGGATACAGAGGTACTGTTCTCATGGGCGTCGAGATACATATGCAAAAGAACAGCGATGTGGCTGCCGTAGATTCAGGAACACTACAACGCAGCGTCGTCGTGCTGCTCCTTCACTGCATTCAGTGATCTCATACGCGAGGTGCAAATCGGCCAACTCTCCGTCGGTAAACCTATCCGTAGTACTGCTGTTTAATACCGTCAAGGTACAATTACTCCCGGGTCATAGACGGACAGTAACAAATTTCGCTTACATCTGCTTATGAGAGCAGACATGCTGTTGGAGGTCTTTGTGCTGCTAAGTCAAATACCTCGCCACGCTGGGGGTAGGGCAGAGGGAATCCCAATTGGGAATCTTTGAGAAGGGATTTCCAGTTCAGGCATTAGCCTGGCGACAAAGGGAAACATCCCCAGAACCTTTGTCGGACTAGGTGTTGCAACTACACTACTGGCCATTAAAATTGCTACACCACGAAGATGACGTGCTACAGACGTGAAATTTAACCGACAGGAAGAAGATGCTGTGATATGCAAATGATTAGCTTTTCAGAACATTCACACAAGGTTGGCGCCGGTGGCGACACCTACAACGTGCTGACATGAGGAAAGTTTCCAACCGAAACGTTGTTGTGAGGCCTCGTGGAAGGAGGAGAAATGCGTACCATCACGTTTCCGATTTTGATAAAGGTCGGATCGTAGCCTATCGTGATTGCGGTTTATCGTACCGTGACATTGCTGCTCGCGTTGGTCGAGATCCAATGACTGTTAGCAGGAGGGTAATATGGAACGCCGTGCTGGATCGCAACGGCCTCGTATCACTAGCAATCAAGCTGACAGGCATCTTATTCGCATGGCTGTAACGGATCGTTGAACCACGTCTCGATCCCTGAGTCAACAGATGGGGACGTTTCCAAGACAACAACCATCTGCACGAATAGTTCGATGACGTTTGCAACAGCATGGACTATCAGCTCGGAGACCATGGCTGCGGTTACCCTCGACTCTGCATCACAGTCAGGAGCGCCTGCGGTGGTGTACTCAACGACGAACCTGGGTGCACGAATGGCAAAACGTCATTTTTTCGGATGAATCCAGGTTCTGTTTACAGCATCATGATGGTTGCATCCGTGTTTGGCGACATCGCGGTGAACGCACATTGGAAGCGTCTATTCGTCGTCGCCATACTGGCGTATCACTCGGCGTGGTGGTATGGGGTGCCATTGGTTAAACGTCTCGGTCATCTCTTGTTCGCATTGACGGCACTTTGAACAGTGGACGTTGCATTTCAGATGTGTTACGACCCGTGGCTCTACGCTTCATTCGATCCTTGCGAAACCCTACATTTCAGCAGGATAATGCACGACTGCATGTTGCAGGTCCCGTACGGGCCTTTCTGGATACAAAAAATGTTCGAATGCTGTGCTTGCCAGCACATTCTCCAGATCTTTCATCAAACAAAAACGTCTGGTCGGCAGAGCAACTGGCTCGTCACAATACGCCAGTCACTACTCTTGATGAACTGTGGTACCGTGTTGAAGCTGCATGGGCAGCTGTACCTGTACACGCCATCCAAGATTAGAGTAGATTAGATTAGATTAATATTTGTTCCATAGATCATGAATACGACACTTCGTAATGATGTGGAACGTGTCAGGTTAATAAAAGATGTCTGTACAAGATATTACATTACACAAGATATTGCATGACACTAATGTTTAAGTTGGATTTTTCCCCTCCCTTAATTTATATCTAAAAATTCAGCCAATGAGTAGAAGGAGTTGTCATCTAGAAATTCTTTTAATTTATTTTTAAATGTTGGTTGGCTATCTGTCAGGCTTTTGATGCTGTTTGGTAAGTGACCAAAGACTTTTGTGGCAGCATAATTTACCCCTTTCTGTGCCAAAGTCAGATTTAGCCCTGCATAGTGAAGATCATCCTTTCTCCTGGTGTTATAGCTATGCACACTGCTATTACTTTTGAACTGGGTTGGATTATTAACAACAAATTTCATAAGTGAATATATATACTGCGAAGTTACTGTGAGGATCCCTAGATCCTTAAACAGATGTCTGCAGGATGACCGTGGGTGGGCACCAGCAATTATTTTGATTACACGTTTTTGAGCAATGAATACTTTTCTACTAACGATGAATTACCCCATAATATGATGCCATACGAAAGCAGTGAATGAAAGTAGGCATAGTAAGCTAATTTACTGAAATTCTTATCACTAAAATTTGCAATAACCCTAATAGCATACGTAGCTGAACTCAGACGTTTCAGCAGACCATCAATGTGTTGCTTCCAGTTTAACCTCTCATCAATGGACACACCTAAAAATTTTGAAAATTCTACCTTAGCTACAGACTTCTGTTGAAAGTCTATTTTTATTACTGGAGTTGTGCCATTTACTGTACGGAACTGTATATACTGTGTTTTATCAAAATTTAAAGAGAGTCCGTTTTCTGAGAACCACTTAATAATTTTGTGAAAAAATCATTTACAATTACATCACTTAGTTCTTGGTTTTTGGATGTTATTACTATACTTGTATCATCAGCAAAAAGAACTAACTTTGCATCTTCATCAATGTGGAATGGTAAGTCATTAACGCATATCAAGAACAGTAAAGGACCTAAGACCGAACCCTGTCGGACCCCGTACCTGATAGCCCCCCCCCCCCCCCCAGTTTGAGGAATCAGCTGTTGTTTTAACGTTACATGAACCACTTATTTCAACTTTCTGCATTCTACCAGTTAAGTATGAATTAAACCATTTATGCACTGCCCCCCTCAAACCATAATGATTTAGCTTATCTAAAAGAATTCCATGACTTACACAATCAAAGGCCTTTGAGAGATCACAAAAAATACCAGTGGGTGATGTCTGGTTATTCAGAGCATTTAATATTCGATCAGTCAAAGCGTATATAGCATTTTCTGTTGAAAAGCCTTTCTGAAAACCACACTGACATTTTGTTAGTACTTTATTTTTACAAATATGGGAGGCTACTCTTGAATACATTACTTTCTCAAAAAATTTTGATAGAGCTGTCAGAAGCTCTGTTTGACTCAATGCCCAGGCGTATCAAGGCCGTTATTACGGCCAGAGGTGGTTGTTCTGGGTACTGATTTCTCAGGATCTATGCGCCCAAACTGCGTGAAAATGTAATCACATGTCAGTTCTAGTATAACATATTTGTCCCATGAATACCCGTTTATCATCTGTATTTCTTCTTGGTGTAGCAATTTTAATGGCCAGTAGTGTACTTTTATTTATGGAATAACGTAATTTCAGAGACTTTACTGGTCTCATAGAGATATGATTTTGTTTGTATACACTGAAGCAGCGTGTGAAAATTTACACGAGGGCCGGGAATCGAACCCAGGTCTCCTGCCTACTAGGCAGGTGCTTTAGCCACTAAACCACTTGGTACAGCGGCTTACACAGCTGCGTGGATTTCCCTGGCACGTCTCCCTCCCCGATCCAAAATCTGACTGCCACCCACAGTCTACTTTAAATTCCCCCTTACACACTAACAGAATTGCCGACGCTCTCCGTGATCTGGAATAGCACCTCAGCATCGAACTTAAATGGGACATCCAGCCTGTAACGCAGGTGCAGAGACTTTACTGGTCTCATACAGGTATGATTTTATGTATAAAGACTGAAGCCTCGAGTGAAAAATTGTGCCAAGGCCGCTTCAATCGGTATACATAAAACCGTATCTTACGAGACCAGTAAAGGCTCTGAAATTCCATTCGTGAGCTCGTAAACAGCCCATAACAAAAGAAAATCGTTTGAGAAATGATACCTACAAGAACATTTGTGTCAACAGCAAGTACAGTCAGTGAAAGGAACTGCTGTCCACTCCAAATTTGAATGCAACGGTTCTGTACTATTTGCGCACACGAGTTGAGTCTGTTGCGCGTGACCCACTGTTGCAGATTTCCATAAAGTGCAACTTTAGAAACGGCGAGGGATCACCAATCTGCTGGTCATCGTAACGGAGCGACTTTTCCGGAGACGTGGTTCCAATCGCAGCGTCCCATTACCTCCGCTAACGATTTAGCAGATACTGGCATCATCACTATCACAATGTTCGGCAACGAACCTGCAGTCTACAGGGAATTATCGCCGTTGGATGATCGCAAGGAAATGAAGAAAATGGACTAAATTTCCACGTGGTGTAACGAATGGCAGCTCACTTTAAATATAGATCACTGGAATATGTCGCCCATAACAAAGATAAAGAAGCCGACAGCATCCGTTTACAAAATTAAAGGTGAATATGTGGATCTCCTCTCAGCGTATTTAGGCGTAGGCCTAAAACCAAGAAGGGATATCAAATGTGATTTTCGCATGATAGATAGGGCGGATTCAATGGTTATATTTGCCCGAAGAGTTCTCAAAAGGGCAGTCATCTGTCAAGGAAACAGAATATAAGTTGTCACGGAAGATAAGGGGTACCTATTATTAGTCAGAATTAAACAGTGTTTTGAAAGATTAGCGAACAAATAAGGCGAAAGGCGCAGACAACATTCGTTCGGAATTTCTAAAATCATTGGGCGAAGTGGCAACCAAACTACTATTCAAGTTGGTCTTTAGAATCTAGGAGACTAGAGATATACCTTCCGACTTTTGGAAAACTTGTTCGGGAGCTCAGAAACAGTACCTATAAAGGAAAAGCATTCGAAAAATTATATCTACTAGAGCATTTGTGCCTGCCAGTTTAATCCATCTGAAAAATGACTCATATCTCTGGATCTTCCCCACGAAGCTTTTCCAGTAAAAACGAGGGAGGTTAGGCGTAAGGGCAAAAGCTATTGTTCCACTAGTATTAGATAAATTTTGCAGAAGAAATTAGCAGGATGCCGTTTTATGCTTGTATAAAAATTAGGCAACAGTCAAAAACTAGTCATAGATCTGTGAAAGTACAGTACAAAACGTTCAACCTTTCCAGACCACCTAAAAATATCGCATAAAGGACACAGTAGCCTAAACAAGGACATAAAAAGACAAACTTTGGAAATAATAGACCATTCTGTCAGCAAGAGGAGAGGAGAGACAGAGAAAGACAGAGTGCCGTAAGTGAAACAAAGGCAAGGATATCACTCATAGCAAACAAACCACAGATAAAACTTTTCTAAGTAAACAGAGATTGCGGCACACTTCCACTTCATGGCTAGGTAAACTGAAGTGTGGGCCTTGGTTGGCCGTGCTTTTGGGACTACTTGGGGTGCAACTTGCACATAGCGTCTTTTTTCTGTAATCTGTCGAATTATTTCACTGGAGAGTAGAATAATTCGGTCTGTAAATTATTATCTATTTTGCGTTAGCCCCAAGTACACTTACATCTACCTTGATGCAACTGAGAGAAAGTTCTATGTAACTAAGTTTTTAGCGTGTAAGCGTTTATTGTTTTATGTGGTGACAAATGTCATCAAAATTGTTTCTGACATCATCTCGCACTCCGGTGGAAGGCAATAACAACGGATGTGCTACGCATCCAGGCTGAAAGCGTGGGGGAGAAATATTTTGAGCACCAGAACGAACGAATCAGACGTATCTGGACTGAAATGCGTCCTATATCGGAGGCGACCACCTGGGACGTTTCTGAAAGTACAAAAGTTTTCAACAGCAGGAGATGAGTAAAGAACGCGATATCCCGCCGATAAACTGGTATCATCGTATACACGACGGAGGTTGGAGCCTAAAGAAACGACTTAAGTGTAATGTCACTAACACTAAACTGTTAATTAAAAATCAACGAAGGAATGGGACCTCCACGAAGAAAGGGGATGTTCTTCGTAGTAACACCCTCAAACATATTGAAAAGCTGATAATACGAGATCGTAGTGAAAAAACTGGGTATTTCATTGGGGACTGTAAATGTAACTTTGGAACACGCAACACTTATAAACAAATTTCGCAACATATTCTTTGGGTTTGGCAACTCCCAGATTGACTGTCACCTTCCAGCATAATCCAGGCCTTAGGGTACGCTACAGATCAGTCTCTCACGACAACAACCTTCGTTTATCAAAAATAGACTTTTGTTTTGACATTCCTTCGCCTCGCAAACTCACAACCGATTTATCACCTACCAACTGAACCTACACCTCGAGCTACTCAATACCTCACTCTGTTACCACAACCTCCACACAAAAAAGTACCGACGCTGACGCACTGGTAAAAGCAGAACGTAGAGATCTTCAGTACACTCGTCATATTCACTAGACGTCTATAGGTCTAATAAATATCACTACGTAATTTACCCCCTACAACAACTAAACAACCGAATTCGAGCCAGCCGCGGTGGTCTAGCGGTTCTAGGCGCGCAGTCCGGAACCCCCGACTGCTACGGTCGCAGGTTCGAATCCTGCCTTGGGCATGGATGTGTGTGATGTCCTTAGGTTAGTTAGGTTTAAGTAGTTCTAAGTTCTAGGGGACTGATGACCTCAGATGTTAAGTCCCATAGTGCTCAGAGCCATTTGAACCAATTTGAACCGAATTCGAGCAAAACACATGACCGACCATTACAAATGAAACATACAAAAACATTCCATACGCCGGCTACGTGACATATGACGTCACACTTCATAGAATAAATTAGTGGGTAGTGTTGTTTACTAGATCCGTAAACTAATCTGCTCGCTCGCTCTCAATGATTTCTCCAATTTTGAAGAAACTGTCAAGGTCGAAACTCAGTATCACTCAAAAGCGCAACGATAAACAGTTTCCAACAATGCAACCTATTCTTCGAAGCACTGAGCGTGCGTTCATGGCCATGCGCATGTTTCGCTAAGTTAGAATGTAGAGGAGATTGGTTGCAGATTCTGCAAATGAGTTAGTGATTCTTTCGGCAAGACGATTTAAATTTCTACCATAGTTCAATGTTTACCCACTCTAGACCACCCACAAAAAAAGATTCATTAAAATAATAGTCGAACTTAACAATTACTGTGCACAAATATCTGTGCTATGTAAATATCCTGAATCAGTCACTTGCAACGTATTTATTGAGGCAAGCATAAATGCCTTGCTTTTTGACTATAGCCAGCGTAAGGCTCACCTTAGCAGAAGTTTCTGGTTTGCAATGCAATTTGAAAAATGTTACAGTTCTTAGGAAGAACGCATGTTGTAAAATGTGGCAGCAGTACACGTAGTACGTCGAACGTACGGAGACACTAGTGTTACCAGTGACGTCAAACAAGCTGAAGATGGGCGTGATCGGCGTAAAGAATTTGTGTAACAGTTACGCACCGTCCAAGTGACTGGATAAGGATATTAATGCAACTCAGTGTTCTAGTGACAGTTTTACTTTGAAAAGCATGTTGCGATACTAACCAGGTGTAAAGCACTTCCTGGGGATGCTATTAGAATTCCTGGCGCGCAGTCCGGGCAGTTTTTTCAAACTATCTTGACACATACACGCGAACAGACTGGCAACCTTCTCACCGCAGACGTCGGGAAAGAAAACAGGGAGCGAATGAGAGCGACAGGATCTCGTTACCGAGTCGCGAAGTCGTTTGTAGTGCGCTGCAGCACGGAGTAGCGAAGACCTCGTTATCCGTTCAAAGTGCGAGAGTATGTCCAAAATTCGTAATCGCCCGCCCCGCTGTCAGGTGACTCGGAAGACGCACTGTCAGCCGCGGACGTCAAACGTCAACTGGGGCCGGCAGCCGAGACGCCGCGGCTGGTTCATACTGCGCACGCGCGAGGTGCCCGCGCGCAGCTTCGAAACGTGGCGCCGCGCTTCCGTACTTGACCCCTTCCTGAACAGCTCTCTGCCTTCCTTCCGGCGTTGCGCCAGGCGGGCCAGCCGGCACAGCCGCGCGGCTTCACGCCGAGGATCACATAACCCGTCGGCACACGGTCCGTGCATCCGAACGTTGAGTGTTGAGCGTGCCGAGTTCCTGACGTCATAGCGTGGAATAGCACGTTCGGGAGTCTTTCCGAACGTGCAGAGCAATATCTAGCATGTCAGATTTTCTGAGCGTGCGTCTGAGCGTTGACCAATGAGATGGCACAACGCCACCTACGTCACACGCACGCCGTCTCCCTTCAGTACAGAGTTGTGAGGCGCCATATTGGCATTCATTTCAAGCCTATACGTATACAGGGTGTTACAAAAAGGTACGGCCAAACTTTCAGGAAACATTCCTCACACACAAATAAAGAAAAGTTGTTATGTGGACATGTGTCCGGAAACGCTTGCTTTCCATGTTAGAGCTCATTTTAGTTTCGTCAGTACGTTCTTCCACTAACGCTCAATGGAGCACGTTATCATGATTTCATACGGGATACTTTACCTGTGCTGCTAGAACATGTGCCTTTACAAGTACGACACAACATGTGGTCCATGCACGATGGAGCTCCTACACATTTCAGTCGAAGTGTTCGTACGCTTCACAACAACAGATTCGGTGACCGATGGATTGGTAGAGGCGGACCAATTCCATGGCCTCCAAGCTCTCCTGACCTCAACTCTCTTGACTTTCATTTATGGGGGCATTTGAAAGCGAAATTTAACCGACAGGAAGAAGATGCTGTGATATGCAAATGATTAGCTTTTCACATCCTTCACACGAGGTTGGCGCCGTTGGCGACACTTACAACGTGCTGACGTGAAGAAAGTTTCCAACCGATTTCTCATACACAAACAGCAGTTGACCGGCGTTGCCTGGTGAAATGTTGTCGTGATGCCTCGTGTAAGGAGGAGAAATGCGTACCATCACGTTTCCGACTTTGATGAAGGTCGGTTTGTAGCCTATCGCGATTGCGGTTTATCGTATCGCGACTTTGCTGCTCGCGTTGGTCGAGATCCAATGACTGTTAGCAGAATATGGAATCGGTGGGTTCAGGAGGGTAATACGGAACGCCGTGCTGGATCCCAACGGCCTCGTATCACTAGCGGTCGAGATGACAGGCATCTTATCCGCATGGCTGTAACGGATCGTGCAGCCACGTCTCGATCCCTGAATCAACAGATGGGGACGTTTGCAAGACAACAACCATCTGCACGAACAGTTCCACGACGTTTGCAGCAGCATGGACTATCAGCTCGGAGACCATGGCTGCAGCTACCCTTGACGCTGCATCACAGACAGGAGCGCCTGCGATGGTGTACTCAACGACGAACCTGCGTGCACGAATGGCAAAACGCAATTTTTTCGGATGAATCCAGGTTCTGTGTACAGCATCATAATGGTTGCATCCGTGTTTAGCGACATCGCGGTGAACTCACAATGGAAGCGTGTATTCGTCATCGCCATACTGGCGTATCACCCGGTGTGATGGTATGGGGTGCCTTTGGTTACACGTCTCGGTCACCTCTTGTTCGCATTTCCACTCTGAACAGTGGACGTGTGTTACGACCCGTGGCTCTACCCTTCATTCGATCCCTGAGAAACCCTACATTTCAGCAGGATAATGCACGACCACACGTTGCAGGTCCCGTACGGGCCTTTCTGGATACAGAAAATGTTCTACTGCTGCCCTGGCCAACAAATTCTCCAAATCTCTCACCAATTGAAAACGTCTGGTCAATGGTGGCCAAGTAACTGGCTCGTCACAATACGCCAGTCACTACTCCTGATGAACTGTCGTATCGTGTTGAAGCTGCATGGGCACGCCATCCAAGCTCTGTTTGACTCAATGCCCAGGTGTATCAAGGCCGTTTTACGGCCAAAGGTGGTTGTACTGGGTACTGATTGCTCAGGATCTATGCACCCAAATTTCGTGAAAATGTAATCACCTGTCAGTTCTAGTATAATATATATGTCCAGTGAATACCCATTTATCATCTGCATTTCTTCTTGGTGTAGCAGTTTTAATGGCCAGTAGTGTAACTGATGATGCCCAAAGTATAGAGGATATAAAATGCAGATTGCCAATAGCAGGAAAAAAGTTTCTGAAAAGAAGAATTTGCTAACATCAGAGACAAACTTTAAATATCAAGAACTCCTGCCTGAAGATATTTGTCTTGAATGTAGCAGACAGAAATCAACACGTCACTCTTAATGGAACAAAATCGACAGATGTAAAGGTAATACCGTAGTACCCCAAAGCATTGTCGTAGCATCGTAACTGTCTGGATTGTAAATATATGGTCTAGTAGAAAGCGTCGGAAGCTCTTTAAGACTGCTCGAAGATGATTCGGTTGTCTATGCGAAAGTAGTAACACGAGAAGCCACTATAGATTTTGCAAAATCACCGACAGAAGACTGATGAATAGTGCAGTCCTGGCAGATGACTGTAAGCGTTAATAAATGCAACATATTGCACGTAGATAGAAAGGAAATCCCGTACTGTACAATTACACTGCTGTTGACAAATTACTGGAAACTGTACTTACCGTAAAATATCTAGGAGTAATATCCAGAGTGACCTTAAGCGGAGTGATCACAAAAAAGGAGCCTCTAGGCTGAGATTCATAGGAACAATCTTAAGGAAATGTATCTCATCCAGGAAAGAAATCGCTTACAAGGCGTTTGTTCGACAGATTCTCGACTGCTGTTCATCAATCTGGGACCTTTACTTAATAGGACTGATCGAAGAGAATTGGTAGAAATTATAGAGAAGATCCAAAGAAGAGGGGCGCGTTTCGTCCCGGGTTCATTTAATCGGAACAGATATACTCAACAGACTCCAATGGCAGACGCTACAAGAGAGGCATTGTTCATCACGGAGAAGTTTACTATTAAAATTTCGAGAGAGCGCTTTCCGGGAAGAGTCGGACATTATATTACTTCCTTCCACTTTCATCTCGCAAAAATGACCACGCTGAAAAAAAAAATCGAGCTAATACGCAAGCTTACCGACAATCATTCTTCTCTCGCGTCATTCGTGAGTGGATCGGGCAAACGGGATATCAGTTAGTGGTACCAGAGGTACCCTCAGACACACACCGTCAAGTGGCTTTTGAACTACTAACGTACATGTTCAAATGGTTCAAATGGCTCTGAGCACTATGGGACTTAACATCTGAGGTCATCGGTCTCCTAGAACTTAGAACTACTTAAACCTAACTAACCTAAGGACATCACACACACCCATGCCCGAGGCAGGATTCGAACCTGCGACCGTAGCGGTCGCGCGGTTCCAGACTGTAGCGCCTAGAACCGCTCGGCCACTCCAGCCGGCACGTATACATGTAGCCTTAAATGTAAGAGAAACGTGGACGATAAGTTTTCAGATAAGAAGCGAAGAGAGTATTTAGAAATGCGGTGCTGTAGAAGAATGTTGAAGATTATAGGAGTAGACAAAGTAGCTAAAGATGAGATACTGAGTCGAACGGGCGAAAAAAAGTTTATATCACAACTTGAATGAAAGAAGGGATTGACTGACGGGACAGACAGTGAGGCATAATCAAATAATCGTCAGTATGGTAATGCAGGGAAGTGTGGGTGGCAAAAGTGTAAAGGGAGGCCAACGTACAATACAGTAAGCAGATTCAAATGTATGTTAGTTTCAGTAGTTGAAAATATATGGAAAGGCTTTCGGTGAGTAGAGTGTACAACTGCAATAAACCAGTACAAGAACCGGATTAGATTCAGTGAATCCGTGGAATAGTGCTGGTAACTGCTAATGGGAGATTCCGGGTTCGAAAAGCGGCGAACACCTCAGATTGTTTCGTGTTAACAATGTGCGCAGTGGGATTAACTCATGCACCTGAGGCAAAATATAGAGGATAACTGAGTAAAGTAAGTTCGTAGTAATAACAGGAGATACAAACAAGATTTTTTTTCTTTTGTAAGCTGTAAGCAAACTAGAAAGCGGACTTTTATGACAATTAATATCCAATTACTCACAAACATAGTAATTTGACAATTTTGCTACATCAAAACGACACATTACTTTACAAAATAATTATAAAGTTTTTGAATAAATTTAACCCACCCTGTAAACTCCTAGAAAATTCCTAAACCACTAAGAGTTGGCTGGCCTGGAGGCCAAAAGTAAGTAAAATTAGCTTTTTTAAGGAGAGAAACATATTAATTTGTTGTGTGCAAGGATGACTTAAGTATCTGCTACAGTCTGATGGAAGAAATGTGCTACCACTTGCCCAGTGCTATTTAGGGAAATCGAATGGAAAGCTTAATAAGTACAGCAGGAAGGTGGATTTTACCTCGACTGCTGGAAACAAGAGACGAATTGTATAAATGGGAGGTAGGAGGACGAGAAGATAGAGTCAGATTGCAAGAACTCTTTTGTGTATATATGTGTGTGTGTCTGAGAGAGAGAGAGAGAGAGAGAGAGAGAGGGGGGGAGAGAGAGAGTGAGAGAGAGAGAGAGAGAGAGAGAGAGAGAGAGAGAGAGGAGAGAGTTATTCTTATTATTATAATTGAAGAGTATTCTGATATGTGTTTCTGAGTAGACCAAGACTGGCTGCTGACGCAACTACCTAGGTCTGAAGATGATCGTAGTAATCGAAACACTTAATCTAATCAAAAATGTGCAAATGAGACGAAAAAATAAAAGAGAATTGTGTTAAACGTCAGTACAGTTGCTAAATCTCTCAAGAGGAATACGTCGTCTATAATGATTTTATTATTCTTGGATGGACGTGGAGGGGTGCTGACTGAGGCGTAGCAGTGGCAGAAGGTGAGGGTCGGGAGAGTGAAGGGTTTGGTCAATTGTCTGGGGGAGGAAGAGTCTTTGAACTACGAGGGTGTCGTATAGCAATGAGGAGACTAACAGATGCCAGTAGTTGTAGTGACAATAAAACTCAAATTATTCTTTGTACCTCTGTGTTTCGTTTCCAATATTTGCTGTTGCAAAGTTCGCAGGTCGATAGTAAGCCAGCCTCAAACATTTCCCTGGTTCCTGAATAAATCTTTCACCCTCCAGCGGAGTGTGCACTGTTTTGAAACTTCCTGGCAGAATGAAATTCTGTACTGGGCCACAAGTAGGACTCGGAGCCTTGCCTAAGGTGGACAGTGTTTCTATTGACTGAGCTCTCACGAGACGACCTCACAGCTGTACTTCCCCCCAGCACGTGTCGCCTTCTTCCAAGGCTAAGTTGCGGATCAGAGTAGCCTTCTCACTTTTACTATTACATACCTCCCGGCTAGAAGGTATTCTCCAGCACGTGTCTCCTTCTTCCAATGCTAAGTTGCGGATCAGAGTAGCCTTCTCACTTTTACTATTACATACCTCCCGGCTAGAAGGTATTCTTTGCTCTGCAACTGTCATCTTCCTAATTTGGTTTCGTAGGCGGGTGGGGTTTCTCGCGCGAAAGACGAGCCCTAGGACGCCCCCTGTCTGCTGCGACATACGTACCGGCCCGACCTGTATACTTTTACTTCTCCTTAAATTATTTCTCAGTTCTGGCACCTATATTGCTTTGAATCCCTCGATTTAACCACCCCTGCAAACTTTCGTAATTGGGTCTAATTTATGGCTGACATCACTCCAGATGAACCACCTCTTGACCGAGGATCTGATGTCCTCGCTGCTTAGTCCTTTACCTCCTACCCAACCAACCAAACGAGTTCCAGTCTGGCACGTCGTTTTAATCTGCCAGTGTGTTTCATTGATCTGGTTCATCATTAAGAGCTCCAATGAGTCCTGGGTCCATCTTAATTTAGCTATATGCGTAGGCAATTTTCTTGATATAGTGACTGAAGTTTGCAAAATGGCTTAGGACAGTCATTTTTAAATATGCTGCGAACATCAATATTACGTTAATCTCGTAATAACATAAAATTAATAACACAGGCATACTGAAACGATGTCCACTTCGCTACAGCCCAAGACCATTCATTCTGATTCTCCTTCTAATTGCAGGGCCCTTTGCTTGTAGTAGGAGAGTGGCAGTGTTGTAGGAGAGTGATAGTGTTGTCTTTATTTGTATAAAACAGTACTTTGCTTACCTATAGCGGACAAGAAGGTTTTCATAGTTCACATTCGATGTCGGAGACCATGTAATGGAGCTTCCGTCACTTCAGTCTAATTTCTGGTTACTGCTTGAATAAGTTCCACAATGTATCATTCACTCTACACCGCAATGTGCGCTGTTATAAAACTTACTGGTAGGAAAGTATGCAAGATCTGAATACAGGAATCCTAGCTTTTGAATGGACCAGGATCTAAAATAGGCCACCTCACCCATTTGGACATAGGGTGAAAAATGAAATAAAAATAAATAAGTGCAGTTTAAAGGCAGTGCAGAGAACCTGCGTAAGACTAACGCTATCAGTATCTCAATGACTTGAAATCCCTACCAAATATTCCCAGCTGAAATTGCCTCTTGCCCCAATGCCGATTGGCTGGTATCTTACGTGAGCCACACAATGGGCCGAGACCTAAAACTACCCATCTTGCCTGCTTGTACAGGGAATGAAAAGTGGAGAAATAAAAAATATAGTCGCATTCTAGACGGAATCTAAGCAGGAAACAGAAGATTAGCTCAGAAAGCGAAATACTGTTTGCAATAGAATAGCTGCTCCGCTGTAAACCAGAAAAGTACAAGTAAACCAGAACAGGCACCTGTAAACCCATAAACAAAACATCTGTCAAGCGTGGCTAGAATATGTATAGAGGGAGCATTCAGATGCGCAGAACAGAATTTATATCGCCAGCATATATCGACTCATGTAATCAAGGTGTGGCGCAAGGCTTCCTGTAAGCGTGCAGTAGATCATTTACAGTAAGAGACCGTTCAAAAGCACCATATATTTTGTACGTAGATCCTCTAGTCTTCTTAACAATTTGTTTTCGATATCTGGAATAAGCATTTCTTAAAGCTTTAAAGAGATAAATGAAGGACATTACGCTGGTTTAGAACATGTGTACACCTCAGATGTCGGTATTTTTTCTTTCCTTTACTATGGGAAACGAAGTGACAGCCACCGCATCGCTGTTTTTAAATTTACAACTGCACATGATGTTACTGCCGAGTTCCTATATTAATGAATCATGCTGCAGTGTATAACAACCCTACCACAACAAAGGTCAAAATTTAATAATGATTGTGGTATGCTCACGCTGCTAAATACTGCATTTTCGGGCAACAACAGAGTTATTATGTGGCAGGTGTCATTAGAGCACAGTTAATAAAGTTATTTCATGTAATAATGAATAAACGAGGCATTCATCTTTTCGTGTTTCCCACGCTGGTCTCGTTGTAAAATCATAGCTCAATCGTCGAAAATCTAGGTGGTGATGATTCCAAGCTCGGATGCAAAGAGGCCTACGTTTTATTCTGCGATATTCAAAAGTTTTATAGATGTGTTTCACAAACCATTCTTGAAGATTAAACCTTTGAAAGTTAGCACAATGGTGATGTACAAAAATAATCAGCATTCCCAATTTAAGTTACACTTCCTTTTTATTGCTTTTGTTGCAATATCACGTAACAACAAAACATCACTTCACAATACAAAACAGACTTGAAAACATCTTCCTCACTGTTAAAGTTCACATTATATAAGCTGACTACAATATCCGTCTTTTCAACATGACGTCCAAGACTTGACTTTCTCAAGGTCCGACTCTCTAACAACTAATAATCGCTTACGCGCCCAAAAATCAGAGTTACAAGTACGTCAAAGATCATAGTGACAAAAGAAAGAATACACATAAGAATAATATCATTGCAAGATATGGCCGGCCGCGGTGGTCTAGCGGTTCAGGCGCTCAGTCCGGAACCGCGCGACTACTACGGTCGCAGGTTCGAATCCTGCCTCGGGCATGGATGTGTGTGATGTCCTTAGTTTAGTTAGGTTTCAGTACTTCTAAGTTCTAGGGGACTGATGACCACAGATGTTAAGTCCCATAGTGCTCAGAGCCATTGCAACATAAGCATATCGATGTATCAAAGTACCTCTACATTAATGAAATCAAATCTGAATGTTGTCTCAGAAACATGTTAACTACTTTACGGAAACACAGTAGAATATTGCTGGTATTGAGAGGTTCAGGTGAGCTGCCGTAATGGTTACGTAATTCAAGTACCATTAAGGTGGCATGGCGAAATGGCTTCATAGTACGCGAAAATGAAAGTATCCCAAAAAACAGCGGATTTTGAGGTATTGCATGCAACAAATTAGCGATTTATCGTTGTTTGGTATGCTTTTAGGAGCTAAATTATTCTGTTTTTACTTCCTGGTACAGTCTTCAGCATCTCCTCTAATCATTCGCGGCATCGTAGAAACTTCATGCCTACCACAAAACTGAAAAATATCAAGGAATTTAGGTACACTGTCGATGTATGTTATCTGTATGTGAACATCATTAAAGAACTGTGTATACATTTAACGGTTTTATTGGCAACACACTCCTGGGCTATCGAATTTATTTGGTATTTATCTTATAAATATAAGGCGGTAGAGTCACATAGATTACCTCTAACATTTTATGCCTTCAGTTCACTGTGTCGCGATACATAAAGCAACATAAAGCGGGATAAAGCTCCTTTTACTTAAGTATGAAATATAACCGTTCCTTCCTTAATCAGTTTAAATTTGTGTCTGTAACAGCATCATTCAGTACCCTATCTATTACTAGGAAATAAATTGATAAAAACAGAGCAAATACGTATAATGTTAAAATTTCACGTGGTTGTTTATGTTTGATGTTGGCCAAATGCGCAGTAAGCTATGCTCGTACCGTAGATATACCTAGACTATGAGAAAAAACTTTATTACACTAAAATCTCTTTTGGATAACAGCACCGTTAGTCACCATTGGTTTCATTTTCTGACGACACATACGTAATTTCAGTTCGTTTCCGCTCATGGCGTTGATATTGAAATCATATAACAGATAAAGTGAGGAAGTAATTTTAGTTTATATTTTTAACCTGACGGCTCTGACACAAACACACACACAAACTCGCGCGCGCATGTGCTATAGGTCTCATACTGACGGCTGAAAGGTAATAAGTAAAAATATCGGTTTAAGACGTGATTACACACTACAGCATGCAGAAAATTTGATCAGCACCACCTGCAGTCGTTGATAGCAGGCTACTCGAATGAACCGCAGGAGTTGAAAGAAGGAACATGGGCGAACGGCAGTTTTGCATATGGAGATTTATTCGTGATAGCAGTCGCGATACAGGCAGGGCACAGAAGTGACTAACAAAGGGGCATTAGCCTGATTACGTGATGCGTGAGAGGTCGCGTGCATTTGGAAAGATGCGGTGGAGAGATACCAGCAGCGATATGCTCCACGTGCATTGTAGAATAGGGCGCAGTCCCAGTAACAGGAGGCGAATTCTGTTCTAGGTGTCGTGTTACATTCAGAAAAAAAAGGACGAGAATTTTGTGGTGAATGGCAGTGCCTTGTCCTAATTACAGAACCCTCCTGCAAACCCTGCGTATTAAATTCCATGATATCCGTTATTTCAATGCCATAGTGTATAGGCACTGGCATAAGTCAATGGCAAAAGAAACGATGACTACAATTTCACTATGACCAACACATACAGCAGCTTCGTTATCGTCTTCCCAATTCGTGTTCCAGAGTTATTCGTAAATACAAAGATAAGAATCACTATAATTATCGTCAAATGTAGCTTGACTCAGATTCAGGCTCGGGATCATCTCCGTCGAGGGAGAAATGTCAGTACATTCAAATATTGTAAGAACATTGTTTCAGTGCTGTGAAAGAGCCAGTTTTCGACTACCGAAACTGAACAATCGAGTGGTTGAGCGGTGACGAATGCGAGACGCTGATTACTGACTTGAGGGCATGGCTGGTGAGTTGTTTTTGTGCGTTAAGAGTCGGATAAAACATTTAAATTAGTATGCGCACATTATCAGTATGAACTGCAGGTGAAATTGATTAATGTTAAGTAAACTGGTAACTGTGCGCTGTGCTTTCATGCGAGAATGAACTAAGACACTATTCACGTGTGCAATCCACGCAGATTGGTGGGTTACTGGTCGCTCAAGGAGCGTGAACGATATCAGATTTGAACATTTCGAGGACAGTGCTTTGATGTGAGTCAGTGTTGAATTGAAACTATTTCACGGGTGCCATGCATTTGGTATTGTATAGAGAAATATGACTTACTCCGTAAATACGGCAGCGCCGCGTATTTAAAATTGTACTCGCTACGTCTCAAAAACGATATCGACAGGAAGTGCAAAATGGCTAAGCAGGGATGGCTAGAGGACAAATGTAAGGATGTAGAGGCTTATCTCACTAGGGGTAAGATAGATACTGCCTACAGGAAAATTAAAGAGACCTCTGGAGAAAGGAGAACCACTTGTATGAATATCAAGAGCTTTGATGGAAACCCAGTTCTAAGCAAAGAAGGGAAAGCAGAAAGGTGGAAGGAGTATATAGAGGGTTTATAAAAGGGCGATGTACTTGAGGACAATATTATGGAAATCGAAGAGGTTGTAGATGACCATGAAATGGGAGATATGATACTGCGTGAAGAGTTTGACAGAGCACTGAAAGACGTGAGTCGAAACAGGGCCCCCGGAGTAGACAACATTCCATTAGAACTACTGACGGCCTTGGGAGAGCCAGTCCTGACAAAACTGTACCATCTGGTGAGCAAGATGTATGAGACAGGTGAAGTACCCTCAGACTTCAAGAAGAATATAATAATTCCAAACCCAAAGAAAGCAGGTGTTGACAGATGTGAAAATTACCGAACTATCAGTTTAATAAGTCACAGCTACAAAATACTAACGCGAATTCTTTACAGACGAATGGAAAAAAATGATAGATGCCGACCCTGGGGAAGATCAGTTTGGATTCCGTAGAAATGTTGGAACACGTGAGGCTATACTGACCCTACGACTTATCTTAGAAGAAAGATTAAGGAAAGACAAACCTACGTTTCTAGCATTTGTAGACTTAGAGAAAGCTTTTGACAATGTTGATTGGAATACTTTCTTTCAAATTCTGAAGGTGGCAGGGGTAAAATACAGGGAGCGAAAGGCTATTTACAATTAGTATAGAAAGCAGATGGCAGTTATAAGAGTCGAGGGGTATGAAAGGGAAGCAGTGGTTGGGAAGGGAGTGAGACAGGGTTGTAGCCTATCCCCGATGTTATTCAATCTGTATATTGAGCAATAATAAAGGAAACAAAAGAAAAGTTCGTAGTAGGTATTAAAATCCATGGAGAAGAAATAAAACTTTGAGGTTCGCGAATGACATTGTAAATCTGTCAGAGACAGGAAAGGACTTGGAAGAGCAGCTGAACGGAATGGACAGTGTCTTGAAAGGAGGATATAAGATGAACATCAACAACAGCGAAACGAGGATAATGGAATGTAGTCGAATTAAGTTGGGTGATGCTGTGGGAATTAGATTAGGAAATGAGACACTTAAAGTATTAAAGGAGTTTTGCTATTTGGGGAGCAAAATAACTGATGATGGTCGAAGTAGAGAGGATATAAAGTGTAGACTGGCAATGGCAAGGAAAGCGTTCCTGAAGAAGAAAAATTTGTTGACCTCGAGTATAGATTTAAATGTCAAGAAGTCGTTTCTGAAAGTATTTGTATGGAGTGTAGCCATGTATGGAAGTGAAATGTGGACGATAAACAGTGACAAGAAGAGAATAGAAGCTTTCGAAATGTGTTGCTACAGAAGAATGCTTAAGATTAGACGGGTAGATCACGTAACTAATGAGGAGGTATTGAATAGAATAGGGGAGAAGAGGAGTTTGTGGCATAACGTGACTAGAAGAAGGGATCAACTGGTAGGACATGTTCTGAGACATCGAGGTATCAAAAATTTAGCATTGGAGGGCAGCGAGGAGGGTAAAAATCGTAGAGGGAGACCAAGAGATGAATACACTAAGCAGATTCAGAAGGATGTAGGCTGCAGTAGGTACTGGGAGATGAAGAAGCTTGCACAGGATAGAGTAGCATGGAGAGCTGCAACAAACCAGTCTCAGGACTGAAGACCACAACAACAACAACATGGAATTTCAGTCCCAGGACATCGAGCTTACATCAGCTGCAGCATTTCAAGGGTCTCATCATTACCTGCCACATATATGTAACGAACCTGGAGACATTATTTTCAATGCAGAATCGGCAAATAACAGAGTCGCGCGTCATCGACACCACACTAGGGCTGTTTAAAAATATCGATATATCGATTTTGTTCTTTTGAATTTAGTTTTACTTTTCCTGTGCGAAGCATTCTTACTAATTTTTGAGCTTTCATCACATCCAATTTTTTTCTTTGAATGTGCGAAGTACAGTTGTGGACAAAACGAGCGAGACCCCTCGCCTTTTCATTATGCTGATCCGCACAGCTTCAAAGTCTGCTACACAACATAACAGGTAAGGCGACGAAGTGCTACCAACACACTACGCACAGGTGTGAAATTGGGAAACTATCCGAACTTTGTCAGACTGTTTTCAATCATGTGTAAGACTATATTAATGCTGATTAGTGTGTTATACACAACACGTAAATATAAGATATGAATGAAAGAAGAAACGCTAATTAGTATGAACTGTACTAATAAAAATTAATTTCAGCTTACCGAGATAACTTAACTGTTTTCGTAAGACAAAGTACCCCAGATCTTTACGAATTAGCAAAATATTATGTGCATTCGGTCGCGAAACGGTCTGTGTCAACATTCAGACCAGTCATACTCGATTACCGTTGCTGACCTACCATGAAAGTGTGGAAATTTAGCAATGCGTGAATATTCATAACGAAATTCAGATAAAAATCATTCAGTGCCACACTTCAGTCAATTCAGTTATTGACTGAAGCGGAAAAAGTAGGCAGTAACAACTATGAAATTCTACAAGAATTTCGTATTGACATCCACAGGGCGCTGGTACAGAATAAATGTATCAATAAAACATATTGGAGGCGCGAGAATTTCTTAAAATTGCTTTACTGATAGTCTATCTGCCTCCATCGAAAACGAACCAGACCTTTTAGCGTGTAAGGATTCATTTGAAGCGGTGGCTCAGCTGCTAAAAAGTATCTACACTATAGCGATACGCATAGAAAACTTTGACCGTCGTTTTCCCAGAAGCGGTCGAGCGTATGCAGATTAGCCAAAACACGTGTTCGCTTATTTTTGTCTCCTCTTTCACTGAGCGAAGCTTCAGCAACATCGTGGTATGACACTTGGCGGGTCCCCTCGTAAGTGGCGTGCGTTGCGATTCAGTAGACAGAACACGTCCACTTTCCTCGACTACTCATTGACACGTTTGGAAACTTTCGTTTGCATTGCATTGTGAGGGCTGGTTTTCCCGATAACGATCTAATAATGGACTTTGCTCCTAATTTACGTAACGGTCTAGTAGACCTACTGCAACGACTTGAACCGGAAATGTTTGTTTATTTGGATAGTCCGTTTCTTAGTTGCCATATTTCGTTATAATATTTTCCTTTGTTTCAAAACGGCAAGTTTAGATGACCACTGCAACTTGGTAACATCAGTAACAGTTTAATACTTTGAAACAGTTACGTGTGGTGTACGAGGAGTGTGCTCTGTAGTATGAGGAATACATTAAACACAAAAGCTGCGTCCAGTAACAATAATTAACTTTAGGTTACAGGACAAAACACAAGTCGAAATACTGTATATTCATCTCAGTACCCAGTAAAACTTAAACTGGAACGATTGCCAACATACTTTTGTTGGGAAGGCCAACGAAAGACTGCGTTGTATTCACCGCACACTAAGAATACGCAACAGATCTAGTGAAAACGCTGCCTACACTACGTTTGTCCGTCCACTGCTATGCTATTTCCGCGCGGCATGGGATCCTTGACAGACGTAATTGACGATGCACGCCAAAAACGTCCTAAGAACGGTAGCACGATTTGTAATATCACGAAATAGGGGAGAGAGAGTCCCAGATTTGATAAGCGAGTGGGGGTGACATTCATGAAAACAAAAGCGTTTTTCGTTGCAGCGAGATCTTTGAACGAAATTTCAATCACCAAAATGTGTTCTGAATGCTATAACATTATTTCCTCGGGAACTTACACAGGAAGAAATAACCATAGTAATAATGTAATTCAGGGCTCGTAAGAAAAGATTTAAGTGGTCCATTTACCGTACACAGTTAAAGAGTGGGACGGTAGAGAAATAGTCCGAAGGTGGTTCGATGAACCATCTGCCAGGCAAGTAAATCTGGGTTGCAAAGAAATCCAGTAGATGTAGTCATGTAGATGTAACAACGAAATTATGTCGTAATATGCTACATGTGAATTACATTTGATTTGAACATCAAGTTGTTTGCTGTTTATTTATTTTTTGTTCATTATAGACAACACCTAGCTGCGTTAAATTTATACTGAAATAAAACGTCATGCATGGACCAATAACAATAAATTAATTAGTACTTGTACTGCAGTATCTGCCAGTGTCTTCAGGAGTGGATATCGGATACGACGTTCCTTATAAGTGGATATTGCAGACGACTTCGAACAAAATTTGAATGTAGCTTCGTAAATGTTCTGTGATCAAACGATCTGAGTTGCTGGCGAATACAATTTATCCTCACTAGACAGTATATATTATCATTATACATAAGGTGAAAAAGGTTTCGCCGGGTGCGGTGGCCGAGCGGTTCTAGGCACTTCAGTCACGAAGCTCGCGGCTGCTTCAGTCGCAGGTTGGAATCCTACCTCGGGCTTGGATGTGTGTGATGTCTTTAGGTTAGGTAGGTTTAAGTAGTTCTAGGTCTAGGGGACTGATGAACTAAGCAGTTTGGTAGCATAGTTCCTAGAGGCATTTTTTGACCTTTTCCGTAAGTTTCTTTACATAAACGACCGTATCTTTAGATTGCGTTGACATAGAAGCTCACTTTTTTACACCACCAAGGGACCGTATACCGCAGGAAGTGCGAAACATTTCCTCTTATTATGTCTACCCGTACTCGAGGTAAACGGGTTTTAAGGGTTGGGTAGACAGATAGGTGGTCACGAAAGTAAGACAAGTAGGGTTCCATTTTTACCTTTTTAGGTGACGAAATCCTAACAACGAAAACAGCTACGACAGCTACTGAGGATGAGGACCGCATAAATAAAATCCATTTGCCTTTTTCTTTTTTTTTTTTGGTCATCAGTCTGCTGACTGGTTTGGTGCGGCCCGCCACGAATTCCTTTCCTGTGCTAGCCTCTTCATCTCAGAGTTGCACTTGCAACCTACGTCCTCAATTATTTGCTTGACGTATTCCAATCTCTGTCTTCCTCTACAGTATTTGCCCTCTACAGCTCCCTCTAGTACCATGGAAGTCATTCCCTCATGTCTTAGCAGATGTCCTATCATCCTATCCCTTCTCCTTATCAGTGTTTTCCACATATTCCTTTCCTCTCCGATTCTGCGTAGAACCTCCTCATTCCTTACCTTATCAGTCCACCTAATTTTCAATATTCGTCTATAGCACCACAACTCAAATGCTTCGATTCTCTTCTGTTCCGGTTTTCCCACAGTCCATGTTTCACTACCATACAATGTTGTACTCCAGACGTACATCCTCAGAAATTTCTTCCTCAAATTAAGGCCGGTATTTGATATTAGTAGACTTCTCTTGGCCAGAAATGCCTTTTTTGCCATAGCGAGTCTGCTTTTGATGTCCTCCTTGCTCCGTCCATCATTGGTTATTTTACTGCCTAGGTAGCAGAATTCCTTAACTTCATTGACTTCGTGACCATCAATCCTGATGTTAAGTGTCTTGCTGGTCTCATTTCTATTACTTCTCATTACCTTCGTCTTTCTCCGATTTACTCTCAAACCATTCTGTGTACTCATTAGACTGTTCATTCCGTTCAGCAGATCATTTAATTCTTCTTCACTTTCACTCAGGATAGCAATGTCATCAGCGAATCGTATCATTGATATCCTTTCACCTTGTATTTTAATTGCACTCCTGAACCTTTCTTTTATTTCCATCATTGCCTCCTCGATGTACAGATTGAAGAGAAGGGGCGAAAGGCTACAGCCTTGTCTTACACGCTTCTTAATACGAGCACTTCGTTCTTGATCGTCCACCCTTATTATTCCCTCTTGGTTGTTGTACATATTGTGTATGACCCGTCTCTCCCTATAGCTTACCCCTACTTTCTTGAGAATCTCGAACAGCTTGCACCATTTTATATTGTGGAACGCTTTTTCCAGGTCGACAAACCCTATGAAAGTGTCTTGATTTTTCTTTAGCCTTGCTTCCATTATTAGCCGTAACGTCAGAATTGCCTCTCTCGTCCCTTTACTTTTCCTAAAGCCAAACTGATCGTCACCTAGCGCATTCTCAATTTTCTTTTCCATTCTTCTGTATATTATTCTTGTAAGCAGCTTCGATGCATGAGCTGTTAAACTGATTGTGCGATAATTCTCGTACTTGTCAGCTCTTGCCGTCTTCGGAATTGTGTGGATGATGCTTTTCCGAAAGTCAGATGGTATGCCGCCAGACTCATATATTCTACACACCAACGTGAATAGTCGTTTTGTTGCCACTTCCCCCAATGATTTTAGAAATTCTGATGGAATGTTATCTATTGCCTATACACATGGTAATTCAGATCGCAGTATTAATGCCACCGCGTTTTTGAAGTGTGATCATTCCCATTGCTAGCTAGCTTAAGAAACACTTCGGCTAATGAACGTTTTCTGACTGAGGCGAGTCTAATTGAGAATTCGAAACATTGTAGAATACGTTTGACAGCTATGTCGCCGTTTATTTCCTAGAGTGGTGCAGAATCATCCTACTAAATTTACTCGCTAACAACAGTATTTTGTTATTTCGATAAACATCCAGAATGATTGTCACATAAGCGGTGACATAAAGGCAGAAAATTCATGTTTTTGAGTCCAGAAAGCTCTATGCAACAGAAACTGCAGATCATTTTACCATTTTCAATGCGAAATTGTCGGCTTATTCATGTCTGGGGTAATAATAGAGGGCTGTTTGCCTGGGTTGTCTGCTAGAGTAGTGAAAGGTGTTTGCTACTGCAAGGGAGAAGGGAGATCTGGTTTGTTTTTCGTTTTAATTTCGATGGAAGCAGATAGACTATCAGTAAACCAATTTTTTGAAATTATCGCGCCCCCAATACGTTTTATTGCTACCTTTATTCTGTACTGCCGCCCTGTGGAATTCGATATGAAACTCTTGTAGAATTTCATACTTGTTACTGCCTACTTTCTCGGTTTCAGTCAATAATTGAATTGACTTAAGTGTGACACTGAATGATTTTTAGCTGAATTTCGTTATGAATATTCACGCATTGCTAACAACGGTAATCCAGTATGACTGGTCTGAACGCTGACACTGGCCGTTTCGCGGCCGAATGCGCATAATATTTTGCTAATTCGTAACGATCTGGAGTACTTTGTCTTACTAAAACAGTTATATTTATCTCGATCAGCTGAAATTAATTTTTATTAGTGCAGTTCACACTAATTAGCTTTTCTTCTTTCATTTATATCTTATATTTACGTATTGTGTTTAACACACTAATCAGTGTTTATATAGTCTTACACTTGATTGAAAACAGTTTGACAAAGTTCGGATAGTTTTTCAGCTTCACGCCTGTTTGTAGTATGTTGGTAGCACTTCGTCGCTCAAAAAAAAAAAAAGAAAAAAAATGGTTCAAATGGCTCTGAGCAGTATGGGACTTAACAGCTGTGGTCATCAGTCCCCTAGAACTTAGAACTACTTAAACCTAACTAACCTAAGGACATCACACACATCCATGCCCGAGGCAGGATTCGAACCTGCGACCGTAGCAGTCGTGCGGTTCCGGACTGCGCGCCTAGAACCGCGAGACCACCGCGGCCGGCCGCACTTCGTCGCCTTGCCTGTTATGTTGTGTAGCAGACTTTAAAGCTGTGTGGATCAGCATAACGAAAAGGCGAGGGGTCTCGCCCGTTTTGTCCACGACTGTACGTATAGGTGGCAGAAAAGAAGAAGTCCGATTGCACTGGGGTGGGGGGCGTGAATAAAATAACAAGGCTTCCAATGTGAAGAAATAGGGTACCAGTTGCGTTAAAAAACAGTTGTAACGCAATAGTGTGGTATTTCTTCGCATCGGCATTTTTTAAAAACAGTTGTTTAAAATGAACAGAAATCTGAATGACAAGATTGATCTTTGCGGTAGGCAGAGGCGTGTGAGGGGAAATGCTGGCGTAATCGGCGCTACCAACAAAAACTGCAACGTTTAGCTTCGCCATGCAAATTTGACGCTACAACTGACAGGTCGATGGTGTCGGCAGAAATGAAAAAATACGCAAGTCCACATGAAGTTGGTTGGTTGGTTGATTTGGAGAAGGAAGGGACGAAAGAGCGAGGTCATTGGTCCTATAGGATAAGGGAAGGAGGCGAAGGAAATCGGCAGTGCCCTTTCAGAGGAACCATCCAGCATTTTCCTGAAGTGATTTGAGAAAACAACGGAAAACCTAAATCAGGATGACCGGACGCGCTACATGAAGTATTCCGGCCAAATCCGATATGTGACAAAACCGAACGGCAGACCTATCGGACTCGTTTTACTGTGCAATTTACATGCAGTTACCATTGTTAGCAAATTGGTTAACGCCAAACGTGAACATGCAATGTTTTCCTTTCAATTCTTGCTTTAAGGGGGACGGGCAGGCTGATAGGTTGTTGATATACAGAATATCTAATATTAAGTAAATACTTAAATATGCAGCCCTAGAACTGGCAGTATATTCACAATGTGCAGGCGACATTTTTATAGGCCGGTAGGTCGATAATCTTTGCGTCGAATATATCGACACTTTTCCGGTATATCGAGGGCCAACAATGATATTTTTAAATATCGGTATAGCGGATTCTCGATATTTTTAAAAAATACAGTCCTACCTCACACTATCTCGGAATCCTGTAGCGAGGTTACGAGTTTTTTTCTTTTCTTTAAAATAAAATGTTGACCCAGTTGTAATTTTGTAATTTCTCGATTTATGGCAACATTGTCGCTGCAATAATACCAACATACAAATGTAGTGTTTGCTCCACATCCTCCCCCCCCCCCCCCCCCTTCAATTTTTCTGCTTATGCTCCCTTTTATTCAGTGCATTTGCCAACTTTCGCAGATACTGATTTCCCACGTAATGAATAAATAATTCTCTGAAGTGGGCAAATTTTCAGATCGCCTTTATATGGCCTGCGCGCGAACCTGTCGCAAATGTGCTTTTCTGACTGGCTAATGCAGTGTACTTGAAAATAGAAACATTGAACTTTTGATTGTGTTGACTTACAACTAGTATCTGTTGAATTTCATTTAATTTTATTTTTCGTCTATCTTTAGGTACCAATGAAAATGGTTTCTGCAAATTCCGAAAAGTAAACATCCTACCGGAAAACTGAAATGTAAGGAACTCACCATGTAGGACGTTTTAAGAAGAACGTAACTGAGACTGGCAGAGAAATTATATTCGACAGCATGTCATCCATCGTCTCCTCTGAAAACTGAGCTTATAGGAGACAAAGTGTCAAGAAAGCAACCAATTACGAAGTTCGTACTTTCAAAACGACGTGAAGGAGGTACTAAAAACATAAGGGTTTACAGAAAGGCTTTCATGGGGATATTGCACGTAAAAAAATGAGACTCAACAAAATTTGTCAGAGTGTGATGAACGATCCTCACCTGCAACCGCTGAAAAAAGGCGAGGTGACAAAGTAACGAAGTTGTACGAGAATAGGGAAAGTGCAGTTTTCAGATACATTTAGCGATTCAAGCCTATCGAAAGTCACTATTCGAGAGGAAAAATGCTTCATCGCCAATATTTAAGCAGTGATTTAACTGTGAAAGTAATGTTGGAAATGTTCTGTGAGAAACATCCAGCTCTGGATATAAAGTATGTCTCCTACCAGACAATACACTGCCGCAATTTTAACATCGGCTTCGGAGCACTACCCCTGATGCGGAAGAATCAACAAAAGATCAAGGGCATGACGATGCAGAAGGCAATAGAACCCACTGCATTAAAGACACGTAACGTGTATCCACAGGATATGTGGCCTGCAATTAAAGAAATGTCAAGATGATCTCTCCTTTTGCAAAAGATTCCGGAATAGCCCCCATTCGGATCTCCGGGAGGGGACTGCCAAGGGGGAGGTTACCATGAGAAAAAGATTATATAACCAACGAAATAATAACATTCTACGAGTCGGGGCATGGACTGTCAGAAGCTTGAACGTGGTAGGGAAACTAGAAAATCTGAAAAGGAAAATGCAAAGGTTCAATCTAGATATAGTAGGGGTCAGTGAAGTGAGGTGGAAAGAAGAAACGGATTTCTGGTCAGATGATTGTAGGGTAATATCAACAGCAGCAGAAAACGGCGTAATGGGAGTAGGATTCGTTATGAATAGGAAGGTAGGGCAGAGGGTGTGTTACTGTGAACAGTTCAGTGACAGGGTTATTCTTATCAGAATCGACAGCAAACCAACAACGACAACGATCGTTCAGGTATACATCCCGACGTCGCAAGCTGAAGATGAAGAGATAGAGAAAGCGTATGAATATATAGAAAGTGTAATACAATATGTAAGGGGAGATGAAAAAATAATAGCTGGAATGTAGTGGTAGGGGAAGTAATAGAAGAAAAGGTTACAGCAGAATATGGGCTTGGGGCAATGAATTAGAGAGGAGGTAGATTAATTGTGTTCTGTAACAAGTTTCGGCTAGTAATAGCGAATACTCTGTTCAGGAATCACAAGAGGAGGAGGTATACTTGGAAAAGGCCGGGTGATACGGGAATATTTCAGTTAGATTATATCATGGTCAAACAGAGATTCCGAAATCAGATACTGGATTGTAAGGCGTACCCAGGAGCAGACATAGACTCAGATCACAATACAGTAGTGATGAAGAGTAGGCCGAAGTTTAAGACATTAGTCAGGAAGAATCAAAACGCAAAGAAGTGGGATACGGAAGTAGTAAGGAATGACGAGATACACTTGAAGTTCTCTAAGGCTATAGATACAGCAATAATGAATAGCTCAGCAGGCAGTACAGTAGAAGAGGAATGGACATACCTAAAAAAAGCGATAACAGAATTTGGGAAAGAAAACATAGGTACAAAGAAGGTAGCTGCGAAGAAACCATGGGTAACAGAAGAAATACTTCGACTGATCAATGAAAAAAAAAAAAGTACAAAAATGTTCCGGGAGACTCAGGAATACAGAAATACAAGTCACTGAGGAATGAAATATATAGGAAGTGCAGGGAAGCTAAGACGAAATGGCTGCATGAAAAATCTGAAGAAATAGAGAAAGGAATGATTGTCTGTAGGACTGATTCAGCATGTAGGAATGTCAAAACAACCTTCAGTGACATAAAAAGCAAGGGTGATAACATTAGGAATGCAACGGGAATTCCACTGTTAAATGCAGAGGAGAGAGCTGATAGGTGGACAGAATACATTGAATGCCTCTAAGAGAGGGAAGATTTGTCTGATATGATAAGAGAAGAAACAGTTGCTGATTTAGAAGAGATAGGGGACCCGGTATTAGAATTTAAAAGAGCTTTGGAGGACTTCAGATCAAATAAGGCAGGAGGGATGGATAACATTCCATCAGAATTTCTAAAATCGTTGGGGTAAGTGGCAACAAAACGACTACTCACGTTGGTGTGTAGAATGTATGAGTCTGGCGACATATCATCTGACTTTTGGAAAAACATCATCCACACAATTCCGAAGATGGCAACAGCTGACAAGTGCGAGAATTATCGCACAATAAGAGTAACAGTTAACGCATCCAAGTTGCTGGCGAGAATAATATACAGAAGAATGGAAAAGAAAATGAGGATACGCTAGATGACAATCAGCTTGGCTTTAAGAAAGGTAAAGGCACGAGAGAGGCAATTCTGACGTTATGGTTAATAATGAAAGCAAGACCACAGAAAAATCAAGACACGTTCATAGGATTTGTCGAACTGGAAAAATAGTTCGACAATGTAAAATGATGCAAGATGTTAGAACTTCTCAGAAAAATAGGGGTAAGCTGTAAGGAGAGAGGGGTCATATAAACTGTGTACAACAACCAACAGGGAATAATAAGAGTGGACGACCAAGAACGAAGTGATCGTATTGAAAAGGGTGTAAGGCAAGGATGTAATCTTTCGCCCCTACTGTTCAATCTGTACATCGAGGAAGCAATGATGGAAATAAAACAAACGTTCAGGAAAGGAACTAAAATTCAAGGAAAGGATATCAATGATACGATTCGATGAAGACTCTGCTATACTGAGTGAAAGTGAAGAAGAATTACACGAGCTCCTGAATGGAATGAACGTCTAATCAGAACACAGTATGGTTTGAGAGTAAATCGAAGAAAGACGAAGGTAATGAGAAGTAGTAGAAATGAGAACACAGAGAAAATATCAGGATTGATGGTCACGAAGTTGATGAAATTAAGGAATTCTGCTACCTAGGCAGCAAAATAACGAGTGATGGACGGAGCTAGGAGGACATCAAAAGCAGACTCGCTATGGCAAAAAGGGCATTCCTGGCCGAGAGAATCTACTAATATTAAATATCGACGTTAATTCGAGGAAGAAATTTCTGAGAATGTTCGTCTGGAGTAGAGCTTGTATGGTAGTGAAACATGGACTGTGGGAAAACCGGAACAGAAGGGAATCGAAGCATTTGCGATGTGGTGCTACAGATGAATGTTGAAAATTAGGTGGACTGATAAGTAAGGAACGTGGAGGTTCTACGCGGAATCGGAGAGGAAAGGAATATGTGGAAAACACTGATAAGGAGAAGGTACAGGATGACAGAACGTCTGTTAAGACATGAGGGGATGACTTCCATGGTACTAGAGGGAGCTGTAGAAGGCAAAAGCTGTAGAGAAAGACAGAGATTGGAATACATCCAGCAAATAATTGAGGACGTAGGTTGCAAGTGCTACTCTGAGATGAAGAGGTTAGCACAGGAGAGGAGTTCGCGGCGGGCCGCGTCAAGACTGCAAAACGGGAAAAATGGGAGACTGGAAGAGGGTCGCCGATGACGCCATCAAAACTCCTCGATCTTGGCACTCCCAATTTTTAAACGAAGAGGAAGAAACAGAAAGTCGTGCACTGTGCAGGGAGAATTATTCGTCAATTTTGAAAATGGAAAGCCATAATATATTTTTAAAAGAGGCAAACATTTCACGAAAACAGCTCCTCCATAGGAGATTCGAAAAGGGTTCCCACTGAAAAACATTAAAATTACGGATTTCAAGCGACTCCCAGCATTTCACAAGAGAGCGACGTGGCACAAGGAGGAAAAGTTAATATCCTACACCGAAGTTATTGAGCAGCCGGAGTTCGTGAAAACGGGCGAAAATCAAAACGGTGAAGCTGAAAAGCTTGATTTTGAGCTTTTAAATGACGACGTTTCCCTAAATGTTGTTTAAGTCATTTTACCTCGTGATCCATTCTTTGAAATATTCCGTTTTGCAAAGATTTTCCATTCTCATGTAAAGTGTTATTATCTCTGAATTAGTTGATTAAGGCTAAGATTCTTACTGTGCCTTGTAGTAATTCAAGTTTCGTACTTTTATGTCAAGGTTTAAACATCATAAATATGTAAAATAATATGACATTTCAGCATTATGTTCGTTTAAACTTCTCCATTTAGCATTAATTCAAAGTACTACCGTACAACCGTACTTCTCGACATAGCCAGATATGCACCACTTTTGCTGCCGGTTTGGTAACCGATTGCATTTCGAGCATGGCCGTCGATGCGGTTGTACAAGCTGCTAACTGACGGCCGGAGTGGCAGAGCGGTTCTAGGCGCTTCAGTCTGGAACCGCGCGACCGCTACGGTCGCAGGTTCGAATCCTGCCTCGGGCATGGATGTGTGTGATGTCCTTAGGTTAATTAGGTTTAAGTAGTTCTAAGTTCTAGGCGACTGATGACCTCAGCTGTTAAATCCCATAGTGCTCAGAGCCGTTTTTTTTTTTTTTTTTTTTTTTTTTTTTAATTTGAAGCGGCTAACTGGACCCTGGGTAAACATAAATTTTGGTATAAAGATAATAATTTCGCGGTTAAAGTAGAACTGCAGAGACGTTCATCATTAAATCGCTACGTTTCTCTTCGTCGGAGCGATGGTACGTTTGTCTGATTTTTCCCAGAATCTTTTAACATCGACTTACCCACGTTTGCACGTGGGCTACGCATATATACTTGTGGCAAATATGTTTAATGGTAGAGAGTGGTGTTTACTGAATTTTCTTGATTCAGTTTTCTTCACGTTCGGGTAAAGGTGCAGGACGCGTGCATGCATACTGTTGTATTGATCATGAACTGGAGGAAAATTTAATTTCATTCCTTTACCTCAGAATCCCACACTTTTAATAATACACTTAAGTTCTTTCAGTGTAACATATCGAGACTAGGTCACCACTTGATTACACGGTCGTTTACACTACTTTAAATTTAGGCCGATCACCTTGTTGTGTATTTCATCAAACGAGGCGATCGCTCGTCCAATCTCGACCATCACGTGCCCACTGTTTCCACAACTGACGATGTAATTGGGTCATAATGGGGACACGCTAGAACCATCTGCTGCAAAGCTTCATGTTGAATAACGTACGTACGTTCCATCACTCACCTCTGTGGTTAGATCAGGTGCAGATCGTGGCCTATCTCGCTTCAAAGAGCGAGCATGCCTCTGACAACCATGTTCTGTGATGAGGCGTGATCATCCAATACCTTGTCCCGTTGTCCACTCATGGTTTCAGCACTTTCCTTAGATGCTCACGACAGTAGCATGCGAACAGCTGACGAGATGCTCATTCGCAGGCGCCATAAAAATCTACCGTTCTCCATTTTGCAGCCCTTGTCGTCGCTAGAATAGTTCCACCATCGTCTCTACTCCGCTTACACAGGGTGCCTAACAGTTCGTATTACAGGCTTCTAAGGATCGTAAAGGGTACATAGTAGATGAAGTTTCGATAAGGGACCATATCTGGATTTTACCGTTTGAATGTAAAATAAGCTTGAAGGTCAGGTCACTTTAAAATTTCCCGCTTTACAGGCACGCACGCAGTGGAGCCAATGGGCTGTGACCTGTGTGCTGAAGGATAACATGGCGTGGGTAGTGTTTCGAGCACTCGTCGTCGGGTTCTCTTCTAGGAGGCGAAGGACATCCGCTTCGAAATCAAGAGTGCGGCGGGTCCATGGAACACCACAGTTAACCCTTCTAGTTGCGAGCGTAATTCTCTCGCAGTCGTTGAAGTAGTCGAGTGAAAATGGTATGTGATGTCATAATTACAACAGGAACCATCTCGGTTTTCGTGAGGGTCATGAAGTGGGTTTTTTAAAAGTGATCTGAGTTTCAAACGGTACATTTCCGGACACTGGTTCCTTATCAAAACTTTATCTACTACGGTCTCTCTACAAGTCCTATAGGCCTGCAATACCACTTAGTATGCCAGATGGCTATAATTAAATTGAAGGTTTCCCGAGTGCTGGAGTGTGGGCTGTATACATCACAGGACGCTGAAACTTCCTAAGTATGTTCATTAATCGGAGCGCTTGCGAGGTGTGCTAAAAAATATAATAGTTCCGCTTTCTGCCACCAGGTGAAAGTAGGGCACCGCAAGCAGTCAGAATGTGGTGTGGATGCAGAAAAAGGGAAACAACGATTAAAGAGATGCTACCGGCAGTCCTCGCACGTTTATTAGGACATGGTTACAAGTTACAACACGTTGTCAATATCACCTCCCGGCTCAGCAATATGCTGCGTCCCTAACACGGCATGGTCGACAGTCGCTCGCAGCATAATCGGTGTTATCAGAACGTTGTGTCGTCGCATTCTTTCAGATCAAGAAGAGTCCGGGTACATCCCTGATACACACGATCTTTCAGGTATCCCCACAACCAGAAGTCAAATGGACTTAGGTTGGGGCATCTGGATGATCACACATCTTGAATGATGCAGTGGCTGCAAAAGATATCTGGAAGCAAATCTTTCACCCGTCAAGCGACACGTCGTGTCGCCCCATATTCCAAGAAAATACTGGTGTGGACACAGTTGTGTTCTTGCAAATCTGGAGTCGCGTGTTGCATAAGGAGATACTTATAGAGTGCAGACGTCAACCTACACCTAAAAGCCCCTGAGGAAGAAAAACGGACACAGAATGAAGTAGCTTGTGAAAGCACGTCACACTGTCACGTTAACTGAGTGCAAGCCTGCCGGAGTGGCTGAGCGGTTCTAGGCGCTACTGTCTGGAACCGCGCGACCGCTACGGACGCAGGTTCAAATCCTGCCTCGGGCTTGGATGTGTGTGATGTCCTTAGGTTAGTAAGGTTGAAGTAGTTCTAAGCGACTGATGACCTTAGAAGTTAAGTCCCATAGTGCTCAGAGCCATTTGAACCATTTGAACTGAGTGCAGTGAATGTTCCTATACAACATGTGACGGATAAGAGCCCGTATGAGACAGTTCTGTGCATTCGCGGCGCTTCACAGAGTAAAATTTGCACTGTCGTCCAAAGAATATTCCCCATCCAATGTCATCCATTTCCATGCGCGGCAAGAAACGAAGGGCAAAGTCACGGCTTTGTAGCCTATCTTGATGTTTCATCTGGCGCACATTCTGAATCTTCTAGGGCAGGGGTGGCCAACACGTTGTCCCTCGGGCCATGCCCGGGCCCGAGTCCCAAAGTGCTCATCCTCGCTTCACATTTTCCCCACCGCGTTGCCTGAGCGCGAGGAGGGGGAAGGGAGGAGAACAGCGAACGCGCCGCATTTAAACGGCATTACAGTCGCAATGCATGCGGCTTGGTTTTGCATTTCCCATTTCCCAACAACACAGATCACAACCAAAACAAGTTTTCAGAATTAATTAATTACTTTTGGCGCGCTGAAGACATAATATAATTTTTATCTGGCTCAGACTGTCGGCACACGGACAGACGCAGAAAATTTCACAGAATTTCGCACTCAAGTTACAACGAAATTGTGACTTGTTAAGTTTCATACTCGGAAAAAGGCCTTTCGCATAAATACTGTGGCACTTTTGTAAGCTCATTACAGAGACTTGGAAAAGCTACCTGCGAAAACGAATGTACACGCGCTGGACAATTTTTACGTAAAACGATTTGTAATTAAAAATGGAATTACCTTGCAGGTCAGGTCGGCCGGGTGGCCGAGCGGTTCTAGGCACTACGGCCTGGAACCGCGCGACCGCTACGGCCGAGGGGTTCGAATCCTGCCTGGGGCATGGATGTGTGTGATGTTCTTAGGTTAGTTAGGTTTAAGTAGTTCTAAGTTCTAGGGGACTGATGGCCTCAGAAGTTGAGTCCCATAGTGCTCAGAGCCATTTGAACCTTGCAGGTCAGTCATTTACTTCTGCACATGCACAGGGGCGCTTTCAGCTGAAACGGCAAACGGTCTCGAAAACCGAAAACAGATGTAAAACTGACAGTGTCCTCAAAATCTTTATAAAGCCATCGTTGTAATTCTTACAAGCCCACGACGAATTCTTCAAACCTCGGGCTTTCGTTAATAGCAGTGAGCTTATGGAAGTGGATTGTCTTTGTCAGAATGTGTCCCTTCTACAACGGCGATTTTCTTTTGAAACGCGCCCCCATCAAATCGGAAAGAGGTTACCTTGCAATGTCTTACTGTGGGCAGCGCGCAGTCAAGTCCGCTTAAAACGCGAAGTCTGCAATCCATTCTGGATGTTCTCATTTTCGTTCCTGCATTCCTTTTTCCTATATAAATTTAATAATAGAGAGATTTAACTCGAAAAATAATTCCAGGCATGGCGCTTGTCTTGACCAACGCACTTTGCGGGAATACGTAATGTCTCCATACTCTTCATTGATTTACGTTGAAAACCGGTGCAAGTGAAAAGGGAGTAATGACTGCGCCTTCAGATATTTGACTATTCGTAGCACCAATTTCTTCAAGTGCTCCATGCCTGCAAATTTAGCACAAAGTTCTTCTTGATGTACAGAACAACGTATCTCGTATGTCGATGGCTGTAATTTTTTGCTCTGTCATTGTCATCTAAAAGTTCACATTTTCTCTGCGTGGTAGTGTAATGTCGTTTTATAGCAAATAAACACTACATGTCGTTTATGCGAATTGAGACTTCTCATTTCTCTCTTCTGTCACTCCCATTCATTTTAAAGGACTGTGACGATAGATCGCTAGACAGCCTCTTTTTGTGCAAGCAGGCACTGGACATGTGAACGTCCTTCGTACCAAAAACAAATAGCGAAGGTTAAACAGTGCGGACACGACGATTCTACCGAACTCAGAGTTTTGTGCCGACCCCAAAATGCCACACCGTAATGCTAAATAAAATGCCGCGCTGTTAAGGGTGCTACCGAGGAGGACTGAGCCGGTGTGGATGTGCGGTTCTAGGCGCTTCAGTCTGGAACCGCGCGACCGCTACGGTCGCGGGTTCGAATCCTTCCTCGGGCATGGATGTGTGTGATGTCCTTAGGTTAGTTAGGTTTAAGTAGTTCTAAGTTCTAGGGACTGATGACCACAGATGTTAAGTCCCATAGTGCTCAGAGCCATTTGAACCATTTTGACTGAGCAAAGCCGAGTGATAGGCAGGGCCGTGGTGCGCAAGCGTCCCGCACACGCCTCACGCCGCGGCCGGCCATTCCGGCTCTTTTGTAGGGATATCAGCGGAAAATGAGCAGCAAAATCTTTTGAACTGTTGACTAGGAGAAAGTGAATTCCCGTGACACAGTTCGAGCACTGGCTGCAGAATTTGTGGCTTGTGCTTGTAACGGGACATCCTCCTCTAGCGCTTTTTTATTTATTTACTCGTGTCCAGAACATAACATACATATATAGCCGATAGACAGCAATTTACAAACAATATAACTACATGAAACTTCCTGGCAGATTAAAACTGTTTGCCGGACCGAGACTCGAACTCGGGACCCTTGCCTTTCGCGGGCAAGTGCTCTACCAACTGAGCTACCCAAGCACAATTCACGCCCCCTCCTCACAGCTTTGCTTCTACTAGTACCTCGTCTACTACCTTCCAAACTTCACAGAACCTCTCCTGCGAAACTTGCAGAACTAGCACTCCTGAAAGAAAGGATATTACGAAGTGAAAATCACATTCTGGAAACATCCCCCGGGCTGTGGCTAAGCCATGTATTCGCAATATCCTTTCTTTCCGGAGTGCTAGTTCTGCAAGTTTCGCAGGAGAGCTTCTGTGAAGTTTGGAAGGTAGGAGACGAGGTACTAGTAGAAGCAAAGCTGTGAGGACGGGGCGTGAGTTGTGCTTGGGTAGCTCAGTTGGTAGAGCACTTGCCCGCGAAAGGCATATGTCCCGAGTTCGAGTCTCGGCCCGGCACACAGGTTTGATATGCCAGGAAGTTTCATATCAGCGCACACTCCGCTGTAGAGTGAATATCTCATTCTGGACATATAAGTACATGTTTAAATTCCATATGACATCAATTTACAAACAGTATAAGTACATCCAAATTTCCGCCGTTTGAACTGCTGTATCATTGACGATAACCAGATCGTCCATAGGGCATGGGCTGGGAGGTTTCTACAGTTGAGCAGGTGTTGATGATCTTGCTGTTCGCCATATTCACATCTCCTGGGGACAAACCCCATTTCTTCAAATTGACCTTGCATCGGGATACACCAGTTCTTAGCCTGTTGAGGACCTTCCATGTTTTATATGGGAGGTGACGCCCTTTAGCAAACTCTTCTTTAGGTTTGTTCCAGTACCTCTCCAATGGTGAGTTACGCCAAAGCTGTATTTGACCATTTGCAGGTGACGTTAAACGTGGTTCTGTTGAACGGAGGAAACTCTTTCTTGACCTTAATCTTGGATGTTGGTGTTCACATCCGAACAAGATGTGTCTTGGATCTATTTCCTGTTTCCGCTTCTCTTTTTCTGCTGCTGTCCTTCTTCTGATATGTGGAGGTGCTATGCCCATGCGATGATGCATTTTATTAATAGGAGTTGCCCGCAAGCAGCCAGTGACAATGGGTCCTGTTTCATTAAGGGCAATGTCAGTTTGTTGGTCTGTGTCACTCATTGGTACTTTTTTAATTCGGTGTAGCATCATTCTGAAATATGCCATTTTTTGTTGGCGGGGGTGGCAAGATGAGGTGCTAATACTGACATCTGTGGTGGTAGGTTTTCTGTAAATACTAAATTGGTGTTTATTGTTACTATTGCAAATATTTGGGTCAAGAGACTATTAACATTATAAGAAATAATTTGCTTAAATATAAGAAAATTAGTGTTGCAGAGATCTGTGAACTCATAGAAATACTTTCACTTATTCTAGAGCATAATTACTTTAGCTTAAACAACAAACTGTACCAACAACATGATAGTTTGGCAATGGGAAGTAGCTTAGCCGGGATATTAGCTGACATTTACATCAACCATATAGAACAAAAATTCTTCTCAACCAACCATCATCTCTCAAACAAAATAATCTACTACAAAAGATATGTTGATGATACAATCTTGCTTTTTGATGGTACGAGCAATGAAATAGATACATTAGCAGCAGATCTAAGCAAAATGCACAAAAATATTAAATTCACAGTTGAACATGAAACTAATAAAAGCATTAACTTTCTTGACCTGAATATTTGCAATAGTAACAATAAACATCAATTTAGTATTAACAGAAAACCTACCACCACAGATGTCAGTATTAGCAACTCATCTTGACATCCCTGCCAACAAAAAATGGCATATTTCAGAATGATGCTACACCGAATTAAAAAGTACCAATGAGTGACACAGACCAACAAAATGAAATCAGTATAATTAAAACAGTTGCTCATAATAATGGATACAAACCCACAATGATAGAAAAACTCCACAACAAAATGCAGACAAAAATCACAGATCCACTTCACAACAGTCACTTCAAGCCAAATCAGTGTGCCACTGAAGCCAAACCTAAATATGCTACTGTCACATACATAGGCCCACTTTCATACCAAATAGCAAAATTATTTAAAAAATGAAAAAATCACAATCAAATTTTCCACGAATAATAAATTACAACAAAAAGTAATCCATTATGTAAATACCTCCAAGAGTCCCTACCGTAAATCAGGAATATACAAAGTCAAATGTGATACATGCCCAAAATTCTACATTGGATAGACAGGCAGAAGTATTGAAATTAGATATAAAGAACATATTGATGCTCTAAGACTTGGTAACTTGAACAAATCAGCATTTGCAGCCCATATTGCTCAAGAAAACCATTCAGTGGGAAACATTGGGGACAACTTAAAAATTTTGCATCTAAGAGAAAAAGGAGCCACTATGAATATATTAGAAGAATTAGAAATACACTCACACAAAAACAGCACCCCAGACTATATCCTTAACGAACAAACAGAGTTAGCTAACACCCCTTTCCTGAAAAAATTCCAAAAATTAGTTTCCAGCCTCCAAAGCAAATAATATTAGTACACCTATCTGCAGATCAAGTAGCAAATATATGTGCCTGCAAAACCACGAGATGGCATTTAGTCTCGCGGAGGGGGGGGGGGGGGGGTTATACATATTTTGATCCATCACTGTACCTTCACTTAACATTTCTGAATAATCAGAATGTGTGTCTGAGATTGAATCTGGCACTCGACTTGCTGGAATAGATCCATCCTTACTATCACGGAGAGGAATGAAACTGTCTCGGAAGGAAGCAAGGAAGATTAGCTTTTAACACTTCATCGCCAGCCGGTGTGGCCGAGCGATTCTAGGCGCTTCAGTCTGGAACCGCGCAACCGCTACGGTCGCAGGTTCGAATCCTGCCTCGGGCATGGATGTGGGTGATGTCCTTAGGTTAGTTAGGTTTAAGTAGTTCTAAGTTCTAGGGGTCTGATGACCAAAGATGTTAAGTCCCATAGTGCTCAGAGCCATTTGAACCATTTTGAACACTTCATCATCACCGAGCCCATTAAATACGAAACCCAATCTCAGATTGGATAAGGATAGTGAAGCAAACGGACTGTAGTCTGTGTAAAGAAATAATAATCGCCTGAAATGGTCTGGGGAAAACCAGGAAGAATTTGTACGGTCTTACAGGGAAGTGTATCCTGCCCCTACCGGATACAAGTCCAACCCCGTAACCAGTGTGCCATCACATCCTTTGTCTTGAAAGTGATAGGAAGTAATCGAATGATTTGACAAAAAGACTTACTGATCTGTTAAACGTACAAAGTATGTCATCTTTTTAATTTCTTTCGGGGGTTGTAGCTACGCTTTTTTATACTTAAGTTGAATTCACTGCTCTTTCTAACAATCAAAGATCGGTTTCAACAACTCCATCGACGTATAATTGATTACTTCAGGCGGTAAGCTCTTTGTCCATCATATCTTAAATTTTACGTATCAGTATTTGGTTCTGATATTACATGACAGAACCTTATGGTGACAAAATAAAACTGCTTGAAATTAATCGTCAAGTTTCATACTACTCATTTTTCTGATATTTAGTCTATCAATTGTCATGTGTGATCTAGGTTCTTCCGATAGTAAACAGGGTGATTTCTAGAATGAGATTTTCACTCTGCAGCGGAGTGTGCGCTGATATGAAACTTCCTGGCAGATTAAAACTGTGTGCCCGACCGAGACTCGAACTCGGGACTTTGCCTTTCGCGGGCAAGTGCTCCACCATCTGAGCTACCGAAGCACGACTCACGCCCGGTCTCACAGCTCTACTTCTGCCAGTATCTCGTCTCCTACCTCCAGCGCACACTCCGCTGCAGAGTGAAAATCTCATTCTGGAAACATCCCCCAGGCTGTGGCTGAGCCATGTCTCCGCAATATCCTTTCTTTCAGGAGTGCTAGTTCTGCAAGGTTCGCAGGAGAGCTTCTGTAAAGTTTGGAAGGTAGGAGACGAGATACTGGCAGAAGTAGAGCTGTGAGACCAGGCGTGAGTCGTGCTTCGGTAGCTCAGATGGTAGAGCACTTGCCCGCGAAAGGCAAAGTCCCGAGTTCGAGTCTCGGTCGGGCACACAGTTTTAATCTGCCAGGAAGTTTCAGGGTGATTTCTGGCTGTGGGGTTACCGGAAGGACAGAGTTAATCAACAGGACACCGAAACATGATGCAGGTTGAAGATGAGCATTGCGAGGGAGGTGTCCAAGACCCCAACACGACGTTTCGGGACACAGTAAAGAAATGTCTACTGCGGTTCCAGGCTGTCGTGAGAGCAGGTGGTCGTTGCGTTGAGCTACGTTTATAGCCTGGAACGTAAACATGGTGCGCAACTGACGAATGTTATCTCAAGTGGAACCTAAAATGTGCTTCTGTCAATGGTTTATTCGTTATTTCTCTTCCATAAGTCCTTACAAATGATTACACTAAGTTTCATTGTGCACGACCAATCGTTTTTCGTGGAAGTCATCTCAAGCAGCCAAATTGTAATTACAGCCACCCTGTATTTAGGGAGCAATAGCCGCCGTCAACTAATGTCACCAAAAGAGCACCGCTCAACTTACATTTGACACTTTTTACGTAGGCCTTTAGAAGCGATTAATTTTCAGTCGAAGTGCGACGTCAAAATACATCGATTCAGACACATAGTTTCATGTAACAGATGAAGTTTTAATTACTGAAATTAAAACAAAAATTAGAGTACATCACCAATTTTAAAATACCTTGTCTTGACGAAGTCCGACTCCAGACAGGTATCCCCAAATCACAAGCTACCAACTGATAAACATAACGTCAATAATCCATTAAATAATTATTCTCGAAATTTTATAGTGAGTTTTCGTGTTTTTGTGCCAATTGTCCTTACGTCAAACCGTTTCAGTTAACATATCATAAACATGATTTGCGCTCCGGCAGAATCAACACACAGTGACGAACAGCCGTTTTTATTGTGACGAGTCGAATGTGGCATAAAATTGACTTTCAGCTCAGTTTAAAATTTTGTAAAATACATTTTGAACAGAAACACGTGCCGTAATTGTGTGGCCTGGCTGTCTTCATAGCAATTACATCACAACCCACGATTTCCGAAGAAATGTCAGTCAGATGGCATCAATGGGAGTTTAACGCATATCTACCGGCGGACGCTCGCGTGTGTGTGTGTGTGTGTGTGTGTGTGTGTGTGTGTGTGTGTGTGTGAAAGAGAGAGGGAGAGAGTTGTATCAATACTAACGCTTGAAATCGTCTTATGGTGAGAACACTGCTGTCAACCATATTGGAATTCTAACCAGTTGTAAGTAGGCTGTTTAGGTTTTTATGTTGGTAACACCACGTAGTACTGTGTATGAAAATCGCTAACTGCGCTGTGTGCAGTCTGTCACTGGTTGGCATTGTTGGAATATTCGCTATTGTAGTGTTGGGCAGTTGGATGTGAACAGCGCGTAGCGTTGGGCAGTAGGAGGTGAGCCGCCAGCAGTGGTGGATGTGGGGAGAGAGATGCCAGAGTTTTGAGATGTTACTATAAGCGGACGATCTGGACGTGTGTCGCCAGAAAAAGGAAATTTGTAAAGATGGAGGTCATGACTTTTGAACATTATTAAGGTAAATACATTGTTTGTTCTACATCAAAATCTTTCATTTGTTAACCATGTCTATCCTTAGTTAGTGCCTTCAGTAGTTAGAATCTTTTATTTAGCTAGTAGTAGTGGCGCTCGCTGTATTGCAGTAGTTCGAGTAACGAAGATTTTTGTGACGTAAGCGATTCATGAAAGGTATAGGTTGCCGTTAATCAGGACCATTCTTTTGTAGGGATGATTGAAAGTCAGATTGCGTTGCGGTAAAAATATTGTGTGTCTGAGTACGTTCAGTTTTACTCAGCTGTCTTTGTATCAAATGACGTAGAAGTTTACTAGCACAGTCATTCATAATTTTTTCTAAGGGGACGTTTCATACAGTGAGAGTGTTTCATTCAAGTGTAGTTAACCGAGTAGCCAGTGAAAGAAATGAAAAAGCTCAACGTAAAGTTTTTCTTGTAATTCAATATTAAAATAATGTCAAATGTTACAGGAAACCGTGGACTTGCACGTCTACACAGAAAAGAAACGACTTCAACAACGGTATGTGTGTCGTCTGGACTTGCAGAACTGGGTTCATGCTGATGTAAACTGATGGGGGCTCGTTAACTTGCCAGAAATAAACATTAAGTAGATGTCAAAGGCAAACATCCCTCTACGGAGAACAAAAGCTGACTGTCGAGTAGATCGATGTTTTTTCTCAGCGAACACGGATCAGGTTTGCAATCTGGACTGCGGTGCTGCAGCTGCGACGAATCGCGTCACGTAGGCAGTGGGTAACGAGCTACGCAATTTTCTCTGCAGCTAAACGGCGAGCTGAGGTGATTGGAGTCCACAGAATGTCTGTAACGACCTGTCGCTTGTTGAAGGCCTCCCAGAGAGCTGTTCACTCTTTGCTAACGTTCGCGTTACTGTGTACCAATTTTATGTGTGTAGAGTGCTATGACCTCGTCTCCAGACGGTTGTCGAATCTTTCCAGTAGCTGTTGCAGAAGCTCTATGCGGCATGGCATCCTTCACTTTAGGGTCATGTTCTCTCTAATGGAAACCCTACAACACATATGCAACACGACGCCTCGCACACGCTATACTAATGAAATAGCTGATGGGTGTAACAAGGAGCCTGCTATGTGCAGCAGGTGGTACGATAAATTTTATCCCTGGACGAGAGACTCTCAATGGGATGGGCGAATTTTTGCCCTCTCGTAATTAGAACAGATAAAGAACGTTGATACAAGCAGTAGAAAGAACTACTGAAGGCAAAAGAAGCTTTCGTTACTGTAGCGTGTTTAACTGTACGAGTACACTGTACGAGTACACTACTTCACTACCATTCCACCCTCGAATGGCGCGTGGGAAAAAGGAACACCTAAATCTTCCCGTTCGAGCTCTGATTTCTCTTATTTTACTATGATGACCATTTCTCCCTACGTAGGTGGATGTCGACAAAATATTTTCTCTTTCGGAAGAGAAAATTGGTGATTGAAATTTCGTAAATATACTCATGCTCATAAATTAAGGATAACGCTGATACATGGTGAAACAACGCTCTGTTGGGCGGTTTGCGGGTTTAAATCACCTCGGGGTATGACCAGGCGGTGCATCTGACCTGCGGTCGTCGTACGGTGGCGCTGGCAGCAGTCCACATACGCAGCGGTGTGTTGGTGCATGTCTGAGTACGGTGCAGCGAGTAAGTGTGCAGACGTTTTCAGACGTGCTAGTGGTGCCTGGGAGTTGAAAATGGCTCAAAGAACACATATTGATGACGTTATGAGGGGTAGAATACTAGGGCGACTGGAGTCTGGTCAAACACAGCAGATCGTAACATGGTCCCTCCGTGTGCCACAAAGTGTGATCTCAAGATTATGGTAACGATTCCAAAAGACAGGAAACGTGTCCAGGCGCTACAGTATGGGACGTCCACAGTGGACAACACCACAAGATGACCGATATCTCACCATCAGTGCCCGCAGACGGCCACGGAGTACTGCAGGTTGCCTTGCTCCGGACCTTACCGCAGCCACTGGAACAGTTCTCTCCAGACACACAGTCTACAGACGATTGAACAGACATGGTTTATTCGCCCGAGACCTGCAAGGTGCATTCCAATGACCCCTAATCACAGGAGAGCCGTAAAACCTGGTGTCAAGAACACAGTACATGGTCATTGGAACAGTGGACTCTGGTTATGTTCACGGAGGAGTCCAGGTATAGGCTGAACAGTGATTCTCGACGAGTTTTCATCTGGCGTGAACCAGGAACCAGATACCAACCCATTAATGTCCTTGAAAGGGACCTGTATGGAAGTGGTTTGATGGTGTGGGGTGGGATTATGATTGGAGCACGTACACCCCTGCTTATCTTTGACAGAGGAACTGTAATAGGTCGGGTATATCGGGACGTCATTTTGCGCCAATATGTCCGTCTTTTAAGGAGTGCAGTGGGTCCCGTCTTCCTCCTGATGGATGATAACGCACTGCCCCACCGAGCTGCCATCGTGGAGGAGTATGCTATTAGCGCCAGTTTTGTGTAGTGCCACGTGCTGCAATTATCCTTAACTTATGAGCATGAATGTAGATCTCGCCGCAAAGAAAACTGTCTTCAGTGGATGCCACCCTAACTCGCGTATCATATCAGTGACACTCTCACCCCTATTGCGCGATAACACGAAACGAGCAGCCCTTTTTGCACTTTTTGGATGTCCTCCGTCAATCCTAACTGGTAAGGATCCCACACCACGCAGCAATATTCCAGCAGAGGACGGACATGTGTAATGTCGGCTGTCTCTTTAGTGGGTCTGTCGCATCCCCCAAGTGTTCTGCCAATATTGCGCAGTCTTTGATTCGCCTTCCCCACAATATTATCTACGTGGTCTTCCCAATTTAAGTTGCCCGTAATTGTAATTCCTAGGTATTTAGTCGAATTGACAGCCCTTAGATTTGGGCGACTTATCGTATACCCAAAATTTATGATGAGGATGAGAGTAGTGTTTAACGTCCCGTCGACAACGAGGTCATTAGAGACGGAGCGCAAGCTCGGGTGAGGGAAGGGTGGGGAAGGAAATCGGCCGTGCCCTTTCAAAGGGACCATCCCGTCATTTGCCTGAAGCGATTTAGGGAAATCACGGAAAACCTAAATCATGATGGCCGGAGACGGGATTGAACCGTCGTCCTCCCGAATGCGAGTCCAGTGTCCTAACCACTGCGCCACCTCGCTCGGTCCAAAATTTATCGGATTTCTTTTAGTACCTATGTGGATGACCTCGCACTTTTCTTTGTTTAGTTCTAATTGCCACTTTTCGCACCGTACAGAAATTCTCTCTCATCACTTGTCTGATGATTTCACTAGACGGTAAATTACAGCGTCATCTGCAAACAATCTAAGGGGGCTGCTCAGATTATCACCTACATCATTTACGTAAACCAGGAACAGCAGAGGGCCTATGACACTACCTTGCGGAACGCCAGATATCACTTCTGTTCTACTCGATGATTTACCGTCTATCACTACGAACTGTGACCTCTCTGAGAGGAAATCACGAATTCAGTCACAGAACTGAGACGATTCTCTATATGCACGCAATTTGAGGAGGAATTGTACGAAAAGGCTTCTGGAAATCTAGGAATATGGAATCTATCTGACATCTCTTCTCGACAGGACTCATTACTTCATGGGAATAAAGAGCAAGCTGCGTTGCACAAGAACGATATCTTCTGAATCCGTGTCGGTTATGTATCAATAAGTCATTTTCTTCAAGGCGACTCATAATGTTCAAGTACAGTATATGCTCCAAAATCCGACTACAAATTGAGGTCAGTGATACGGGTCTGTAATTCAATGGTTTACCCCTATTTCCTTTCTTGAATATTGGTGTGACCTGTGCTACTTTCCAGTCTTTAGGGACAGACCTTTCGTCAAGTGAGCGGTTGTATAGGATTGCTAATCATCCTAATATCCTGTCGGACCTGCTTTTGCCCGGTGTACTGCAGCAGCTCGACGTGGCGTGGCCTCAATAAGTCCCTGGAAGTCTCATGCAGAAATATTAAGCCATGCTGCCTCTACAGCTGTTCATATCTGCGAGAGTGTTGAGGGTGCAAGACTTAGTGCACGAACTGACCTCTCGAGTATGTCCCATAAATGTTGATGAGATTCATGTCTGGCGACTGTGATGGCCAAATAATTCGCTCTAATTGTGCAGAATCACCCTCAAACCAATTACGAACAATTGTGACCCAGTGACATTGCACCCTGTCAGCCATAAAAATTCCATAGTTATTGTGGGACATCATTTCCATGAATGCCATCAAAGGCTCTAAGCAGCCGAACATAATCATTTCCAGTCTATGACTGATTCAGTTGGACCAGAGGACCCAGTCCTTGCCATGCTGCACATCATTATGGAGCCACCACGAGGTTGCATAATGCCTGGTTGGCGACCTGGTCCATGTCTTCGCGAGGTTCGCGCCACACCCTAGCCCTACCATCAGCTATAGTCATTTGAAATCTTTACTCATCCAACGAGGCCACGGTTTTCCTGTGGTGTAGGGTGTTACCGATATGCGCAAGAGTCCAGGAGAAGCACTGCAGGTGATGTGTCGTGAAAAGTCTCTCGTGTCTAGCGTCTGTTGGTTGATGTTGTTGTGGTCTTCAGTCCTGAGACTGGTTTGATGCAGCTCTCCATGCTACTCTATCCTGGGCAAGCCCCTTCATCTCCCAGTACCTACTGCAACCTACATCTTTCTGAATCTGCTTTGTGTATTCATCTCTTGGTCTGCCTCTACGATTTTTACCATCCACGCTGCCCTCCAATGCTAAATTTGTGATCCCTTGATGCCTCAGAACATGTCCTACCAACCGGTCCCTTCTTCTTGTCAAGTTGTGCCTCAAACTCCTCTTCTCTCCAATTCTATTCAAAACCTCCTCATTAGTTATGTGATCTACCCATCTAATCTTCAGCATTCTTCTGTAGCAACACGTTTCGAAAGCTTCTATTCTCTTCTTGTCCAAACTATTTATCGTCCATGTTTCACTTTCCATACATGGCTACACTCCATACAAATACTTTCAGAAACGACTTCCTGACACTTAAATTTAGACTCGATGTTAACAAATTTCTCTTCTTGAGAAACGCTTTCCTTGCCATTCCCAGTCTACATTTTATATCCTCTCTACTTCGACCATCATCAGTTATTTTGCTCCCCAAATAGCAAAACTCCTTTACTACTTTAAGCGTCTGATCTCCTAATCTAATTCCCTCAGCATCACTCGACTTAATTCGACTACATTCCATTATCCTCGTTTTGCTTTTGTTGGTGTTCATCTTATATCCTCCTTTCAAGACACTGTCTATTCCGTTCAACTGCTCTTCCAAGTCCTTTGCTGTCTCTGACAGAACTACAATGTCATTCGCGAACCTCAAAATTTTATTTCTTCTCCATGGACTTTAATACCTACTACGAACTTTTCTTTTGTTTCCTTTACTGCTTGCTCAATATACAGATTGAATAACATCGGAGAGAGGTTACAACCCTATCTCACTCCCTTCCCAACCACTACTACCCTTTCATGTCCCTCGACTCTTATAACTGCCATCTGGTTTCTGTACAAATTGTAAATAGCCTTTCGCTCACTGTATTTTACCCCTGTCACCTTTAGAATTTGAAAGAGAGTTTCCAGTTAACATTGTCAAAAGCTTTCTCCAAGTCTACAAATGCTAGAAACGTATGTTTGCCTTTCCTTAATCTATCTTCTAAGATACGTCGTAGGGTCAGTATTTCCTCACGTGTTCCTATATTTCTATGGAATCCAAAATGATCTTCCCCGAGGTCGGCCTCTACCAGTTTTTCCATTCGTCTACTGGTATAGAACATTAACGTCAAAGTTTGGCGCACTGTTCCAATGGATACGTTCGTCGTATGCCCCACACCGATTTCTGGGGGTGTCCATCCCCGGTAGCTGAATGGTCAGCGTGACGGATTGTCAATGCTCTGGACCCGGGTTCAATTCCCGGCTGGGTCGGGGAATTTTCTCCACCCAGGGACTGGGTGTTGCGCTGTCCACATCATCATCCCATCATCCTCATCGATTGCAGGTCGTCGAAGTGGTGTCAACTTGAAAGACCGGCACCCGGCGAGCGGCCTGCTCGATGGGGGGCCCTAGCCATACGACTAAATAAATTAAATAAACTTTCTGGGGGTATTTCAAGCAGTAGTGCTTGCCTGTTAGCACTCAAAACTCTATGTAAGGGTCGCTGCTCTCGGTCGTTAAGTGAAGGCCGCCAGCCACAACGTTGTCCGTCGTAAGAGGTAACACCTGAAATTTTGATTTATCGTTACACTATTAACACCGTGCATCTCACAATATTGAATTTCCTACCTATTTCCGAAATGGAACGTCCCACGAGTTTAGCTCCATCTACCATTCCACGCTCAAAGTCTTTTAATTCTCGTTGTGCGGCTTTTCACATCTACAATATGAGTATAAATGACAGCTCTGCCGATGCTCTGTCCCTTCTATACCCTACCGAGAGTGGTAGCACACTCGACTCGCATTCGGGAGAACGACGGTTCAAGCTGCGTCCAGCCACCCTGATTAAGGTTTTTCGTGATTTCTCTAAATCGCTTCAGGCAAATGCCGGGATGGTTCTGTAAGGTATCAGATTTGCACATTACATGATGCTAAATCAGAACTAATACACCGAATAACAATTTATAATCGGCCCACCGGTAGGAGAGAATGGACACAGAAAAGGAAGTTGTGTGTGTCATGTCAAACTAACGAGATGGCCGCAGAGGCTGGAACACGGCTGGAACCCCTAAGGAAGGTGTTTATGCCATGTCAAACTAACGGGATGGCCGCAGAGGCTAGAACACGGCCGGAACCCATAAGGAACGTGTTTATGCCATGTCAAACTAATAGGATGGCCGCAGAGGCTGGAACACGGCTGGAACCCCTAAGGAAGGTGTTTATGCCATGTCAAACTAACGGGATGGCCGCAGAGGCTGGAACACGGCTGGAACCCCTAAGGAAGGTGTTTATGCCATGTCAAACTAACGGGATGGCTGCAGAGGCTGGGTGTTGTGTGCTATCCTTAGGTTAGTTAGGTTTAAGTAGTTCTAAGTTCTAGGGGACTGATGACCATAGATGTTAAGTCCCATAGTGCTCAGAGCCATTTGAACCATTTTTTGCAGAGGCTGGAACACGGCTGGAACCCCTAAGGAAGGTGCTTATGTCATGTCAAACTAACGGGATGGCTGCAGAGGCTGGAACACGGCTGGAACCCCTAAGGAAGGTGTTTATGCCATGTCAAACTAACGGGATGGCTGCAGAGGCTGGAACACGGCTGGAACCCCTAAGGAAGGTGTTTATGCCATGTCAAACTAACGGGATGGTCGCAGAGGCTGGAACACGGCTGGAACCCCTAAGGAAGGTGTTTTGCCATGTCAAACTAACGGAATGGCCGCAGAGGCTGGAACACGGCTGGAACCCCTAAGGAAGGTGTTTTGCCATGTCAAACTAACGGGATGGCCGCAGAGGCTGGAACACGGCTGGAACCCCTAAGGAAGGTGTTTATGCCATGTCAAACTAACGGGATGGCCACAGAGGCTGGAACACGGCTGGAACCCCTAAGGAAGGTGTTTTGCCATGTCAAACTAACGGGATGGCCGCAGAGGCTGGAACACGGCTGGAACCCCTAAGGAAGGTGTTTATGCCATGTCAAACTAACGGGATGGCCGCAGAGGCTGGAACATGACTGGAACCCCTAAGGAAGGTGTTTATGCCATGTCAAACTAACGGGATGGCTGCAGAGGCTGGGTGTTGTGTACTGTCCTTAGGTTAGTTAGGTTTAAGTAGTTCTAAGTTCTAGGGGACTGATGACCATAGATGTTAAGTCCCATAGTGCTCAGAGCCATTTGAACCATTTTTTGCAGAGGCTGGAACACGGCTGGAACCCCTAAGGAAGGTGCTTATGTCATGTCAAACTAACGGGATGGCTGCAGAGGCTGGAACACGGCTGGAACCCCTAAGGAAGGTGTTTATGCCATGTCAAACTAACGGGATGGCTGCAGAGGCTGGGTGTTGTGTGCTATCCTTAGGTTAGTTAGGTTTAAGTAGTTCTAAGTTCTAGGGGACTGATGACCATAGATGTTAAGTCCCATAGTGCTCAGAGCCATTTGAACCATTTTTTGCAGAGGCTGTAACACGGCTGGAACCCCTAAGGAAGGTGCTTATGTCATGTCAAACTAACGGGATGGCTGCAGAGGCTGGAACACGGCTGGAACCCCTAAGGAAGGTGTTTATGCCATGTCAAACTAACGGGATGGCTGCAGAGGCTGGAACACGGCTGGAACCCCTAAGGAAGGTGTTTATGCCATGTCAAACTAACGGGATGGTCGCAGAGGCTGGAACACGGCTGGAACCCCTAAGGAAGGTGTTTTGCCATGTCAAACTAACGGGATGGCCGCAGAGGCTGGAACACGGCTGGAACCCCTAAGGAAGGTGTTTTGCCATGTCAAACTAACGGGATGGCCGCAGAGGCTGGAACACGGCTGGAACCCCTAAGGAAGGTGTTTATGCCATGTCAAACTAACGGGATGGCCACAGAGGCTGGAACACGGCTGGAACCCCTAAGGAAGGTGTTTTGCCATGTCAAACTAACGGGATGGCCGCAGAGGCTGGAACACGGCTGGAACCCCTAAGGAAGGTGTTTATGCCATGTCAAACTAACGGGATGGCCGAAGAGGCTGGAACATGACTGGAACCCCTAAGGAAGGTGTTTATGCCATGTCAAACTAACGGGATGGCTGCAGAGGCTGGGTGTTGTGTACTGTCCTTAGGTTAGTTAGGTTTAAGTAGTTCTAAATTCTAGGGGACTGATGACCATAGATGTTAAGTCCCATAGTGCTCAGAGCCATTTGAACCATTTTTTGCAGAGGCTGGAACACGGTCGGAACCCCTAAGGAAGGTGTTTATGCCATGTCAAACTAACGGGATGGCCGCAGAGGCTGGAACACGGCCAGAACCCCTAAGGAAGGTGTTTTGCCATGTCAAACTAACGGGATGGCCGCAGAGGCTGGAACACGGCTGGAACCCCTAAGGAAGGTGTTTTGCCATGTCAAACTAACGGGATGGCCGCAGAGGCTGGAACATGGCTGGAACCCCTAAGGAAGGTGTTTATGCCATGTCAAACTAACGGGATGGCCACAGAGGCTGGAACACGGCTGGAACCCCTAAGGAAGGTGTTTTGCCATGTCAAACTAACGGGATGGCCGCAGAGGCTGGAACACGGCTGGAACCCCTAAGGAAGGTGTTTATGCCATGTCAAACTAACGGGATGGCCGCAGAGGCTGGAACATGACTGGAACCCCTAAGGAAGGTGTTTATGCCATGTCAAACTAACGGGATGGCTGCAGAGGCTGGGTGTTGTGTACTGTCCTTAGGTTAGTTAGGTTTAAGTAGTTCTAAATTCTAGGGGACTGATGACCATAGATGTTAAGTCCCATAGTGCTCAGAGCCATTTGAACCATTTTTTGCAGAGGCTGGAACACGGTCGGAACCCCTAAGGAAGGTGTTTATGCCATGTCAAACTAACGGGATGGCCGCAGAGGCTAGAACACGGCCGGAACCCCTAAGGAAGGTGCTTATGTCATGTCAAACTAATGGGATGGCCGCAGAGGCTGGAACACGGCTGGAACCCCTAAGGAAGGTGTTTATGCCATGTCAAACTAACGGGATGGCCGCAGAGGCTGGAACACGGCTGGAACCCCTAAGGAAGGTGTTTATGCCATGTCAAACTAACGGGATGGCCGCAGAGGCTGGAACATGACTGGAACCCCTAAGGAAGGTGTTTATGCCATGTCAAACTAACGGGATGGCTGCAGAGGCTGGGTGTTGTGTACCGTCCTTAGGTTAGTTAGGTTTAAGTAGTTCTAAATTCTAGGGGACTGATGACCATAGATGTTAAGTCCCATAGTGCTCAGAGCCATTTGAACCATTTTTTGCAGAGGCTGGAACACGGTCGGAACCCCTAAGGAAGGTGTTTATGCCATGTCAAACTAACGGGATGGCCGCAGAGGCTGGAACACGGCCAGAACCCCTAAGGAAGGTGTTTTGCCATGTCAAACTAACGGGATGGCCGCAGAGGCTGGAACACGGCTGGAACCCCTAAGGAAGGTGTTTTGCCATGTCAAACTAACGGGATGGCCGCAGAGGCTGGAACATGGCTGGAACCCCTAAGGAAGGTGTTTATGCCATGTCAAACTAACGGGATGGCCACAGAGGCTGGAACACGGCTTGAACCCCTAAGGAAGGTGTTTTGCCATGTCAAACTAACGGGATGGCCGCAGAGGCTGGAACACGGCTGGAACCCCTAAGGAAGGTGTTTATGCCATGTCAAACTAACGGGATGGCCGCAGAGGCTGGAACATGACTGGAACCCCTAAGGAAGGTGTTTATGCCATGTCAAACTAACGGGATGGCTGCAGAGGCTGGGTGTTGTGTACTGTCCTTAGGTTAGTTAGGTTTAAGTAGTTCTAAATTCTAGGGGACTGATGACCATAGATGTTAAGTCCCATAGTGCTCAGAGCCATTTGAACCATTTTTTGCAGAGGCTGGAACACGGTCGGAACCCCTAAGGAAGGTGTTTATGCCATGTCAAACTAACGGGATGGCCGCAGAGGCTAGAACACGGCCGGAACCCCTAAGGAAGGTGCTTATGTCATGTCAAACTAATGGGATGGCCGCAGAGGCTGGAACACGGCTGGAACCCCTAAGGAAGGTGTTTTGCCATGTCAAACTAACGGGATGGCCGCAGAGGCTGGAACACGGCTGGAACCCCTAAGGAAGGTGTTTATGCCATGTCAAACTAACGGGATGGCCGCAGAGGCTGGAACATGATTGGAACCCCTAAGGAAGGTGTTTATGCCATGTCAAACTAACGGGATGGCTGCAGAGGCTGGGTGTTGTGTACTGTCCTTAGGTTAGTTAGGTTTAAGTAGTTCTAAATTCTAGGGGACTGATGACCATAGATGTTAAGTCCCATAGTGCTCAGAGCCATTTGAACCATTTTTTGCAGAGGCTGGAACACGGTCGGAACCCCTAAGGAAGGTGTTTATGCCATGTCAAACTAACGGGATGGCCGCAGAGGCTAGAACACGGCCGGAACCCCTAAGGAAGGTGTTTATGTCATGTCAAACTAATGGGATGGCCGCAGAGGCTAGAACACGGCCGGACCCCTTTGTCGGCTGTCACTTCAGACCACCAAAGACGTTGGGAGAGGCTGGGCCATCACAACAAGAAGTGAGAAGGAGCTTTATGCGAAAGAGAGAAAGACGATTTAGCGCCACAGTAGAAAATTTGCAGAAGACTGTGACGGGATTGGCGCACAGCGCGTAGAGATACATATTAAAAGTTTGGCGGCAACAGTAACCGCGGGAGAAATTCTGTGTCGTGATTGGGTAATGACGCGCACGGATGCATGGAAGACTACCAACGCGCACAGATCCATGCGGCGAAGAACGGCCAGGTTTGCAAAAACTCTGGAGGAGGACTCTGAGGTCAGCAGTGGACAAGAGCAGTCGCGGTGTCTGGCTGCCCTGCTTGGAGAGCGTGGAGAGAAGTAGGTAGGAGAAATTACCGGCATTGAGTCCAGTGGTTACTCTCCAAGTCTGAATAGTGTAGAGCATACGACTCCACACACGTAGCATTATCTGTTCCTCTGAGGAGAGAAACAGATTTGTACTAACTTGTGGTGTTCATATGCAATCTGAAGTGTACCTTTGCTGCCGCGCACTTGAGTCGACCAACTACTCTTGGCATATGTGCAAGTAGCTTGAGTACTGACTATTAACGGACTCCGCAATTGAACACTTACGTACAGGAGTTCACGGACGCAAACCACGTCCACGTTGGAGATTAAAGCCAAGCTCGCTTACGGGAAAGACGGCACCACGACGTTGGCTGGTACGACAGTCTTAATCATCATGGAGAATTACGGAGATATTTGCAATCATCAGTCAAAGTAGGGCACTGTAATTCTAAATGAGTTCGTATTCCGCTAACTCTTTCCTGCATCCACGAGCTGTGTCGCTAAGATCGATACCTCGCGCCGCGCTCCTGGATCCAATAGAGTTTGCTCCAATGGCGTTGGCCGCTAGGGAGCGTGCGTGCCGCGCATGCCGGTCTCTCTTACCACGACTGTACGACGGAGGGTCTGTTAAGTCTAGAACCGAGCATGGTTGTTTGTAGAGCGAAGTACGCCTTTAGCATCCGAGCTACTAAGTTTTCCGTCTGGGACGACGGACAAGCTGTCTGAGTCGGTACTGCTGGACGACTGATCACAGCGGCGCCCCGGAATACATCAGACCAACAGTGCACGACAGCCGAGTAGCGAACAGGAGACCGGTTGCAATGCAGACCACGGAAGAGTGAACAATCGGCCTATGCGACTCCGCTATCAACGAGAAGGCCCCAGCCAAAAGCCTGTATCGGAAGAGCGCGTTTCTGAAAAATTTGAAATTGCGGTTGCTCTGTTGTATTGTGCAGACTGGACTGGAATGAGCACGCCCAGTTATCTACACTAATGCTCATAAATTAAGGATAATGCTGATACATGGTCAAACAACGCTCTGGTGGGCGGTTTGCGGGTTTTAAATCACATCGGGGTATGACCATGAGGTGCATTTGACCTGCAGTCGTCGCACGGTGGTGCTGGCAGCAGTCCACATACGCAGAGGTGTGTTGGTGCATAGTACGGTGCAGCGAATAAGTGTGCAGACATTTTCAGACGTGCTAATGGTGACTGTCTGTTAAAAATGGCTCAAAGAACACATATTGATGTCGTTATGAGGGGTAGAATACTAGGGCGACTGGAGGCTCATCAAACACAGCAGGTCGTAGCACGGGTCCTCTGTGTGCCACAAAGTGGGATCTCAAGATTATTCCAACGATTCCATCACACAGGAAACGTGTCCAGGCGCTACAGCACGAGACGTCCACAGTGTACAACACCACAAGAAGACCGATATCTCGCCATCAATGCCCGCAGACGGCCACGGAGTACTGCAGGTAGCTTTGCTCGGGACCTTACTGCAGCCACTGGAACAGTTGTCTCCAAACACACAGTCTACAGACGACTGAACAGACATGGTTTATTCGCCCGGAGACCTGCAAGGTGCATTCCACTGACTCCTGGTGACAGGAGAGCCCGTAAAGACCGGTGTCAGGAACACAGTACATGGTCATTGGAACAGTGGTCCCAGGTTATGTTCACGGATGAGTCCAGGTATATCCGAACAGTGATTCTCGCCGGGTTTTCATCTGGCATGAACCAGGAACCAGATACCAACCCCTTAATGTCCATGAAAGGGACCTGTATGGAGGTCATGGTTTTATGGTGTGGGGTAGGATTATGATTGAAGGTACATCCATGCATGTCTTTGGCCGAGGAACTCTAACAGGTCAGGTGTATCGGGATGTCATTTTGCACGAGTATGTCCGCCTTTTCAGGGGTGCAGCGGGTCCCACCTTCCTCCTGATGGACGATAACGCACGGCCCCACCGAGCTGCCATCGTGGAGGAGTACCTTGAAACAGAAGATAACAGGCTAATGGAGTGGCCTGCCTGTTCTCCAGACCTAAACCCCATCGAGCACGTCTGGTATGCTCTCAGTCGACGTATCGCTGCACGTCTTCAAACCACTACAACACTTCAGGAGCTCCGACTGGCACTGGTGCAAGAATGGGAGGCTGTACCCCAGCAGTTGCTTGACCACCTAATCCAGAGTGTGCCAACCCGTTGTACGGCCCGTGTATGTGTGCATGGTGATCATATCCCATATTGATGTCGGGGTACATGCGTAGGAAAGAGTGGTGGTGTTTTGTAGCTCATGTGTTTCGGGAATGTTTCCTCAACTTATCATCAATACCGTGGACTTACAGACCTGTGATGTGTGTGTTCCCTATGTGCCTACGCTATTAGCGCCAGTTCTGTGTAGCGCCACGTTGTGTGGCACCACATTCTACAACTATCCCTAATTTATGGGCATGAGTGTCGTTTGGCGGGCATTTTGCGTTGTGTTTAGCTGCGGCTCAAAGTGCTGTTCGGTTAGCCCTATGGTAATCTCAAATGTTCACCAACTACATGTCTCTATCAGCGGAACGGCTCAGTCTCTCGTGGCGTGCATTTACACTGAGACGACAACAGTCATTGGGTAGCGGTATGCACATATACGGATGGCGGTAATATTGTGTTTACAAGTTACAAAAGAACAGTGTTTCCGGAGCTGTCGTTTGTACTCAGGTGATTGACGTGAGAAGGTTTTCGGCTTGATTTTGGCCCCACGATGGGAATTAACAGATTTTGAAGGCCGAATGGTAGTTGGAGCTATACGCATGGGCATACCATTTCTTAAATCATTACGGAATTCAGTATACCGAGATCCACAATGTCAAGAGTGTGCCGAGACTCAAGAGTGTGCCGAGACTACCAGATTTCAGGCATTACCTCTCACAACGGACAACGCAGTAGCCGACGGCCTTCACTTAAAGAACGAGAGCAGCTGCCTTTACGTAGAGTTGTCAGTGCTATCAGACAAGCACTATTGCGTCAAACGACTGCAGAAACCAACATGGGGCGTACGACGAACGTATCCGTTAGTACAGTGAGACGAAATTTGGCGTTAATGGGCTATGGCAGCACACAACCGATGCGAGAGCCTTTGCTAACAGTGCGATATCGCCTCCTGGGCTCGTGATCATAGTGGTTGGATCCTAGACGACTGTAAAACCGTGGCTGGGTCAGATGAGTCCCGATTTCAGTAGATAAGACCCGATGGTAGGGTTCGAGAGGAATTTCGGACTTGTCCTCTGGTTTTAATAACTTTTTGGTACGTCATTTAAATCACTATAGTATGCCAAATGTTAACTGGACTTCATCAGGTAGTTTTTTTCTTGATACGTACTCATTGCTTATCACTTACTCAAATTTCTGCGTTAAGCAGGTATTGTATTTTTTTTTTAACTCTTTGATTTTTTCAACAGTGAGAATTGCCCGTGTATTTGTACTCGCATGTGTTTTAAGATATTTTTATATGTGTTTTAGATGTTCCCGGTGCTGCTGTCACTCAATCAGCGTGTGGAATGTTGCGTCGAAACTAGTGGGCGACACCGGGGTTTGAGTCCTATCTCGGCGTATGTTTCTGGGGAGCGGGCCACCAGATTTGTCTACTGTATTGTTGTGATTCTTATATTATTATTAATTTATCGTAGCACCCTGGGGCTTAATAAATCGTGTTTTTAATGCTATTGCTATTGCTATTGATGCTCACTTTCCCACTGCCTTCGTTCACTTTCCCATTGCCTCCAACTCCACAAACAATCACTGCATAGTTTGGTCTTAGCAGTTTAGATGATGATCCAAACATATACCGATGTATTTTACTGTATTTTGATAGGGTAAGTGCTTATTATCAAGGAGTATAAGAGGAAATATTCCACGAAAGCGTGTCCTGATAAACTGCGATTTTCCGATCACCTTTTAGTTCTCAGTTCTCAGTGGTTACATAGGAAACCCAAACTTTGAGCCTATGGAATGCTGAAAATACGTTGTCATTCGTACCTGTTACGACAAGGGGAATGTTAAAATTATAAAGAGTGTAGCAACCAGTTGCGGAAACATAATTTGTTTGTCTTGTTGCAAATCGATTTAGACTGATATCAGTCATCATCGGTGCTAAAACAAATATAAGAGACAGGGCATAGACAACAACTGCTAGAACAAACGAAAAAACTGACAATAAAACATAGTTACATCAATTACAACATATACAGATGTCTGAAATTAAAATTCAAAGTCATAACATACCATTTTTCTAACCGATACATGCCATAAGTAGAAGTATATTCCACGGTCGCTGCATAGAAAGGGAACCTTATGGAGCCCAACATTCCAAAGGGCAATATTTTTAGGACTTGAGGTTAGATAATATGGATATCGCCAGCAAACAAGTGATAGTTAAGGCCGTAACGCGGATGAAATATTATAGAACTACGGGATGAAAGTAACTAAATAAGGTCAACAGTCAATATCAGTCACCCCTAGAGCACACTAGTCGCTTTGAAGCACTGTAGATGGTGCGTGACTGGTGCGAGGAGGTCATATGACATTGCATAGCTAACATAAATCATGGCAGTGAAGTGGCGTTTACGTGCCGGGGGGTTGTATGGAATCATCACGTAAGATGGGCAAATCTGAAGACGACAAAATGATAGGAAGGAGCCATCGTGTTTAGAGGTGTCCATTAACACACCGTGCAGGAAGTTGTCCGATCTGTTGGTGTATCAACAAGAACTTCTCAACATGTCTAAATGGATTGGTCTATCACACGCAGCCATGTAACACGGCGTAAAACAGAGTTCGTAATACACGCAAGGAAAAAAAAGATCGGCAGCTTGTGATAAAAAAGTAGCTATTTTAAAAAAACTGAATGATCAATTCAAGAGAAACAGCTTCACGAATTGAGGAAGCTAATAACACGTTCATCCACCTCTGCCCCTTATGCAAACAGTGTTCGGCTTAGCACTGATTGACAGAGTTGTTTGATGTCCTCCTGAGGAATATTGTGACGACCTTGCCGGACAAGTCAGGGTCTACCAAGCATGCAGAGAATCAGTAAAAACTCTCACCGTGTGGGGGCTGGCACTAGCTTGCTGAAATGTATGCTCAGGACGACTTGTCGTGAAGGACAACAAGACGGGGCGTAGAATATCGTCAGCGTACTGCTGTGCCGTAATGGAATTGCGGATGATAACCAAAGTGGTTCTGCTACGTAAACAAGTGGCAGCCCAGGCTATCAGTCGTGGTTGTCGAGCCTTATGGCGGGTGACTGTCAGGTAGCTATCCTAATACTGTTCAGGGCGTCTCCATATGCGTCTGCCGCGTGGGATCTCACTGATTGGCCTAGAATGGTTTTCAGTGACAGTTCCACTTCCAGGTGAACTGTAGTGCTACAACGATGAAAATTAATATTACGACGATGTCAAACCTTATTTTCATGATTTAAAGAAGTATTCATGATATTAAAAATGTAATTATAATTTTATTATTTTTATTTTTGTGCTCAGTGTATCAAAGACTTTCTAGTGCACGTAATAACTTAGCATTGTTTGTATTACGAAACTATATATGATTGTTAAGGGTTAAGCATGTAATAATTCGATGTAAGACATTTTGTGGAGTCTGAATTTTGTTCTCGTACTGGTCGGTAGAGAAGGAAAAGTTCCTTAATCGATGTGAAGGTAGAAAGGCTGTAAAAAGGAGAGAGAGAGAATACAAGTTATTCAAAACAAATATCTCCCAAGAGTAACGTCTTGTCATTTTCTATAACTAAAAATTGCAAGGTCTAATCTGAGCCGGTCCTGAATAACAGCGAAGAACATTTATGTTATCATATATTTTCTTCGTTTGACCACGGATGTGATTCGCATGTTTCTTTTTGTTACGCGACGTGTTATGAATATTTTCATTATACGCGCAAAAGTGCACACAGCTTTAATCGAACCTGCGTCTTTCGGAAACGATAACTTTTAATCAGTACGATTACGCGAATACCGTCTAAATAGCAACCGTGATCGCAAAAGTGTTTCCTGGACCAAATAATTCTTATAAAATGTGTATTCTCCAAAGCGAGCATCATTGCACTATCGCTGACTCGCAACAGTCGAAAGAGTAAAAAACGGTGCTTAAATAAAATCGCCACCTTTTAATAATTATTATTATCCCATTAAATAAATAAATATCAATTCAGTGGCTATCCAATCAATAAACAGAAGCGGCAATTCAGTGGCGACCGTGACAGGACTAGCTTATATGTGTGTGCTAATGTGTGTTTTATTTTTATTTGTTTTATGCTGTAATGAGCGGAAATCTACGACGACCCTAAGCACGATATTTTTGCTGTACCATTCCATCCCAGCGGCAGCAGAACGAAGCACTGCGTAAGGTATGCACAACATCTTCTTCAAACTAGCGCTGTATCTTACTACAAATAAAAAAAAACGAAACAAAATAATTTACGTTTTGTGAGTGTGTCCTCTTAGGAAGCTATAAGAGTCAATTATATTTAAATAACTGCGAGAAGGATCAGTAAAATACAGCATCAAGTGTTTTCAGTAGAGGTTAACTGAACGAGATTGGAACTGAATTTTAATCAATCGAAAGTGAACATTTATAGTACTGATTCCAATCTGGTGCATTGTAGTAATTATTTTATGTTTTGTGTGACGGAATAATTGATGTGTTGCGTATGACGTTTTCCCGATTAGACTTGCACTCAAACATTTGCAAACATGGTGAAAACAGTGCGACGTGTAAGAAAAGCTACACAGCAGGAAGTAACTGTAGAACATTCAGAGAAGGAAGGAATAACTAGTGATGTAGAAATTGATAATATTTTTTCAGATCAAACAGAGGATATAGAACAGGACACTAATATTATAGTCAGTGATCTATCTGGTGTGGAACACTCAGGCAGAATACAGACGGTAGTTCAAGTGCATACTGAAGCAGAACCACAAGAAACACCAGTTACAGTCGATTTACCACCGGTAGAGCCAACACAAACAGTAATGGATCCATTTTCTCTCTCTTAATGATGAAAATGGAACAAATGTTTGAAATACAGGAACAATCACAGATACAGCGTGCAACTGAGATTAATAATAATTTAGATAAACGTATTAGCAGAGTAGATGAACGGATTAGGACCTTGGATGAACGCATCAGTCAATTAGACGAGCGTACGCAGTTAAGCTTTTCACAGTTCTCAAAAGAGATAGATCAAAAACTTGAAAAGCGGTTAAAAGAACACGATCGCCAGCTGCGACAGCAAATAGATGCCCAGTTGTCTGCTATACAGAACAACATTTCAAGTATGCAACAAACATACCATGACTTACCACAGAATGTAAAGCAAGTAACCCAGGATGTGGACAAATTACAACAAACACACACTTCTTTGGAAGCAGAAATACGCAATATAAGTACACGTATAGAAAACCTTAAGGTTGATAATCCAAACGAAATAGAACAAAAATCAAAGAACAAGAAGAACGCGTTGTGACCACATTCAACACGTGGCTAAATGACAAAGACAAACAAATTAGTACTGTTATGCAGAAGGAACTACCTGTGATGTTACAACGAGCAGGAACACAACTGATACATGAAAACAACACAAAGATTCATGAACTCCAGACTGAATTACAAAACGTGCAGAAAGTGCTTAATGAAACACGTATGCAAACATCTCATAACAGTTCACCGGAGTGTGTTAGTATCACAGAAACACACCCTGAACATTATGAAACGCCTTTAACTGAAAGTAGGGGGCAGACGGGAAATAATTTTAATCCAACACGTGGAGTAACATCCGTTTATCAGGACCACACACAATCATTGGTGACTCAGGATGCTTTAGTGAAGAACACACAGTTTCAGAAGTTTACCAATGATAAGAACGGACCCCATCCAATTGTGTTTATCAAAGGGATCCGCGGAATAATGCCAAAAAGTTGGAACGAAAGGTAGAAAATTGTCTTTACCATTACCCATATTCAAGGTGAGCCAGTGTTGTTCGCGACAGAGAAAGCTGAACAATGCAGCTCCTTCGATGAATTTGAACAAGCTTTTCTAAACAAGTATTGGTTGCGTGGGGTACAAGGACGATTAAGAAAAGAAGTTTATAGTCCTGAGCCATTTAATAGAAAAGGCGGTACTTTGCGGAAATATTTCAAAAAGTATCTGGACAAAGTGAAATATTTATCCACACCAATCCCTGAGTATGATGTTTTAAAGATATTAAAGGAGAAGTTACCGCGTGATCTAAAGGAGAAATTGTTTCACATTCCTGAAGACAACTTGGAACATTTTCTATCTGTACTGGACTCTTTAGATTTGGTTATCGAAGAGGACAGACACCATTTTGGGAATAATTCGTCGAATAATGGTAATGGTAATGGCAACGGGCGAAACCCCAAGAACAATAGTAATAGAAACATCTACTATGGGAATCAAAATCATTGGAATGGTCCGAATTATTCAGGATGGCAGAACCACAATATGAACACACATGGACAGTACGGTAATGCACCGAATCACAGTTATCATCCACAGAACAATAGTGGACAAAACAATAACGGAAACTTTTCAAAGAAGCGGAAACGAGATTTTAGAGCTAACGCCAATTACAATAACGGTAATTTTTCAAATAATCAGCAAAACATGCAACCACCACATAACTGGTCAACACAGAATTATGCACAACAGCAATGGCAGCAGCCTAGGCCACCGCAATATCACAACAACAATCATGTACAGCCCCCGTACAATACAAATATGTCAAATAACATGCAGCAGCATATGAATGCGCAGCCATGGCAACCACCGAATCAAAATATCAAGATCATTGAGGTAATCAACCAGTACCAGTCAGTCAAACTAGATGCGACGATATTCTGCTCCCGTGTGTCAGTCGCAGGGTGTCTAGGGTGCACTTGCATGAATGATGTTAGTAATAACAAGCAACCAAGCGTGCAGACAACCAGCTGTAGTAACAATGAGAATGTGTGTCGCATAGAATCAGCAGCGATCGAGTCGAACGACGCGAAAAATGCAGTGTGTAGGAATAATTCTGTTGATGTTGCTCAGCAACGTAGTTCAACTACGCAGATGTTAAGATATAATGACGGAGTCGATATACGAGAGGAATTATGTCAAGATTTTCGGAAGAAGTGTAATTTGTTTGAACGGGAAGTTGTACAAGCAGCTATAGTTTGTGATATCTATGGTATTCAAACTACGGTGATTTTAGATACTGGAGCATCTGTTTCTGTGCTGAATGAATCGTTCTTTCTTCACTTAAAGAAGATTAGAAAGATTCCGGTTTTTCCAGTCACTAATTGTCGAGTTACAGGAGCCATTAGTCAGAAAGCCCAACTAGTTCGGGAACAGACACGGGTTTGTATTAATTTTGGAATGGGAGCCAAAGAGTGCAACTTCCTTATTGTAAAGAATTTAGCCGTGAACTGTCTCCTCGGATTAGATATTTTGCGAGAGACGGAAACTATAATCGATCTCGCAAAGGGTGAATGCAGCATGTGTTTCGGTGACACGAGAGTCAGGTTAGACTTGGTAAAGACCAAAGAATTGCATGGCAAATATTGTCAAATTTTAAAGATAGAACCGATTCGCGCACATTTATGGCGGGTTCAAGATAGTTTCAATTGCAGTACATTCCCGGTCATGGAAGATGTGAAGGACGAGGAGAATATCCACCTCTCTGAAATAGTAGAAAAAGTACAACAATCCTCTGGTCTTGACAGTCTGCAAAAAAAGCAATTATTAGACACACTTACTAATTATCGTAAAGTATTTTTGAAAAAACCTGGACTAATTAAAGGTTACGTGTACGACATGCAAGTGTTTCCACATGAAATTTACTGTCATCAAACGTACTCAATACCCAGCGCGAAAAGGGAAGCAGTAACAAAAGAAATTAGACGAATGCCGGAATGGGGAATTATTGAGACCTCGTTATCACCATATAGTAACCCACTTATACCGGTAAACTGCGATGTGGCGTGTGGGAGAGTAGGAACATACAACATTGGAAGCATCAGTACTGCTTGGAGGAAGAGACTCTCAGAATACCAATTAGTTGTAAGAAAATTTCAGCTCCAGTTCGACGGAGAAAAGGACGCCGAGCTGCAGCAAGGAGAAGAAGAATTGCTTCAAGATGATTCCACCCTAAGACACTTAATCAAACATAACACTAAGTTGTTGAGATTTAGTAAACTTTCAGGAACTTATGCGTGTGAAACTACGAACAGTGAACAGAACTGCATATTTCACACAACAGTAGAATATAGTGACTTTAGAAAATAAACGTTTAATTTTGTTGATTGTTAACTATTTTGAACTCACTAGGGTGAGCAGGTTATGTCCTTTTTTTTCTGTCAGACTGTGTACAGGATACACTTACAACATGCGAAGTTTACGCGAGTTACGTATAGGGTTAACCAATTTCCCCCCGTAAGTTAGTGCTCGGACTTGTATGAGCTATAAACCAGGTCGAACAAGATGTTGTCCATGACTGAACAGATCATTACACAGACAAACATATACAGACTTGTGTTTATCACTGCACAATTCTTTGTAAGTCCAGGAGCACCTTTTCGAGAAAATATATGACTTAGGATTTGCTTTTATATTGTAAATGACTACAATTATGTACTTCATTTGATATGTACAATCATTCAGTTATTCATCATTATGTAACTAGACTGTGTAAAGACATTCTTATGGGTAGCACAAGAACTTTACCTTATCAGACTTGATAACTGTGATCAAGTGACTACGTGGTGGAGTGAACATGTCACAGATGACCTATGAACAAAGACTTCCTGTGAACATTATCCTCTACGCGTACGAACTTTATTTCACTGGCGAAAGAGTGGAATTTAACACAAAAGTGGACGCTCAATGAGTGCGTTGTGTTACCATGATTTCGTTTTCAAATTTTGTGCTACGAGTGTTTAGTAATGCCAAGTATTCAGAGTGTTATTGGAACCACATGCGTGGACGTAACATTCCAGGCAAACTAAAACTCAAGAGCAAGTGTTTTTTATCGATCAGTCAGCAACAGTGGTGAGTCGTAACAGTGTTGGGAACTGCTACTGACTATATCATTAAACCCGTTGCAGAACTGTATCAATGTTGGAACGTAATTACATGAACCTTTAATTGCAGATAGTCAGTTACGTCGGAAGGACGAACGGACTTGCATCATGATAAAGAAACTCACAAATAGTCGAACATCTCGTAAAAAAAAAAAAAAAAAAAAAAAAAAAAAAAAAAAAAAAAAAAAAAAAAAAAAACATTCTTCTTGTTGAGTGAAAGAGTGCGTGAAATATGATGTAATTTAGATGTTAATTTAGGGAACTGATACTGCTGTTTGAATTTCATGTGACTGTATGCTGGGATGCTGAGCACACGTGTCGGTGAGGGCAGCATACTGCAGCGACATCATCCGTCATCCCTTGCCGCACCCTGCCACGTCATCGCAGTCCATCGCAGACTTACCTGATGGGGCGAGACCTCGGTGTTGCAGTACACGAAGTCGCCAGCCGTCGTCACCAGCAGCACTATCACGAAATTGTACCATTATTAAATGTCATACGAAGTGAATATTCAAATGGTGAAAATTAAAAAAGAGGGTATGGAAGATGTGCTCGCTCCGCCGTGGTTTTTTTCCGGGGTTTTCCCATTGGCCTTTGCCCGAATGGGGGAGCGTAACTCAAAATCCCTGAGACTTAAAAGTAAACAAAGCACATGCTTCCAAGTGAAAGAACACAGTGAACTTCAAACAGAACAGACAAGGAAAATAAGCCTGCTTGGATGTCCAGTCAAACAAGTGTGACTGTACATCCAAAGGGGGCAATGTAGTGCTACAACGATGAAAATTAATATTACGACGATGTCAAACCTTATTTTCATGATTTTAAAAAGTATTCATGATATTAAAAATGTAATTATAATTTTATTATTTTTATTTTTGTGCTCAGTGTATCAAAGACTTTCTAGTGCACGGAATAACTTAGCATTGTTTGTATTACGAAACTATATATGATTGTTAAGGGTTAAGCATGTAATAATTCGATGTAAGACATTTTGTGGAGTCTGAATTTTGTTCTCGTACTGGTCGGTAGAGAAGGAAAAGTTCCTTAATCGATGTGAAGGTAGAAAGGCTGTAAAAAGGAGAGAGAGAGAATACAAGTTATTCAAAACAAATATCTCCCAAGAGTAACGTCTTGTCATTTTCTATAACTAAAAATTGCAAGGTCTAATCTGAGCCGGTCCTGAATAACAGCGAAGAACATTTATGTTATCATATATTTTCTTCGTTTGACCACGGTTGTGATTCGCATGTTTCTTTTTGTTACGCGACGTGTTATGAATATTTTCATTATACGCGCAAAAGTGCACACAGCTTTAATTGAACCTGCGTCTTTCGGAAACGATAACTTTTAATCAGTACGATTACGCGAATACCGTCTAAATAGCAACCGTGATCGCAAAAGTGTTTCCTGGACCAAATAATTTTTATAAAATGTGTTTTCTCCAAAGCGAGCATCATTGCACCATCGCTGACTCGCAACAGTCGAAAGAGTAAAAAACGGTGCTTAAATAAAATTGCCACCTTTTAATAATTATTATTATCCCATTAAATAAATAAATAGCAATTCAGTGGTTATCCAATCAATAAACAGAGGGGGCAATTCAGAACCACGGTGATTAGCGAAGACATATCTGGAGACGCTCCAGACAGCGGTAGGATATCAACCTGACTGCCACCCGTCATACGGCCAGACAGCCGGGAGTGATGAGTAGGGGTTACATTTCTTTCCATACTGGGACCACTTTGGTTGTCATCCGCGGCATATTTACAGCACAGCAGCCCGTGGACGATATTCTACGCCGCGTTTTGTTACCCTTCACGGCAAGCCATCCTTGGCATACATTTCAGCAAAATTAATGTCAGCCCGCACATGGGGAGTCTCTACTGCTTGTTTTCATGCTTGCCAAACCCTACGTCCACTAGCATGTTCTCCCAAATTGGGAACTTTTCGAGTATTATGGGCAGGGCCCTCCGACCACATATGGATTCTGACGCTCTTACGCACCAATTGGATCGTATTTGGCACGATATCCCGCAGAAGTACATCCAAAAAATTTATTAATCAATATTAAGCCGAATAACTGCTTGCATAAGGGCCAGAGGTAGATGAAAGCGTTATTGACTTGCTCAATTTGTGAAGCTCTTTCTCTTGAGTAAATCATTCAATTTTTTCTGAAGTTGTAAGCGTTTGTTTATATGAACAGGTACATGCCATCTGACGGTTTCTGTCCCATTTGGATAATTCCTTCGTCGTGGGTCTTTTTAGTGTCTTAGAGTGTATGTTCTAGCCAACAGGGATCTGGGACTGGTGTCACGCCCTCTCAGCTACAAAACCCTACAGGACTTGCCGCTGTCAGTTAATGTAGATCCATCTCAACTAATTTCTGAGCGAACATTGCTAAAGGAACTGCATGCCATGCCCGTTTATAGTACCTCGCAAAAGGCCACTGCTCAAAGTGTACATAAAACAGTATCCCTTCAACGGGTGAAAAAGCATAGAAAATGGACAACAGCTGACTGGAGATGTGAAGTGTGGACCGACGACTTGCAATTTTGTCTCTTTTCAAAAAATGCAGGGCAACGTTCAAACAGGCGTTTAGCCTGCAGTGTGTGGAGGATATAGGTCAGGCACTCCCTAGATGCAATAAATTTTACTTCCGCTCGATTTTCACAATTTGAAAAATATTCCTCCATTCATAGAAATTGGTACTACAACCCAGATATTTATTTGTTAGTTTTCCAAATCAAAAAATGAATTTATGTTAAAGTTTATTATCAACGATGAGTGATAACTACTACCACTGGATGAACAGCAAAAGAAACAAATAGAACATTAAAATGGCCTAGCGTGTTCTTGGTAAACTAAGAAAGTTTTCAGAATGAAGTTTTCTATGGGGACGAAACGGATCATTTACGAACGGTTTGTATTATCAATTTTTAATCACATCAGTGAGACACTAAGGCTACTCAAAATTTGAGGGTGGCTCAGCGACCATTCGAGTGACACATGTTGAACGCGAGGTGGGTGAGGGACGAATGCAGATGAATGGACTAGGGAACAGACTAGAATGATGGATGTAACTATTATTGCGATGACAGTAAAATGGGGTGGGTTCGACAGAAGCCAGGAAGATGGATCCTAGATGGTCTAAGGGAGTTTTCTGGATTCCAGAGAAACAACAGACGTCTAAGAAGGCAAACTAATGGAAGACATGCAGATGATGTTGCGTAATATGCAGGAGTAATAAGGGACTCGTGTCGCTGAAGACATGCATGGACATATCTACAAAGACATTTTTCCATTTTTGGATGTCAAATGAGTGATGATGATGATCTTTTATATATTAGAGTACACTGTAATAGTTGTTGTTGTTGTTGTTGTTGTGGTCTTCAGTCCAGAGACTGGTTTGATGCAGCTCTCCATGCTACTCTATCCTGTGCAAGCTTCTTCATCTCCCAGTACCTACTGCAGCCTACATCCTTCTGAATCTGCTTAGTGTATTCATCACTTGGTCTTCCTCTACGATTTTTAGCCTCCACCCTGCGCTCCAATACTAAATTGGTGATCCCTTGATTCCTCATAACATGTCCTGCCAACCGATGCCTTCTTCTTGTCAAGTTGTGCCACAAACTCCTCTTCTCCCCAATTCTATTCAATATCTCCTCATTAGTTATGTGATCTACCCATCTAATTTTCAGCATTCTCCTGTAGCACCACATTTCGAAAGCTTCTACTCTCTTCTTGTCTAAACTATTTATCGTCCATGTTTCACTTCCATACATGGCTACAGTCCATACAAATACTTTCAGAAACGACTTCCTGACACTTAAATCTCTACTCGATGTTAACAAATTTCTCTTCGTCAGAAACGCTTTGTTGTTTAAATAAATAATTTATAACTGTAACTAACTGCTCCCTGAATCCATCTTATTTTCACCCCTCACAAATTTTCCTTTTCACCCCTCAGTTACAGCTGTCCCAGGTTGGGAACGACTGCTGTAGAGGGACTCCCACACTGCTATGAGAGTTGACCTCCCGACGAAGAGGATGCAACGGGGCGCCTGCTCATCCACAGTTTGGCTGAGAAATCAGTGACTTATGAAAACTAAATATATGCTCAAAGCAGATTGAATAAATGCTGGTAAAATTGTAAGATGTGAAGAGTATTGTCGCAGAAGAATGCAGGTCACCGTTAATGTATTGTACCTTGTATACGCAGGTGTTGCCGTAGGAGTATCCTCGGTTCGTCACTCGTATTTCATTTCAAAATCTAAGCCTTGGACTATCATTCAGAAGTGTAGAACAAAAATTCAACTTATTACACAGTCACCAGCCTGGCAAACAATCAAATGGGTCAAGAACCAGAGATAATAAGTGCTGAACGTTGAGCCTTTAGCAACCTTCTCCCTCTTTTCTTAAAAAAGATTTAGTGAGAAAAGTAATTTGATATCCTATGACTACCGCCACTTTTTGGAGGTAGAAACCTTCACAATTTGTAAAGCATAACATCCGTGCTCGCAATACTTAAGGATCTTAATCTGAGAGATCAGAAGAACGTAGTGGCTGATTTGTTTGCTTCCGAAACATTAGAAGACAGTTGTGAAGCGACATTCCATTTCAAAAATGTGTCTGGTTAATGACTAATATAGAAGAGGTACATTGAAACAAATGTAGAAATTTAATATCAGTCATCATGGATTCAAAGTAGAAATTTAATATCAGTCATCATGGATTCAAAGAGACTTTATTACTGTGAGCGATTGTAATGCTGAATTGAAGGACAAAGCAATTGTAGCAGCTCTAAGGATATTTCAAGCGAAATGTCGTGAAAAGCTAAAATTGTTTATTATTCGTTCATAGTGTTCCATGAATTCTATTACGAAGGAAACCCTTCATGTATGTGGGAAGGGTCAGCTGACGGTGAGCTGTACTGCGCTTCGATATGAATTCGAAAGTGTGGTGTAATCTCTTTGCCTGTGTAGCTAGGCAACCGCTTCCCTCGCTTTCCTCTCACGAGGAGAAATAGACCAAGTGCCATCACCCGATTTCCGAGAAACTTCCCTCAATGGAAGAGGAGTCAAAAGAAACGAACATGAGTCTCGGCTTATCCGTAGACACTCGGCCGTTTCTGAGAAAATGAGTGTCAAAGTTTTCGACTTAATTTAGATGCCTTTTAACGGTCGATAAGCCCAACCCAATTGGCGGCAAAGTAAATAGCGTTGCGGCCTGACGCTTTTGCGTCCTTTGAAACCAGTCTATCGTTTTTATTTTATTTTTTTTCATTTATCTACTCATGTCCGTTGAAGGTTACAACAGGAATGTTTCTTATGGGTTTATGAGATACAAGGGCGTTACATTAATTTTAAAATTACAGCTGGATTTTGCAATAAATGTTACACATTTATTATATAATGCATGTGCGTATGGTATTTTCAGGGGTTAAAAGCTTTTTAAATTCTCATATTCTTGTGTTCATTCTTATATGAATTCTTAATTCTTATATTCTTATGTTTATTCTTCAGGAAGATTTTGTGTATTCCCTTGGACTGCGCATTCCAAACATAGAAATTCGGAACACCACGCGCATAGTGGGAAACTAAGTTTGCCATAGTGACATTTGTTCGTACAGATCTCATTCTGGAAAGAAACGTCGTTAACATTTCTGAAGTTATCACGGGTTGACAACAATTCCGCGGCAAACCACGCATAACGGGTCACGTTTCCGAAAACTGACGCTTGCAATTGATTAGAATAACGATTCACCAAACTAATTTCACCGAAAACAATTTCAAATAATTTTTTCAATTAGTTACAGTACTTTTTAATTCATTTCCCAGAAATACCATTAGTAGACGAATAAGGATAACAACGTTATTTAAATGTATTGGTAAGCATTCACATTTTGTTCTGCGAACATGGGCAGATAAAAGAAAAACAAAAATAAAAATAGTGATCGGGTTTCGAACACTGGGGTGCAAAATTCCGAAGGCGGGAGGTCAGCCATTGTGCCACCGCTTCGGATGAACCACTTACTCACCCAAAGGCACATAGAGTATCTCGAAAATTTTTGTATCTACGCATAAGCCGAGACACGTGTTCTTTTATTTTGAGCCCTCTTCTATTGAGCGAAGGTTTTGGGAAATCGGGTTATGGAACCTCCCGTGTTCACCTCGTCAGTCGTTTACCGGCTATAACTGCTGGATGGCCGCCGGCTTGAGTGGCCGAGCGGTTCTAGGCGCTACAGTCTGGAAGCGCGCGACCGCTGCGGTCTCAGGTTTGAATCCTGCCTCGGGCATGGATGTGTGTGATGTCCTTAGGTTAGTTAGGTTTAAGTAGTTCTAAGTTCTAGGGGACTGATGACCTCAGCAGTGAAGTCCCATAGTGCTCAGAGCCATTTGAACCATTTTTGCAGGATGGCCATCCAAGAACAACAGCTGTCGGTCATATGGCTCGTGGATGCTATGAGCACTTGCCGAAGTTGAACACGGCTTTGAGGAGTGTGTATTTCTCTATCCCGCCAACTTACTTGCTCAAGGAGCACGTCGCTCGGATTTGGTGGAAGCGGCCTTGGAACTTTATCTGTAGTTTGTGTCTTCGGAAAAGTGGGATCAGCGAGGTGCGGTCATCGAATTTTATTGTACTTACTTGATGAGCACAGTTATGTGTAGACTACAAGAACTGTTATTCGCAACTATCCATTGTTCCGTAGCCACCCCGATCTTGCCGGCCGGTGTGGCCGAGCGGTTGTAGGCGCTACAGTCTGGAACCGCGCGACCACTACGATCGCAGGTTCGAATCCTGCCTCGGGCATGGATGTGTGTGATGTCCTTAGGTTAGTTAGGTTTAAGTAGTTCTAAGTTCTAGAGGACTGATGACCTCAGAAGTTAAGTCCCATAGTGCTCAGAGCCATTTCAACCATTTGAACCACCCCGATTTTATTTAAAGAGTTTACCTGTTCCAACTGCTTTTTGATGCCACAGTTATTCGGAGTGGACTCTCTGCCTCCTGCTTATCTCGTTTGAGCCCCGTTGGTGATTTATGAATATTACACGTTCTGGTTATATGTGGTTTATTTTGAATTCATAATTAATGTAAGTTCAGTATTACTACCTGCTGCATTAGTTTAAGCCAGGAGTGCTCACAGCATGCCAAACCGCACGCGAGCCCGACATGCGGACTGCGTGCTGGCCTGAGGATAGTTCGTTCCTTCTCCGAAGTACCCAGTACAGCGCAGCATTTCATTCAGTACTGCACTGCGATGCGACATTTATCGATCGGTATTACTCTCTTCAGGTCGATAGATCCTTGGTGTCAGCGCTGATCACCCTCTTCTATTTGTTCGTCGTATAAAGGACGGTGACAGGACCAGAGGCTGATTGCACAAAAACAGGCAGTATCTACATTAAAAATTTTTGGGAATGACAGAAAAGAGGGATGAGGACTCTAAATATCTATTATGCAGTCGCATAATCGAGGTTCGCCGCCAATGAAACAACATTACAACACCACGCAGAAAGAATTTAAAGATTTAGCTGACAGTAAAAGAGCAAAATATTACAACGATCGCCAGACGGGATTAATTATTCTGTACACCAAGAATCACTTTGTGCTAAATATGGAGGTATGCAGCATGAGACGAAATTGGTGGTACAAACAGTAAAATTTCTGGTGTCGCCCGTATTACTCTCCTATCATTTGTTAGAGTTTGTATGGAACTGAACGAGGAATTCAGGGTGGTACATAATAAAGAGCAATTTTTAAAAGGCTGTTAAGTAAAAACACTTCGTTAAAATTTCTTTTTATTTCATAATCTTAAAATACGTGAAAAAGAATTTTCTGCAATAGTAAAACATCGGTTATTTTTTGAAGATAACTCCGGTAAGATCGCATCCGTTTGGACGCACACATTCCTCCAGCCGGACCTTCAAGTGAATCATCACACTGCGCAACATTGCCAGTGGGATTTTAACAACTTCCCATCGAATCCGCTCTTTCAGGGCTTCAATTGTTCGAGGAGGGTAATCTTGGTAAACTTTGCTTTTCAGGTAACCCCATAAGAAAAAGCGACTTGTTGTGAGGTCTGGTGAACGAGACGGCCATGCAGTATCCCCATGGTGGGATATCACATGATTTGGAAACAAACAATTGACAACATTCATGCTTCCTCGAGCAATGTGGGAGGTTGCTCCGTCTTGCTGGAAAAACCTTTCATCATTCACTTGGTAGTGTGCGAGTTGTGAAGTAAAAAAATTTTCCAACGTGTCTGCGTATCTTTGCGAAGTCACTATTATAGCATTGCTAAGGCCATCTTCAAAAAAAGTATGGCTCTATGATCCCTAATGAAGACATGCGCACCACACAGTAACTTTTGCGGAGTGCAATAGTTGCTGACGCAGTTCTCTAGGATTTACGTCACTGCAGAATCGAAAGTTCTGCTTGTTCACGTAACCGGAGAGATGGAAGTGAGTTTCATTACTGCTCCACAACCGGTTTACAATGTCCTCGTCTTCATTAATCATGTCCAAAAATTCTAAGCAGAACGGGCTTCGCTCACATAATCTGTCTCCTTAAGGACCTGAACCAATTGGATTTTGTAGGAATGAAAGTGCAAGTCTTGGTGTAAAATTCTTCTTACCGTTCTGTTTGAAATCCCAAGTGTAGCGCTGTGCCAGCGAACTGAGCGACGAGGGCTTCTCTCAATGATACTTTCAGGTGTGCGCACAGTTTCTGGTCTCTCAGTGTTCTTCTTTGTCGTTGACGCCGTCTCCTCAAAGTTCTCAACCCACTTTTTGATCGCACAGGCAGATGGCACCGGCCGATTCCGATTAATGTTGAATTGGTTGCGGAATTCACGACTTGCAAGCTCGTACGAACTAGCCCTACCATATGGATAAAATGCTTTGACAGCGTACGCACGATGCTATGGGGTCCAGCGCTCCGTTATGACTAAATGCTATTACGCGCAAAACGTAACTTACCCTATCCCCTCTACCTCTCTCCGATGCAGCTTGATTCGCACGCTTTTTAAAATCGCACGACGTTATGCCTCACCCTGTATATTACTACGAAGTAACTCGGTTAAGTTAAGGGAATGCCTGGAACGAGTTTTGCAATTAAAACCCGCTATTGTTGAATTTTGGATGGAGAAAAGTGTTCAAGAACAAAAATTAGAACATGCGAAATGAATTCCAGACCTCACATTTGAGTGGACTTTACTGAAAACTCCCCACATTAAGACACTGCAAGGTGAGAAACAACTCATATCTGATTTTATAGGGATGTCTTTTTTAAAAAAATCGGATTATAGAAAGAACACAATCTGACAAAAAAACACCAACCAATTCCCTAAGCTCACTGGCATAAAACAAAACGCGAAGCCTGAAGTACTCGTTGTGGCGTTGAAAGTATTAGAAGGGTATTTTTCTAAACTTTTGAAGACGCTGCCAATCTTACATCTGTTTTGAGCTGTTTTAGAGGCTGTTTTCCATTTCAGTTGAAAGCACCCCTGTGCATGTGCAGATGGAACTGACTGATCCGAAGATGGAACTGACTGATTCCCGTTTTAAAGAAAAATCCTTTTGTATTAAAATTGTCAATGAAATTTATATCGTTTTCCTCAGACAGAGGTTCCAAGTCCCCATAACGAGGTTACAAAGCTGCTACAATATTTCTGTGATGTTGTTATGATGCCTGATGAGGTATATAAGGTGCGACACCAGCGTCAGATGTTGGCTGATCACTGTGAAGGACGTGCATATGCCACGTAGTCACGTGACACAGCATTATCAGCTCCTGACAGAGTTTGAAAGGGACCTCATTATGGGTCTCCATTGATATTTTCATCTTGAATTTTAATTCCACTCTTGAACCTTTATTTGCGCCACTACACAAAATACACAAAATAAGGCCACTCCAGGATCGACCTCTCCGTCATGTACAGACTTTAATATCCATTTGTAGTACTTGAGTTGGTCATCACATGCACGAGCGGTACTTCGTATGGATTCGGTGTTGGGTTCGTGTACAGGTCTGTGAATAGACGCTAATCACACATTAATGTGAAGTGCTAAGTGGCGCAACGATTTTTCCAGATCCTTTACTAAGGACTGTGCGTTTTTTTATTTTTTCATTTTTATTTATTTTTATAAAATTTTATATATATTTTTTAAATTTTGTTTATTTATTTACTTTTTAAATTTAGACTAAAACCCATACGCCACCTTCCAGAGTGCGAGGAACGGTGCGTATGTGGAGATCGGAGTCCGCTCGATGCTTCCCCAGGTACTGGTGCCCACCCAACTCCGGACACACCGCAAGAGTCGGACATGAAGTAACTGTAGGAGTGTCCCAACATTTTGTAAAAGCATATGGTCGATACGACACAAAGGTGCAAACAAAATTTCCCATTCCATTCCACACATACTCTATATGATCACAAGTATCCATATTAGTGGCCCATCCACACTTCGCCTTCATGACGGCTTAAAAACTTGCTGGGGACACTTTCAGTGAACTGTAGGAATGTCTGTGGAGGCATGACAGCCTGTTAGTCACGGAGAGCCGATGTCAGTGAATGCAGTGACTTACTTATTTAGTCGTCACAATTAGAGCCCATTATCTGAGAAGCAAAAATAGGCCATAGAATTCATATGTTTGTATTAATTATTCATTCCTGGTACTTCATGAGAAAATCTAATTCTACAACTGCTTCGCAAAATTTGGCATAATTTCCTTGGAGATGAGTTCCCCTACAATTGGCTTTAAAACATATTCATTATCAGTCTTGATTGCATAATTTCTTAAAATGACCGGTTTTGGTTCAACGTGAACCATCCACAGACCTGTAGAAAACAGAAAAATAACTATCAGCAAATACTCTAGGACATCTGAAAATGTTATACCATGCCTTCCTTCTTCTTCTTCTTCTTCTTCTTCTTCTTGGTTGGCTCTACAGTCCTTGAAGAACCTTGGCCTCCTGTATCACCTGCCTTCATTCTTCTCTGTGCATCGCCTTCCTTCTCCAATTTCTTATTCCCATCGCCTTTAGATCTTCTTCCATATCCCCTAGTCACCTTTTCCTGGGTATACCTCTTCTCCTTCTCCCGTCAGGTTTTCCCATGAAAACTTTCTTGACGCTCCGAGTTTCTGGGTCTCTGTACATGTCCTGCCCATCTTATTCTTCCCTGCTTAATTTTAAAAACAATATCCATCTGTCCAAAAAGTGTTTGTAGGTCTACATTTTCCTTACTCTCAAACCATCTTCCTCTCTCACTGCTCCAAAACTCCTTCTCAGTATCTTTCTTTCCCATCTCAATAACCAGTTCCACTCCTTTAATGTCAATACCCAGCCTTCTGATCCATACATTACTATAGGTCTTAATGTGGTCGCGTATATTTTGATTTTTGCATTGCTATTAACATTCCTGAAATTAAATACGATCTGCAAGACAAAATAGCAACGATTTCCACTCGCTATCCTTTCTTGAATTTCTACTGCTACTTTATTGTCCTCCGTTACTGCAGAACCTAAATATTTAAATGATTTCACTGTTTCATATTCTTTCCCATTCATTACTACTGAATTATTTTGTACGTCTGTATTGGGCTCCCCCATTCACCATATACTTTGTTTTATTTATGTTTAATTCTAGACCTACTTCTCTTGCTGATTCCTCTAACATCGTAGTTCCCCTTAAGTGCCCTTACATTCGTTGCCATTAATGCTACGTCATCCGCATATGCTACCACTTGAACTTGCCGATTAAGTATTGTTCCTCCTGGGTTTATCGGCATTTTCCGCATCACCTTTTCTAAAAGTAAATTAAATAGCATTGTAGAGATCATATCTCCGTGTCGTAGCCCCCTCTGTACTTGGGATTCAACATGCCTTTCCCAAACAACAAATGCAGCAGATCTCCCCTGACTGTATCGGTTACAAGACTAAGCTGTCCAACTATCAGCAAAATTTACTTGGCATGTCACACAATAAAATAACGGTTTGTTAGAATCCTCATTATTAATACAGGCCACAAGGCTGCTGCCAGCAGGTGGCATCTGGCACATTTGTCACATTTGAGTAAAACAAGTAAAGCAAATACGACAACAGGTTACTATACAAATAAAATGCTAATATTATTGATCCAACATAAAATCCGTAATAGTAGGAATAAGTTTCAGGATTCAGTTGTTTTAGCATCAAATACCATGACTACGGAAAACGGTACACAGGCAGACAGGGAGGAACTTTGAAACTGGATTCAGGGAGCAAACATACTCAAAACAGGGCTTGGGGCAAATATGGAAACCTCAAAGCATTCAAAAACTGAGCAAAATTCGGACATCCCACACGGAGATCAAAAAGGACACTACCTTTACGCAGGGCCAGCCACACCGTGCCGGACTTCACGCCTGCTGTGTGTGGCTGCCGCGTGCGAGCCAAAGCTCAGCCTGTTTCGGCTTTGTCCGGTCCTTCTCGGACGTACCCGGAACAGCATGACATTTTATTGCCTATTGCGATGCGACATTTTTCAGTTGGCACAACACTCTTCAGTTAGTCAGAATCGCGGTGTCAGCATTGTTTACCCTTCGCTATTTGTTCGTTGTATGAAGAACGTTCTCAAGTCCAATGGCTATCTGTACAAAAAGAGGCATATACGATCTGTCATCGCAAGCCTTTAAAAACAAATGTGAGTAACAGAAGAGAGGGATGAGAATTCTCAGTATATATAATGCAGTCACATAAGCGATGGGTACTGCACATTGATTAATAAACGACGTTAAAATAGTCCACAGGAATAATTTCGTTGACAAGCCAAAAAATTGCAATGATAGACAGACAGGATTCATTCTCCTGTATGCAGAGCACTTTATGCTAAATTTGCAGGCATCAAGCACGTGAAGAAATTGGGGATACTTACAGTCAAATTTCTGATGTCACACTCATTATTCCACTGTCACGTTTCAATGGATTTCAACGATGTGGTGTGCGTACTGTAAGACATTCGGTACACACACCATCAGATTATTTGACTTGTCGCTCTAAGGAAGTAGGCGAGTGTCAGCAGTATGTCTCGTGGTTTTATCGTGGCGTGTTTATCTTCTGCCGTTAGGTCAGACGATAGAAATGCCACTTGCACGCTTAGAGTAGCAGATTGACGGTGACCAACTTTAATCAGAACTTGATTAATTTTCACACACATTTATTAAGATAATAATAATCATAAACTTTACTAAACTTGATTCTGGATGCTATTTGCAATTGACAGTCTTAAGTTCCTTTGGTCTTATTCTCACATATCTCTGATACTTGACAAAGTGTCTATACATTTATCCTCATGGCTATTTGCAGGAAAATGGTAATCTTATTAGGCGCAGACTGAAACTTGACTACAGAGTGGTACAGACAAATGCAGACTAATGCAGACTCACTAATCGGAGGTCTGTACACTCGTTATAATACCTCGCGCGTTCATGTATCCCTGTGCGAGTGTGATCCGTGAGGAGAAAAGGTTCTACGTTAGCAGCAATCTCATTGGCTGCGTTACATATTAATACGCGGGTCGGCGGAAGCAGAATTTGGTCCGTCTCTAAAGCAGCGCCATATCGTAGTGCAGAGACGGACGAGCGCTGCGCCTGCACTGTTGTGCTTAGCGGGACACGCTCTACTGGGTAAGTTGTGTACGCGCGGAACTATGTACACAACAAACGAAGAGTATCAACACTTTACATATTACTGCAAAGTACACTGATTTAGTCCAGGGGCTTACCTGGAATGATTTTTCGATTTAAAACTAGCTGTTGTTGAATTAGGAAAAAGGGGTACAGGAACGAAAATTAGAACAGCTGGAATGGATTGCAGATCTTGTATTTCAGTGGACTTGACTGCATGCACATTGCCCACAGTAATACACCGCAAGGTGAGAGACAGTTTCTTTCTGATTTGCTGCGGATGCATTCAAAAGGAAAAATAGGGATGTAAAATGAGCACCTTGTGACAAGGACAGGCCAGTTCACTAAGCTCACAGGCATTAAAGAAATCCTGAAGCTTAAGAATCCATTGTGACCTTGAAACTATTATAAGGAAAGTTTCCTAAACTCTCTGAGGATTCCAAGTGCAGATATAACTGACTGATCTGCTAGGTAATTCCTGTTTTAAAGACAAATCCGTTTAACATTAAAACTGCCCGGGATGTATACATTGCTTTCCTCAGATAGAGTTTCCATGTCTCCACAACGAAATTGCGAAAGTGGGACATCTTTTCGACTACCATTTGTGTCTGAAATAGGTTTAGCTTTTTCGATTATGAAACCAAACAAGTCACGATTACGTGGCAACCTGAGTGCAAAACTATGTGAAATTGTGAAACTTCCCCTCTGAAAGTAAAGAATTATAGTGTTGGTAAAATTTCTACGTTACTTGATCTTCAAACTCCAGAGTGAAACTGAACGTACTCAAACAGTTTTCTCTTTACTTATTCTGATCAACACTAAACTGACACACAATATTTTAGCGCAACGCAATCTGACTTTCAACAATCCCTACAAAAGAATATCCCTGACTAACAATAACCTATGACCTTCGTGAATAACTTATCTCACAAAAGTCTTTGTTACTCGAACTACTGCAATACAGCGAGCGCCAATACTGCCAGCTAAATAAAAGATTCTAACTACTGAAGGTCCTAACTACTGATAGGCATATAGCTAGCAAATGAAAGATTTTGATAGAGGACAAACAATGTATTTATCTTAACAGTGTTCAAAAGTCATTATATATATATATATATATATATATATATATATATATATATATATATATATATATATATATACTCCTGGAAATGGAAAAAAGAACACATTGACACCGGTGTGTCAGACCCACCATACTTGCTCCGGACACTGCGAGAGGGCTGTACAAGCAATGATCACACGCACGGCACAGCGGACACACCAGGAACCGCGATGTTGGCCGTCGAATGGCGCTAGCTGCGCAGCATTTGTGCACCGCCGCCGTCAGTGTCAGCCAGTTTGCCGTGGCATACGGAGCTCCATCGCAGTCTTTAACACTGGTAGCATGCCGCGACAGCGTGGACGTGAACCGTATGTGCAGTTGACGGACTTTGAGCGAGGGCGTATAGTGGGCATGCGGGAGGCCGGATGGACGTACCGCCGAATTGCTCAACACGTGGGGCGTGAGGTCTCCACAGTACATCGATGTTGTCGCCAGTGGTCGGCGGAAGGTGCACGTGCCCGTCGACCTGGGACCGGACCGCAGCGACGCACGGATGCACGCCAACACCGTAGGATCCTACGCAGTGCCGTAGGGGACCGCACCGCCACTTTCCAGCAAATTAGGGACACTGTTGCTCCTGGGGTATCGGCGAGGACCATTCGCAACCGTCTCCATAAGCTGGGCTACGGTCCCGCACACCGTTAGGCCGTCTTCCGCTCACGCCCCAACATCATGCAGCCCGCCTCCAGTGGTATCGCGACAGGCGTGAATGGTGGGACGAATGGAGACGTGTCGTCTTCAGCGATGAGAGTCGCTTCTGCCTTGGTGCCAATGATGGTCGTATGGGTGTTTGGCGCCGTGCAGGTGAGCGCCACAATCAGGACTGCATACGACCGAGGCACACAGGGCCAACACCCGGCATCATGGTGTGGGGAGCGATCTCCTACACTGGCCGTACACCACTGGTGATCGTCGAGGGGACACTGAATAGTACACGGTACATCCAAACCGTCATCGAACCCATCGTTCTACCATTCCTAGACCGGCAAGGGAACTTGCTGTTCCAACAGGACAATGCACGTCCGCATGTATCCCGTGCCACCCAACGTGCTCTAGAAGGTGTAAGTCAACTACTCTGGCCAGCAAGATCTCCGGATCTGTCCCCCATTGAGCATGTTTGGGAGTGGATGAAGCGTCGTCTCACGCGGTCTGCACGTCCAGCACGAACGCTGGTCCAACTGAGGCGCCAGGTGGAAATGGCATGGCAAGCCGTTCCACAGGACTACATCCAGCATCTCTACGATCGTCTCCATGGGAGTATAGCAGCCTGCATTGCTGCGAAAGGTGGATATACACTGTACTAGTGCCGACATTGTGCATGCTCTGTTGCCTGTGTCTATGTGCCTGTGGTTCTGTCAGTGTGATCATGTGATGTATCTGACCCCAGGAATGTGTCAATAAAGTTTCCCCTTCCTGGGACAATGAATTCACGGTGTTCTTATTTCAATTTCCAGGAGTGTATATTCGTGACATCCAGTTTAACAATTTTCCTTTTTCTGACGGACACACGTCCAGATCGTCCGCTCATATTAACATCTCAGAAGTCTGGCATCTCTCTCCTCACATCCACCACTGCTGACGGCTCACCTCTAAGTGCCCAACGCTACGGGCTGTTCACACCCAACTGCCCAACACTACACTGGCGAATAACTTCCAACAACGAGTCCAGCCAGCCACAGACTCCACACAGCGCGTTACCAACGTAAAAACCTAAACAGCCTATCTAAAATTGTCTTTGCCTGTTCGTATGCTGACAGGTTGTATCAGATAAAAATTATATCACGTCTTTAAAGCGTCAAAAATAACTAAATAATAATGAAACATTCTTTTTTGTTTTTGTTGAGATATGTGTAATATGAAACCAAGTCGTGTGCAGTGCCGCTGTATTGCCATTTAAATGCACTCATTCGCAATTTCCCCCTCTCTTCTCCCTCCCCGCGCTCAGACAGCGTGGCGTGGTGGTGGGGAAAATGTGCCAGACACACTGAGCGCTATGGCACGTGAGTCAGCTAAACAGGCGGACAGTGTTCTTATAAGCAACACAATCAGGCACTGGTCACTGTAAACATTAATGCAATCAAAACGGATAATATATGTGTTCCACTGCAGCTGCTTTCTACCACTACAGAACCACAATAAAATCCTTAACCAAATGTCCAACTACTATACTACTGGCCATTAAAATTGCTACACCAAGAGGAAACGCAGATGACAAACCGGTAGTCATTGCAAAAATATATTATACTAGAACTGCCATGTGATTACATTTTCACGCAATTTGGGCGCATAGATCCTGAGAAATCAGTACCCAGAACAACCACCTCTGGCCGAAATAACAGTCTTGATACGCCTGAGCATTGAGTCAAACAGAGCTTGGATGGCTGAACAGGTACAGCTGCCCACGCAGCTTCAACACGATACCAAAGTTCATCAAGAGTAGTGACTGGCGTTTTGTGACGAGCCAGTTGCTCGGCCACCATTGAACAGACGTTTTCAGTTGGTGAGAGATTTGGAGAATGTGATGACCAGGGCAGTAGGCGATCATTTTCTGTGTCCAGGAAGTTCCGCACAGGACTTGCAACATGCTGTCGTGCATTATCCTGCTGAAATGTAGGGTTTCGCAGGGATCGAATGAAGGGTACAGCCACGGGTCGTAACACATCTGAAATGTAACGTCGCTGTTCAAAGTGCCGTCAATGCGAACAAGAGGTGACCGAGACGTGTTGAAAGGTGGCTACACTGAGCCACAGCGCCAGAGATTGCGCCAAAGAGTATTATTCAGCCGCCTCCACTGGCAGTTCTTGTCGAGAAGTCGCAGTAGGCAGTGCTTGTTGAGAAGTAGCCGTAGTGAGTCGTTGTTGAGAGGTTCCCATGGAGAGTGCCTGTTCAGATGTTGTCATATTGTTTTGATGGGCTAGACACCAGATGTTGTTGGATTAGGGATGCTGTAATGTGCTTTTCGTCAATATATATGAAGGTAAAAAAAATTCCTTTTTTTTGTATAATTTCAATGTCTTGAACAATAATGCCTATTGGTTACAGGTTCAGTCAACAAAGCATCTGGCTCGTGTTCTTGTATTAGACTGTATTTCTGGTTTCTATGTGCAATTATAGTATTACTGGTTTTTTTTATTACTTCAGTATAAATGATGTTTAAAATATTTGGTCTTATTGAGGAAGAACCGTGCCAGATGTGTACGTTGAATCACACTTCCACACACAGAACAGCTACACTTGTGTTTTGTTGTTTCGTAGGTTTTATAGTTGCTGGGGACTTAATTAATTGTGTTAACGGAAGTTTTCTCTCATTCTTTGTTGTTATTCTATGCAGTCAGATTGCGTACTAATACTAATCAGGGCCAACCGTTTAAGAGACAGCGTAACCGAACAGACAGCTACTAAAAATATTTGCATTTTATTTAATTAAGCCCCCATGCACGTGGCGACCGCTGCTTCAGATCGTCCCTTGGAATTCTTCTGATTGTAAAAATAGCAGACAGTAGTATTGTTGTAGTAATTTGTAGTTTAGTAATTGTAGTCTATATTGCATGTGTAGATTTGGTAATTGTCATTCTTCTAATGGTTTTTTTTTTTTTTTTTTTGCAGAATTTAATTTTTGTTGTCTTGTATACGGGTTTGACAATTTTGTGCAATTATGAAGATTTCAATTGTTCGTTAATCGTGTTTGAGGGAAACATTTCGCGTGAATGGTATTGTTGGTGATAAAGTGTCATTGTGTGTAATTTTCGTATAGTGGCGAGTTTTGTATGTTTTGTAAATGATTACACGATCGATGAAAAAGGCAAAAATGATGAATAGTCAGAATAACGAAATTGTTGACATGGCGAACTCGCCAACACAGGAGCACAGGATGATGAATAATGAAGTGGAAAACAATTTAATAAGTCGGGAAAATAGTTCGGAAACAGTTCAAAATTTTTAACAATCAAAAAATTTTCAGAATACGAGATTAACGACAGAAGATATGGAGCAGTTGATGAGTGCTATATTAAATTTGGGATCACTAATGAAAACATGGTTAGACTCACAAATAGGAACAATTAAAACTGAGATAGGAAGAATTAAAACGAAGATGGAAACTTTGACAACACGATTAGACTCACGAATAGGGACATGTTTCAAAAATACGAAAGATGAATCAAAGAAAGAAATTAGAGAAGAAGTACAACCGATTTTGAATGCTCACAATAATAGTTTAATTTCAATAGATATTAGACAACAGGAACGGGACAGAGAACAGGAAGAAATAGATCGCGTGGTAGTACAGAAATTTTCAGAGTTAAATTTACAACATGCACACGATAAGGAAGAAATATTTGAAAGAATCGAGGAATTCGTACCAATTGACAGAATAAATAAACTAACGCAACAGTATGAACAGTTAACTACTAAATGTGTCAATACCGAAACCCGAGTCGCGATACTTACGGAAGACGTAAATAAACAGAAAGAACAGATAGGTGACTTATCGGAAAGAAGTGAGGAGATTTCATATAAACTGACAAGTTTTAGTTTCAATGGGGACAGAGATTCAGATGATACAGCTCCATTGCCATTTTCAGAAACCGAAGAGTACCAGAACATAAATAAGCATGTAGAAAATCAGGGAAAATTTAATGAATGCGTTAAAAGGGAGTTGGAGGCATTACAAAAGCAAGTCAAACAAATTGAAGGCGAAATCGTAGGAAAAGACAGCAGAAGAAATTTAGAATCACAGATAGCAGAGGGCTTTGAAGACAATAATTTATTTCATTTACGGGATGCAACAAGAGAGCGCCAGGCGCGCGAACTTGACAATAATCGACATTCGTACTGGGACAGACGTGGTAGGTCTTTGTCGCCACGAGGAGAAAACTTTGACTATAAACACTTCTTAACTGTTCGGAAATTTAAGATCTTTCGCAATTCTAAGAACGACATACATCCATGTTCATGGTTAGATCAATTTATGTACCCACTTCCACCAAATTGGCCACTAAGTCACAAACTGGAATTTATGTGCGGCTATTAATGTCCTCAGGGGATTCACTACTCTAAGTGAATATGTGCCGTAGCGTGCACAGGGCCCCGAACTGTAGTGGTGCTATTTCCCTTTTAGTTTTCTGCACCGCTGCCTACTCTTCTACTATTCTTTGTATCTATCAGAACAATTCTTCAACTATCAATCTATCTAGAGAGTCGGTAAAGAAAAACCGGATATGACTATTTTACCCAAAAGTGATTCCGGAAATTACCGTTTCGATTTACTGTACCTTCTGCAGCATTCATTCGTAGTTTAAACGAAATTTTACCTGTTTATCTTCGTGACAATATTACATCATATGTGGACGATATTCTTATTGCTAAACGTTCTTTGAGTGAGCACAACAAATTTGGATTCATTATTATGTATTTTTGCAAGAGTTGGCATTACAGTGAACTTGGAAAAATCTGAATTTGGTCGTTCTCAGGTGAATTTTTTGGTCATATTATTTCTACAGACGGTATTCTTCCTGATCCAGAGAAACTAGACGCTATTCGTAATTATGCTGTTCCTACTACAAAACGTGATGTTCGTAGTTTCCTTGGTGTCTGCAATTTTCTTAGACGCTTTGTTAGATTGGATGATTTGGCCACCCCTCGCTTATGTGAACTATCTGGAAAGAAATCTAATTGGTGTTGGGATGAGGAAGCTCAATCAGAATTTGAACAACTTCGTGATGCTTTAGTTGCTGCTCCACTTCTTTCACATCCGGATTTATCTAACGTATTCGATCTGTTCTTACCAAATGCAAATTATGTCTAAGGCTAAGCCGCCAACTATTTCTCACAGAGCACCGTTGTTGCCTATTATTCCAGCGAAATTAAAGGACATAGCTGCAGTCGATTTGTTCGGTCCAGTGGTTCGTTCTACTAATGGTTTTGCGTACATTTTAGTAGCAGTGGTATTGACATCAAAATATGTGTGTTTTACACCTTTACGCAAAGCAACAGCTCGTTCAGTATCTAATGCTTTCATCAAACATTTTCTTAAAGAAGTGGGTCATGTTGATAAGGTTATATCAGATAATGGATCACAGTTTCGCTCTAAAATTTGGCTTCGTACTGTACGGCGTCGTAAGATTAAACCAATTTTCATTTCACTTTTTCACCCTCAATCTAACGCTTCAGAGAGATGGATGAAGGAAATCAATAAATTGTGTCGACTTTATTATCATCAGAATCACAGAACTTGGGATCAGTACCTTCATATTTTTCAAAACATTCTGAATGAACTCCCTAATGATTCAACTGCTTTACCGCCAATACTGATATTAAAAAATAAAGCACCGACAAATCGCATTTCTGAAATAGTTCCTTTCCCGCCTGCAAGGAAACTGCGGCATTCTGAAGTTGTCACCTGGCTCTACGAAATATTGCATCTGCGGCTGCTAGAAGAGAGAAATCAGCTAACCGTCCTGGTCGTTTAAAAATCTTGTCAGTTGGTCAAAAGGTGTTAATTAAGTCTCATCGTTTGTCTCATAAAGGAAAAGGCTTGTGTCGCAAATTTTTTCTGCCTTATAACGGTCCATATAGAGTTCGCAAAATTATTCGTGATAACACTATTGAAGTAGAAACTCTTAAATCTCGACGCTCTAAGGGAATACATCATATATCGAACGTTAAAATTTTTGTGGAATGACATACTTTCGAGAAACCAACAGTTATACGTAAACATGCAGAGAATACAAGGATACCGCGCTGTGTTTTGGCGGCGGCACATACTCAAAGCAACAGTCAAGTCTGCGTGCCGCACAAGGCAGTCGTTGACCGCAAACAATTACTTCCTACGTCACGCGTACCTACAGCTGATCGAGCGCTCAGTGCGAATGCACTGACAGCCATAAACAAATACACAGTCCAATTTCTCTGATTAAATTCAGTATAAAGCTATAGTGGCTTGATAAATTATGTTATTAACGTTCAGTATTTTTCAGGATACGGTTGTATAAAATATTTAAGAACTTCAGGTAAATTCTGTGTGTGTCCGACGTTAAGAGGACTTGCTATCGAGAAATTTTCAGGAAGAATGTAATTTCGAAGAAGAAAGTAATAAACTAAAAAGGTAACTATTAATTGAGTTTATTTTTCAGGTAACATATTCCCACTTAGGTACGTACTTTAGACGTAATTTGCTGCTCGCGATTACGTGATTTATACTTGTGTTATCTGATTTTTGACAATGATTGATTAATGAACAGGGTTGTTAATTGTGTATATTATGCATCGCTTGGCTGCACTGCTTTTTCACTGATGTCATATTTTTCTATTATGTGCCTGCTGTGCTTATTTATTTAAATTATAATTGTCACCTGATTAATTGTGCTGATGTGGTTATGTATGTGGGTTACACTTTGTGATTTATCTGCTTGCGCCTTCATGTTTACTTATTAAGATTACATATGAACATTTATTTGCTTATGCTGACATCATGCTAATGACCTGTTTATTATGTAAGATATATATTTGCTGCTTCGCGTATGGATTGCATATTTACACATTTCTGTTTTGTTGTCATAACTACTCTTTAATTTGGTACATAGAAATGCTGATATGCGGTGTACGAACGTGGAGTTTAGGTCACACTATGGTATTAATTATAGATTGTTCGCTTGGCAGAGCCTCATTGTAGGGATTGTGCTTGACATTCTGTTCTCTACTGGTATATTTACTCGCTATTGCTTGTTTTGCTTACGTTTAGTGCCTTATATTTTAAGATAAGAAAATGAACTGCTGTAATTCTACGAACGACATTGGTACAAGAAACTTCATTGAAGTCACATGAGCTGGAGGTTTTATGGAAGCTGTATAAATTTATGCTGATAGGAAGGAAGCTAACGACATGAAATACCAACACTAGGTTTAGACCATTGACAGTTATTACACTGCATTCTTCGTGAGCAATTGAAATAGCAAGTGACACTTGACACAAGAAATACTCCACATGTTTGCTTCTGCTTTGCCATGATTCTTGAAGTGGTGTTCACACTGTGAACTATTACTATCATTCACACTCTGTAATCGTACTTACTTACTGAAAGTTATTCGAACTAAAGGCTGTCAGAGGTCATGTATGCATTTCTTTTATTTGATGATGGACAAGGTAACCAAAATGTATTCTATAGTTCATAATGAGTAGAAGATTTGGGTCAGATGGATTACACAGGGGTTGTGTGTGGACATTGTGTCTTCGGATTGCATGGGATGATGAATTGAAGTTTGCACTAGGATTTTATCTGTACTTGTTCGAGGAGACTGACTAGAGGAAAGAGTTGTTATGGAAGTGAAATGATATTGGTAATAAGGTTTATATGTATTGACGTATTGAAGAGGTATTATTGAGGTATTGAGATGATGTGAAGTTGATGATTATTGGAGTTTTGGTGGACAAGAGGTAAGGTAAATGATATTGGTGATAAGGTTTATATGTATCGACGTATTGAAGAGGTATTATTGAGGTATTGAGATTATGAGAAGTTGATGATTATTGGAGTTTTGGTGGACAAGACGTAAGGTAAATGATATTGGTGATAAAGTTTATATGTATCGACGTAAGAGGTATTATTGAAGTATTAAGATTATGTGATGCTGATGATTATTGGAGTTTTGATGGATAAGAGGTAATTTAAATGAGGAGTATATTTTTTTGTGGGTTTATATGGAACAATGAGGATGAAGATGGCAGACTAGAACACTCAACTGGAAAGAAGATTGTCTACATACACACTTTGTTAAATCAATAAGCAGTATACACTTTTTTTTTGGAGAGAGGAAGTAATTGCATATCTTGGCACACTGACAGTTGTTCAGCAACCATACATTTGATTTGGCTTGGCAAACATTGGTCTTGACATGATGACTACGACGTTGACTAACTATTATTGACTGTTATACACTGCTGCCACTACTACTTGATACACTTGTCGAACATGAAATCTTTGACAGAATTGCATTTACACAGTTAACACTATTCAGTTACACAGTAGTACTTAATGTGGATGAAAGATAAGTGAATGTGTTTTGTGTGTTTTCCTTTCCTAATCCCAAATAATTGGTACCGACCTATCTCCTAAATATTATTTTACTTGTTTGTTGTGGCTTGCACTGACACTCACAAATATTGTAGGTTTACTGATATTTGTGTATTTGTAATATTTAATATGACAATTATCTGATATCATTTGTGTGTTTATTATAATTTGTATGTTTAGTGTAAGAGCATTGATAATAATTTTGTAAAAGCAATTGTGTGTGCATTCAAACTGTTGTTCGTGGGTGCCACTTGGAAATGTTTAATTTCTGCTGATAAACTCTGATGAACTGTCTAATTAGTGATAGTGAATATTATGGACTGTTACGTGCACTTGTTCAACATTACTGGCTGCCACTGTTGGAACTGCTTCTACTGAGATAATGTCACTTGTTGGTGTCTGCACCAGCTCAACATTGCTGGGTGCCACTGATGGAACTGCTTCTACTGACATAATGTCACTTGTTGGCGTTTGGACCTGTTCAACATTACTGGGTGCCACTGTTAGAACTGTTTCTACTGAAATGATGTTACTTCTTGCTGTCTGCACCTGTTTAACATTGCTGGGTGCCACTGATGGAACTGTTTCTACTGAAATAATGTCACTCGTTGGTGTCTGCACCTGTTGACCATTGCTGGGTGCTACTGCTGGAACTGTCAACTACTTGTTTATTGAACTATGGAAAGCATTTTATGTGAATATTTGTATAAACTGATTTTTTTGTGTTTACTGTTTATGAAATGTTATGAGACTCTTACCTACACCTATTTGACATTGCGGGTGCCATTGATTGAATGGTACTTGTGTAAGCTATTATGTAAAATCACATGTATGAAAGCATTTGTATTCCTTACTGTATTTTATATATTAGATTATGGAATGGTCAGTGCAAAGCCAAAATTTATTTAGTGAAGTGATATTTACTTATTAATATTATCTTTTATTTTTGTCTGTATTTTTTTGGACGAATTTGGTGGTATTTTCACCACCAATGCTGGCAAAAATACCATCAAATTCTAGCCCGTGGAGGAGGGGCATATGAAAGGTGGCTACACTGAGCCACAGCGCCAGAGATTGCGCCAAAGAGTATTATTCAGCCGCCTCCACTGGCAGTTCTTGTCGAGAAGTCGCAGTAGGCAGTGCTTGTTGAGAAGTAGCCGTAGTGAGTCGTTGTTGAGAGGTTCCCATGGAGAGTGCTTGTTCAGATGTTGTCATATTGTTTTGATGGGCTAGACACCAGATGTTGTTGGATTAGGGATGCTGTAATGTGCTTTTCGTCAATATATATGAAGGTAAAAAAAATTCCTTTTTTTGTATTATTTCAATGTCTTGAACAATAATGCCTATTGGTTACAGGTTCAGTCAACAAAGCATCTGGCTCGTGTTCTTGTATTAGACTGTATTTCTGGTTTCTATGTGCGATTATAGTATTTCTAGTTTTTTTTATTTATTCAGTATAAATGATGTTTAAAATATCTGGTCTTATTGAGGAAGAACCGTGCCAGATGTGTACGTTGAATCACACTTCCACACACAGAACAGCTACACTTGTGTTTTGTTGTTTCGTAGGTTTTATAGTTGCTGGGGACTTAATTAATTAATTGTGTTAACGGAAGTTTTTTCTCATTCTTTGTTGTTATTCTATGCAGTCAGATTGCGTACTAATACTAATCAGGGCCAACCGTTTACGAGACTTCGTAGCCGGACATACAGCTACAAAAAAAATTAAAAAATATTTGCATTATAAATAATTAAGCCCCCATGCAGTGTAACCAATGGCACCCCATACCATCACGCCGGGTGATACGCCAGTATGGCGATGACGAATACACGCTTCCAATGTGCGTTCACCGCGATATCGCCAAACACGGATGCGACCATCATGATGCTGTAAACAGAACCTGCATTCCATCGGAGAAATGACGTTTTGCCATTCGTGCACCGAGGTTCGTCGTTGAGTACACCATCGAAGGCGCTCCTGTCTGTGATGCAGCGTCAAAGGTAACCGCGACCATGGTCTCCAAGTTGATAGTCCATGCTGCTGCAAACGTCGTCGGACTGTTCGTGCAGATGGTTGTTGTCTTGCATACGTCCCCATCTGTTGACTCAGGGATCGAGACGTGGCTGCACGATCCGTTACAGCCATGCAGATAAGGTGCCTGTCATCTCGACTGCTAGTGATACGAGGCCGTTAGGATTCAGCACGGTGTTCCGTATTACCCTCCTGAACCCACCAATTTCATATTCTGCTAACAGTCATTGGACCTCGACCAACGCGAGCAGCAATGTCGCGATACGATAAACCGCAATCGCTATAGGCTACAATCCGATCTTTATCAAAGTCGGAAACGTGATGGTACGCATTTATCCTCCTTACACGAGGCATCACAACAACGTTTCCCAGGCAACGCCGGTCAACTGCTGTTTGTGTATGAGAAATCGGTTGGAAACTTTTCTCATGTCAGCACATTGTAGGTGTCGCCACCGGCGCCAACCTTGTGTGAATGCTCTGAAAAGCTAACCATTTGCATATCACAGTATCTTCTTCATTTCGATTAAATTTCGCGTCTGTAGCACGTCATTTTCGTGGTGTAGTAATTTTAATGGCCAGTAATATATTGACCCGTGAGCTTGAAATATTAATCACTTATGTATGTTAACTAGTCAAGTGTATTCCCGAAATGTTATTACCCTCCATTAATTATTTCTGTGTTGCGATAAGTTTTTCGTCAATGTATGTGTGGGTTATGAGGAGCTGCTCTACTATTGTATCCAATTATGAGTATGCTGGGTGCTAACTGCTTAGTGATTCCTTCCACTGATTTCATTTGTTTCTTTGCAACCACCCCGCTCAATGCTCTGTCAGTGCATGAGGTCTACCTAGTTTTGTTTTAGCTGTGTTTGTAACTTCACGTTTCCACTTTACGGGCACGTCACCATAGTTGACTTGGTCGGGATTAGAACGGGTGAAATATCCCTGAGGGATCTACTACTCAACTGACATCGAATGACTAGCCCACGGCCGACGTCAGTGTAGTCTCGTGACTGATCTACTCTGATCTTTGTGCTTCTCTTCTGACGACAAAGTAGTCGCTCCTTCCATTTATACTGGTGGGTCCATCACCCGTGGGTCTAGTGGTAAGTTCCGCATTACGTAAGGGTGTCCGGTTGCTTTTGATCAGATAGTGCACGTAGATGTAATGTAGTGCACGTAAACAGATGATATGTTTTGGGTAACTGTCTTAATAAATAGTCTACATCTACATACACATATATACTCCGCTATCCAACAAGCGGTGTGTGGCGGAGGGCACATTTCGCGCCAATGTCATATTTCCCCCCTTTGTTCCACTCACGGATCGCTCTTAGCCGGCCAAGGTGGCCGAGCGGTTCTAGGCGCTACAGTCTGGAGCCGCGCGATCGCTACGATCGCAGGTTCGAATCATGCCTCGGGCATGAATGTGTGTGATGTTCTTAGGTTAGTTAGGTTTAAGTAGTTCTAAGTTCTAGGGGACTGATGACCTTAGAAGTTAAGTCCCATAGTGCTCAGAGCCATTTGAACCATTTTTGATCGCTCTTATTTCCCTTATCTTTGAATGGAGATCATTGCGCGATTTGAAAGTTGGTGATAAAAATATATGCTCTACATTTCGGTGAACATCGGATTTCGGAATTTAGTGAGCAGCCGCTTCTGTTTATCGCGCCGTCTTTCTGCAAGTGTGTCTCACTTCAAACTTTCTATGAGATTTGTAACGCTCTCGAGATGGCTAACTGTACCAGTGACGAATCTTGCGGCTCTTCTTTGGACCTTCTCAATCTCTTGATACAGACCCTACTGGTAAGAGTCCCATACAGACGAACAATGCTCCAAGACTGGACGAACTAACGTATTGTAAGCTATTTCCTTTGTTGAAGGACTGCATGGCTTCAGGATTCTACCAATAAACCACAATCTAGAGTTCGCCTTACCCGTTACTTGTGTAATCTGATCATTCCATTTGAGATCATTACGAACAGTCACACCCAGATATTTGATGGACGTTGCCGCTTCCAAAGACTGGACATTTATTTTGTACTCGTACATTAATGGGGATTTTCGCCTTGTTATACGCATTAGGTTACACTTACTAATATTGAGAGACACCTGCCAGTCATTACACCACGCATTTATTTTCTACAAATCCTCATTGATTTGTTAACAACTTTCGTGTGTTACTACTTTCCTGTAGACAACAGCATCATCGGCAAACAGTCTCAGTCCGCTGTCAATACCATCAACCAGATCGTCTATGTAAATCGTAAAAAGCAGTGGACCTATTACGCTGCCCTGGGGCACACCTGAAGTTACGCTTATTTCTATCGAAGTCACCACCTTCAGGACGACATACTGCTCCCTGTCTGTTAGAAAACTTTCTATCCAATCGCATATGTCATCGGATAGACCGTACGCTCGCACAATTTGTTGCAAGCAACATTGCGCAACTGAGTCAAAAGCCTTTCGAAAGTCGAGAAATATGGCATCAACCTGGAAGCCGGTATCTAGAGCCTGTTGTATACCATGCACAAAGAGAGCCAGCTGTGGCCCGCATGACCGCTGTTTCCTAAAACCGTGCTGGTTTCAGCAGATGAACTTCTCAGAGTCTAGAAAGGTCATTATGTCTGAACACAAAATATGTTCCATGATTCTACAACAAATCTATGTCAGTGAAATTGGCCGGTAATTATGTGCATCCGATTTTCTACCCTTTTTATAGATTGCTATGACCTGGGCCTCCTTCCAATCCCGTGGAACTTTCCTGAGCTATCTAGGAGCATCAGTCTGATAGGAAAGCCTAAACAAATTTTGAAATGTATAAAAACTTGATAGATGAGGTAGATAGAAAAGTGCCTCATAGCCAAAAAAAATCTTTACAAAAGTGTTTCAAATTTTTTTTTTTTAATTTCTTCTTTCGACGGTGTAGGCGGAGATCTCGTAGTGGAGCCGATGAAACACGGACACTGGGTACGGACATCGGGTAGGCGACGTACAGCATTTGGTGGAGGCGGCACGGAGGACAGGCGATGAGTGGCGGTACAGGACAGAAGCTGGTAATGTGCCGTAGAAACAGCAAGATGGTCTCAGGAACAGATGGTTAGGGACGTGAACATGGAACAGGTTTAAAGTGGAATGAGAAAAGGTTCTGACTGAAGAAATCCCTGGAAAAGAGTGGATTAAGGCACTGATGTCCATATTTCATCGTTGAATTCAAAGTTGGAATTGATTCATTTATTCATCCATCTGTACTAGACTGGAATATCCAACAGTCCTGAAAATCGCGAATTTTATTGTCGTCCTCAATTCTGAAGTTGTTCAGAATCACAACTGCAAATCGTCCAAAGTATTGCAAAAGAACTGTGTTAATTTAATTTTGCTGTAGCACGTACCGAATGTATTCCTCCCAAAAATTTTCTTAATCTAATCTTCGATTTGATAAAGTTCAAGTGGAAGTAAGGCACTGAATCTGTCCGAGTTTTGTTTTCAAGTACGAAATTATGGATAATATTCAAGTTCATACATGAGGAAAATTTTAAAATAAAGGCATGTGACATCAAATACACATAAAATTATATTCTTCCAGTACAAATATCTGAAAAATTTTGATCTTTGTTATTATCGTTATTTGATCTGCAGACCCACCGGCAGTTAAACAGCATTAATGGTGATGTATGCTCATTTAGCTCAGCATCCACTCGCAGAATCTTTGTCATTCTCTCATGAACATCAATGGAAAACATATTATTAACAATCATGTCAACAATAAGAAAACACAAGAAACCCAAGTCTTAAAAATTCAATTAGAACTCTTAAATTAATAAAACTGAAAAAGAATGCATAATGAGAACTTTTAAATATAATAAATTTTCTCTCGCGCAACCAGCGAGTCTCTTTAACCGTTCGTAGCGGTGATATTATCGACTGTAATTTCACTTCACACTTCACTTGTTTTTACCGCGAACAGCGCGCGTCCTGCCTTCAACGTACTTCCATACATAATTACTACGTTTAAAGTTTCACACGCCATGTTCATATGATTGTTATGTCTTGAGAGAATATAGATGCACTTTAACTACACATTAACACTCCCTAGGGCAGTTACTTGTAGTCAATACGTACACACACTAGCAAATGCTACAGTCTGATACCTATTCTAAAGATTATACTAAACTGTCACAGGAGTTCCTTAGAAAATGTAGTCCATCAACAAAGGAGGCTTACAAAACACTCGTTCGACCTGTACTTGAGTATTGCTCATCAGTGTGGGATCCGTACCAGATCGGGTTGACGAAGGAGATAGAGAAGATCCAAAGAAGAGCGGCGCGTTTCGTCACAGGGTTATTTGGTAACCGTGATAGCGTTACGGAGATGTTTAGCAAACTCAAGTGGCAGACTCTGCACGACAGGCGCTCTGCATCGCGGTGTAGCTTGCTCGCCAGGTTTCGAGAGGGTGCGTTTCTGGATGAGGTATCGAATATATTGCTTCTCCCTACTTATACCTCCCGAGGAGATCACGAATGTAAAATTAGAGAGATTCGAGCGTGCACGGAGGCTTTCAGACAGTCGTTCTTCCCGCGAACCGTATGCGACTGGAACAGAAAAGGGAGGAAATAACAGTGGCACGTAAAGTGCCCTCCGCCACACACCGTTGGGTGGCTTGCGGAGTATAAATGTAGATGTAGAGTAATCTCACTGTCTCATAACCTATCAACCACATAAACATATATATATATATAATCCATTCTTGATTCTTCTTCAGGTCCGGAGTCGAAGTTCTAAGATCCTTAAAAAAATTTCTTCAATATTTTCCCGATGGGTTCTCACAGGTACTATTATTTTGTTGATCTCTCTCGCATCAAGAACTAATCTTACGTTGCCTCCAGGTTTTGGAACGACTAACAAAGGGGAACAATATGGACTCGTTAATGACTCAATCAGGTTCCATTTTAGCATTTTATTTATCTCTTTTTGAACAGATTGTTTTAATCGCCAGGGGATCGGATAGTTCGTGTGACAGTAAGTTGATGTGGCTTTACTTGCAGGTGGCAAATATACCCTCTGATAATTCCCGGTTTCTCATCAAAAATCTCTTCATGAGCAGCTAACAGATGATGAAGCTGCTGCCTTTGTTCTACGGTAAGCTGATTTGATTCACTGGCTTTAAGTATTGCTGTTTGATTAAAGTCTTCATTCTGCATCGAATTATTTGAAAAATCCTTCCAACGACCGTTTGTAGTATCAATTAATTGAATGGTGGCACCGCGATAATACTTCTTATGCACCGCGTCCAGTGCACTCTCTCCTCCATTTATTCTAAATTTAACTTTCCCTTCCGAAAAATCAATCTTACAATCGTACTCTTGCATATCCCCAACACCAAGAATACAATCCACTAACAACCTCTCTACTACAAGGAACGTGCATCTTATTGCTACATTTCCCGTCTTCATCTCCAATTAGGTTTGTACTTTGACATTGGGAGAGCGTGCTCCTACAGCTCCAATGATTTTACAGCTTTGCACCGATAAAATTGGTACCTTCCTCTTCTTAATAATTCTCCAAAAGATCGCCTGAGATGACATTGGGGGAAGCGGCGGTGTCTAGTATTACATTCGTTGGATTCTCCTCTATTTCGACAAATACTTCCAATACAGGAACACTCGATCTTTCATTCTGACACATTGTTAAATCTTTCGTCAACTCTTCAGTTAATAGCTCACCATCATTGTATCGTAACATTTGCACTTATAGTGACTCGCCCCTAACAGATCCCCTGACCGCTCCTCCGGGGCACGATGCGGTCACGATTAGTTTGACTGATTTGTATTACAATTGCTATTTGTATCGTCAATTATTTCAGTAATGATAGGTTGTTGTGGTGAGTCGTGAGTCCATTCTGTCTGTTGAGGTGAATTTGGTCGGTATTGCCTCGATTGGTTCGTGTAATTATTGCTATTATTCTGCGGCTGTTGGTAGAACTGCCTTGCATTCCCATACATAGGATTAAATCGATTAAAATTTCTGTTGTTCCTGAAACTGCCCCTCGCGCCACTGTTATTGAAATTTCCATTATAATAATAATTTTGTTTCAATTTAATTCATTTCTAAGTCTTCGCGGATAAGATGGTTGCTCGTTATTATTATTATTGTTACTATTATTGCCATTTCCGTTCCTGGTGTAGCTCGGATTTGCTCCAATTGCTCTTATTTGATGGAATATTTCTCTTGACCTTTGATCGTCCTCCTCAATTATATCAATGTGATCAAGAGTGGTCGTAAACGAGTCTAAGTCCTTATCATTTATGTACAAAAGCTGATTCCTTATATTCGTGGGTAATCTGAATTTAAGTATTCTGAGTATGTCAGGTAAAGGAATTGCTACGTCCCAGTATAATGATTTGTTAATATCTTTCTCAAAATATTTCTTTAGGATCCCTAAATAGAATGAGAAAGGTTCAGGATATAACACTTCCTGTTTTAGTCTTTCTTGTATTCCAGCAGACCAGTATTTTGATAGAAAAGCCTGCTCAAATTCTTTATATACTTTACAGGACGACATTTGTTCAGATGCCCACAATGCTCCTGATCCTTGAATATATCCTGACACAAAACTAATCTTTTGCCATTCTGTCCAAGAGCGTGGAAATAGACCTCTAAAGCTTCTAATGAAAACTACAGGATTAACGTTCCTTTTATCAGGATTAAAGATTTTGAATTGTCTTTGATTAATCATTTTTTTCTTCTAGTGCACTACGATTCCAAAAATCATTCTGTGCAAAATCTTCACGGTGACAATCTGGTAGATCAACTCTAACCTGTGACGTTATAGTTCTGTCTGGATCTGACCTTGACGTCGACGGAATGTCACACATAGATTGAGAATTTTGATTTTTGCTTCGCGCGGTTTCCAAATCCTCCTGCGAGAGATTTAACGATCTTTCAATATTCTCCTTCCAACGCGAAAATTCCTCACCAAGTTGGTCACGGACGTCCTTCAACCCTTTGTTAAAGAAATTCTCTTCGGAACTATCAGAAATCGACTGCAAAGCTATTTTCACTGTTTCTTTGATCTTTTCAGAAGAAAAATCCCGCCGTTCTAATGTTATTGCTGATAATTTTCCGGTAAGTACATTGATTCTATGTTCAACATTCGTCTGGTTTTCCTTGACTTCGTCGAACTGCTTCTTTAGATTGTCTTGTAATTCTGTTATTTCAGGTATCATAGCTACGGCACACTGCATGTTCTCTTGTGCTTGTATTAATTGAGGAACAAGTTCGACTTGTTTTTGCATCGTGTCTATCTTGACAGATACATATTCGGTTAGTTCCGCCTTTAATTTCCTGGTAGTTTCTTGACATTGCTGACGGACCTGCTCAATTTGAGCAATGAGATTTTGTTCGGTTCTTTCTGCCTGTTCTTTTATTTCCTGTGTCTTGGTATTTACCCTATGATCTAGTTCATTAAAGCTTTCTCGTAATTGATTCTGTAATTCGGTTTGATTTTCACTTAACTTATTATGCAGGTCAGACTGTACTGCTGATAATTCTCGTTCGACTTCGGCTTGCACTTTTGCTTAGAAAGATAGCTGCTGCATAATCACAATTAACGGGTCCACAACATTTTTATCTGTGTCGTACGAACATTGTCTGAACCAGCGGGGGTTTCTACATTGCTACCGCTATCCACAACAGTCTCAGAATTGTTCTCTATGGCCTCTACTTCGGCGCAAATAATCACAATTAACGGGTCCACAACATTTTTATCTGTGTCGTACGAACATTGTCTGAACCAGCGGGGGTTTCTACATTGCTACCGCCATCCACAACAGTCTCAGAATTGTTCTCTATGGCCTCTACTTCGGCGCAAACAGCTGAAGGCTGTTGCACGTCTTGTTGTTGATGCATGGACATTTTATATGCAGCTCTAGTTGATACCATGAAATAATCACTGAATATTGTTTCAAAATTAACGTCTTAACCAAGTTTAATGTTCAGATTAATTCACAGAGGTAGTCAAGTTAAATGCTCACAAACGAAATAATAATCACACAACATTAAAATTCTACAAGCTAACTGCTCTCCGAAAAACTTTTTCCAAGATACTTCAAATTCTATTTTAACTACAAAATTAAAAATTGGCTTGTTCTGGCCTTTATCTGGAGTGCAATTCTTGTCTAGTAGGTGAAACCTTTCCTGTCGGCAACCTTTACTGTTAGCACAGGGTATCTCTACAGCTTAGTTCCAGCTCGTTCTCGTAGTTTATCATGAAACAGAAAATACATGTATTATAGAACAATCCAAGAGAGTCCTCTCACACTGGCGCCAATATAATTTTAATTAATATTGTGTTTATACAGGTTGCTGGTGAGGAGGGAAATTAGTTATTAGTATTTTATTAATGATCTCATTCATAAGCATCCATATCACTGTCATCATAGTCGCTCAAGAAAGTTATAATTAAGCTTTACTTGTTTAATCAGAATCGGACGATGACTCTCCTTGTCCGCTGTCTCGGTGATTCTAACCGATCTGCAATCCTGTGTACATAAAATGCCTTGGTTTTCTTGCGTTGCGTAGTCAGTCGGGAAACCTCAGATCAAGCCGAAAGTTTGCTTTGATAGAGTTTAATCATCCGATGAAATAATGGAGCTCTTGGATCTAATAATTGCAGGTTCGTTTCCAATTCATCGGAAGTTCCCTTCTGATTACCAACGAAACGACACCTCCGTGCAAATTTCCAATTAGAGAATAAATATATAATGAAATTCCTTACAGACCTTTGATGTAAATGCTCAGTATATATTCTCTTGATTGGCATACAATATGTTTCCAATCTCTTTCTTCCAGTAATCTCGATAGCAAAATTACAATCATTCAATGCGGCTATTCGGCACGGAGAAGATCCTAGAAGTCCTCTCAACACCCGCCGGAGAGAATATTCCAAAGAGTAATTATGCGCTCATAGAATAGTAATAGTACTGTACTACTTTGCGCATAGATTCTCCGAGTATGTAGATGGTCAAGTAGGAAACGTAATTCACTCATAGAATTGTGCAGGGATAATTAGTAGAATATAAAGAAATATTACACTGAAACCGTTTAAGCTACACGCGCGCATAACTATATTTTTTTCTAGTGGGTTCTGGCGATGAGTCAAAGATTGTTCATCGGTATCTTTCCTCTAGATACTTGTTCACCTGAAAGTAGGGTTGGCCCACTCTCCGGGAGCTGCTCCTAGTGTAACAGGTTGCAGAGAGGCACGGACTTGCGGACTGTCCTAGTGGTGAAGCCTTTCTATTCCGGTGCAGCGGCGTGCTGCTGCATGCCACAGGGGTGAAAGCCGCTGCATAATTAATGAGACAGCGCGGCTAATGGAGGAACGCTCGACACGAGTCCCGCCAACGACACCGCGGACCCCCGCTACCACACGCGGGGCGCTTCACCGGCGATGACGACACATTGTGGCAACCCTAACAACTGCGCGTCTTGGTCTATGGTGGAAGAAGGGTACCGGCTCAGTGAAATGCCCCGTCACATAAACAAATCGTGTCTCCTTGCTTATAAAATACACAAGGCTAGTCATTGCTCCTTTGCTCCAACACACAGTCAAGAAAATTTCTAAGACTGCTTCTCGTCATCAGAGTCCACCATGGATTCTAGTTTGGCGCTACAAATAATGCATTAGCCCATTACTCGTAAGCGCCGCAGCTTGTGAGACTAATTCCATGCGCTCAGAGCGTCAGACTGTGTGTTAGCTTGATCTTTTTCAGTAGCTAAGTAGACAGTTGAGTCTCATCGCTCTCCGACGATAGAAAAGAGCCTTTACGGAAACAAGCAAAGACAAATAATTTTGTTGTTTCTCAAAACAATCGCTCGTAAAATTTAGGTACTTTTTCATGCTTTCGAATCAATTCTGGAAATATTTTTTTCATTCCGAAGTTGATCCCTCAAATCATGCCCTTTACGTGACTCAGCAGCTTCCCCAGATGACGAAATTCATTGTGCACGAAATTTTTGCTTGACAGAAGTGAACAAAAAGAAGTCGCTTCTTGTTAATTCAGGTGAATACGGACAATGAAGCATTACTTCAACGTTTTTCTTGGCCAGATAACTAAGTGCTGGACCTGATGTGATAGCTGCAGGCAGTATGTAATCGTTTAAATAATTTATCGCAGCTGTGGACCCATGTACAATGATGATCATAACGAAGAACGATGTGAAATTTTCCGTTGTTAGCCGGCCACGGTGGCCATGCGGTTCTAGGCGCTGTATTCCGGAACCGCACGACTGCTACGGTCGCAGGTTCGAATCCTGCCTCGGGCGTGGATGTGTGTGATGTCCTTAGGTTAGTTAGGTTTAAGTAGTTCTAAGATCTAGGGGACTGATGACCTCAGATGTTAAGTCCCATAGTACTCAGAGCCATTTGAACCTTTTTTTTTTTCGTTGTTAGCCAGTGTTTGAGTGGAACGAAAAAGAGAATCTCTACAAATTACACTATGGATTTTTGTCCGAATTTTCATAACGAAACGGAGAGAGGGAAACGGACAAATGGGGTATCAAATTGGCCAGCGCAAGGTCTAGATTTGTCAATAAAAGGTTCAGTTGCTTGACAGTAATCAGGGTAATTAATGAAACATTAATTACTGATTTGAAGGAAAATTAAAGTATTTCACAATCAGCTGCTTCTAGCTATATGAATGAAGTTTTAAAATGTTCATTTCTCCAAGGTCTAACTATTTTGCGCATGAAAAGTTAACGAACAGTAAAAAAGTTCGAAATAAAAAAATTACGAAAAAGGTCAAACGTTTTGTGAAATGAGTTTTCTGAGTCAGAAATAAAATAACTAAAAGCAATACTTTATACGTCTTTGAATGATACTCGAAATCATATACAGTAAATGAGGTGCCGATTGAGAATTCAGATTTGTGTTTAACTTAGAATCTTGAAATTTCAAAGTGTACTAGGGGATATTTGTCTGGTGGATTATGTAAGCCGTGCAGTCTCATACGCTGTACGTGATTTCCAGCATCGCAAACAGGGGCGCCAATGTTTGTCTGCCTACCTCATTTCGTGTTTTTAGGGAAATCATTTCACAAAATATCCGACCGTTTTTTCTTCTCAGTTTTTTTCCTGATTTCGTCGATGGTTTGTGGCAAATAAATATTTTAAGGCAATCAGTATTCACTGTTCTTTGACCGCATAAAGTAATGGACCCGACATGTTCAGCGTAACCAATAAACGAACCGATTATTTTCTGGAAAATGTTTCGCGAACAAGCCGCATTTGATGGTTCCGATTCCACTTGTAACACCTAGGTAGGTTATTGCATCACAGAGCTTAGCTTGATACATCAAATCGTAACTAATGTAGAAAGGTTAACAACATATGGCGTTTTGACGAAGAAAATATGGAGTTTAACATTCTAGTAACGAATTTCTATGCCAAAAATGGCTTAAAGAATGGGGAAACATCTGTAATGTGCAACCCCAGCGTCCTCTGTTGTGTTTTGCTTCATATGAAAAAAGTAGTTGTAACTTCTTCTTTTCATTCCATGAATGTTTGTAACTAAAGGAAACATGTGTTTATGTCTATATAGAACCTTTTTTTGTATTATTTTTTAACGATGTTTCTCGATTGATATAGTACTTGATACATACACGAAGATAATCCCAAAAGTAAGGTCTCCTATTTTTTTATGAGTACGTAGACCTGTTTATTTCTACAGTGGGTTACATCAGTTTACAGCTTGAACATTTAGCTATTTTTCGACATAATCACCATTTCTATCGATGCATTTTTTTAGACGCTGTGCCAGTTTTTGTATGCCCATGTCATACCAGCTCGCCGCCATGCTGTTCAGAAAGTTATGAACCTCTTCTTTCACCTCGTCGTAGGAGGTGAATCGCTTGCACCACAGTTAACGCTGGCAGGTACTGTGAGACTCTGAAAAAACTCAAACGGGCAATTCAGAACCGGAGAAGAGGAATGTTGAGCAAGGGCGTACACATTCTCCATGACAACGCTCGCCCACACATCGCTAGGCAAACCGTTGCTCTCCTGCAACAGTTTCAGTGGAACATAACCACCCACCCACCCTATAGTCCTGACTTGGCGCCCAGTGACTATCACCTGTTCCCTAGGTTAAAAGAACATTGGCCGGAAAGCGATTCAGCTCCGACGACGAGGTGAGAGAAGAGGTTCATAACTTTCTGAACAGCATGGCAGCGAGCTGGTACGACATGGGCATACAAAAACTGCCACAGTGTCTACAAAAATGCATCGACAGAAATGGTGATTATGTCGAAAAATAGCTAAATGTTCAAGCTGTAAACTGATGTAAACCATTGTAGAAATAAACAGGTCTATGTACTTATAAAAAAATGGACCTTACTTTTGGGATGACCCTCGTATTGGTATATATGATCAAAAATATCCGTACAGCCCCACGTAATGAGAAATTTACCTCTAGATGTATCGAGGGTCAACCCAAGAGGTGGTGATGAGTATTGTGTTGTTAGTTGAGAAGCCATAACAGCAGGAAGGGTCGTTGAGGGGTGCTCAGTGACTTTGAATATGGACTCGCCACTGGATGTCTCTTGAGTAAGAAGTGCAATAAGGACATTTCTGCCCTTATGAACTTGCCCAGTCGACTGTTGGTGATGTGACTGAAGTGTAAACTCGAAAGAACAACCACATATAAACAAAGACCAGGCAGACCTCATTACCGACGGACGGGGACGTCGAGCACTGCAGAGGGTGACTGTGGAAGATCACATGAAACCAACGGAAGGAATCGCTCGCTTTTTGCGAAGTGCTACGAGAATCCAGCTAGCCCAATGACTGTGCTAGAAAAAGGGACACATTGGTCGAGCATCTGTTGATAAGCCACACGTTTCTTTACTCTATGCTAAGTGACGCTTGAGTGGTGTAAAGAGCAACGTCATTGGACAGTGGATGACTGGATACGATTGCTTCGCAGTAGTGAACCACATGGTGCATTGTGGGAGTCCGACGGAAGGGTTTGTATTAGACGAAAGCATGCAGAGCCTTACCCGCCACCACGCGTAGTTGCGACAGTGAAGTACGGAGAAGGTGATTTCACGGTATGGCGGTGTTACGGTGTGGTCCCTTTATTACGCTTGAGGAAAAGCTAAATGTTGAAGGATATGAACAAATTTTACACCACTGTGTACTGCACACAGTAAAGGAACAATTCGGAGACGATGACTGTATCAACATGACAATGCTGCCTCTCATAAATCAGCATCTGTGAGGCAATCCTTTGCTGACAACGATATTTCTGAAATACACTACTGGCCATTAAAATTGCTACACCAAGAAGAAATACAGATGATAAACGGGTATTCATTGGACAAATATATAATACTAGAACTGACATGTGATTACATTTTCACACAATTTGAGTGCATAGATGCTGAGAAATCAGTACCCAGAACAACCACCTCTGGCCGTAATAACGGCCTTGATACGCCTGGGCATTGTGTCAAACAGAGCTTGGATGGTGTGTACACGTACTGCTTCAACACGATACCACAGTTCATCAAGAGTAGTGACTGGCGGATTGCGAAGAGCCAGTTGCTCGGCCATCATTGACCAGACGTTTTCAATTGGTGAGAGATCTGGAGAATGTGCTGGCCAGGGCAGCAGTCGAACGTTTTCTGTATCCAGAAAGGCCCGTACAGGACCTACAACATGCGATCGTGCATTTTCCTGCTGAAATGTAGGGTTTCGCAGGGACAGAATGAAAGATAGAGCCACGGGTCGTAACACATCTGAAATGTAACGTCCACTGTTCAAAGTGCCGTCAGTGCGAACAAGAGGTGACCGAGACGTTTAACCAATGACACTCCATACCATCACGCCTGGTGATACGCCAGTATGGCGATGACGAATACACGTTTCCATTGTGCGTTCACCGCAATGTCGCCAAACACGGATGCGACCATCATGATGCTGTAAACAGAACCTGGATTCATCCGAAAAAATGACGTTTTGCCATTCGCGCACCCAGGTTCGTCGTTGAGTACACCTTCGAAGGCTCTCCTGTCTGTGATGCAGCGTCAAGGGTAACAGCAGCCATGGTCTCCGAGCTAGTAGTCCATGCTGCTGCAAACGTCGTCGAACTGTTCGTGTAGATGGTTGTTGTCTTGCAAACGTCCCCACCTGTTGACTCAGGGATCGAGATGTGGCTGTACGATCCGTTACAGCCATGCGGATAAGATGCCTGTCCTCTCGACTGCTAGTGATACGAGGCCGTTTGGATTCAGCACGGCGTTCCGTATTACCCTCCTGAACCCACCGATTTCATATTCTGCTAACAGTCATTGGATCTCGACCAACGCGAGCAGCAATGTCGCGATGCGATAAACCGCAATCGCGATAGGGTACCATCTGACCTTTATGAAAGTAGGCAACGTGATGGTACGCATTTCGCCTCCTTACACGAGGCATCACAACAACGTTTCACCAGGTAACGCCGGTCAACTCCTGTTTGTGTATGAGAAAGTTGTTGGAAACTTTCCTCGTGTCAGCACGGTGTAGGTGTCGCCACCGGCGCAAACCTTGTGTGAATGCCCTGCAAAGCTAATCATTTGCATATCACAGCATCTTCCTCCTTTCGATTAAATTTCGCGTCTGTAGCATGTCATCTTCGTGGTGCAGCAATTTTAATGGCCAGTAGTGTACATTGGCCTGCCCAGAATCCCCAACTGAATCGAATGGAACTTCGATTTGGCTCCAGACGGAAGTTTTCAACATCATTATCTACTCTCCTTTCGGCTTTCGAGGAAGAATGGACTCCAATTACTGCACAGACATTCAGAAACCTCATGGATCGTGTCCCCAGTAAAGTTGGATATACCTCATATCAATATCCACTAATTGGTATCCAGATGCTTTTGTTCAGACTGTGATGTAGCGTCTGAAATGTAGCACACACAGATTCATTCTACAAAAAGTCACGCTGTTCCCGCTTATAGCTTGGAGTTTCATCACACGTTACAATTTCATGGTGCAAAGCCAGTAAAGTCTTCTAGTCTTTGAATGACTGTAAGACGTCATCGCTCATTTTTGCCAGATGTATATAGCCGACCGAATGGAGATCGGGAACAAAGACAACCCTTATTTGTTCCTGCCCACAAAGCTACCCGATTAAAGCAAGCGAGGAGAAAACAGTTGATCATGGGATGACTGGAGACGTGTTATATGCCCAGATGAATCACGTTCCTGCCCCATCTGAACAATTCAGGGAATGTCTACGTCGTAAACATTAATACCGAAATTGGTACGTGCGCCGTCGTATTGCAACTACGCCGACAACTGTGACAGCATATCTCGAATGAAAGTCGTGGAAGATGCAACATTCAAATCACGTGGCAGTGAATAAGATCCCACCACTTCGTCTTGTACAGTATCAGTGTACGGGTTGATACACAATCGTTGCTGATGATGGACGACGAGCGTGGCGTATGGAATTCCATCACTCCAGACAGTCAGATGAGAGAACTGTCACGCTGAGACGTCGCTTAGTCCAGTTCTTGACGAAATCATGGCGTCGCGGATTGTCTCACTCGCGACGTCGCGCTGTTAGCTGACCTGTATCAACTCTCTGTACTGCTCCACTATCACAAACAGTCTAAATAAGGTTTGCCAGCCTTGGTTTATCCTGTGAGATGGAGTTAAACTTGTCACTACTCGAAAATCAATCGTTAATATCTTATAGTACCTGACTGTCCGCCCGCCGCTCCTAAGAGCCCGGGTTCGATTCATCTGGTTCGGAGATTTCCTCCGCTCAGGGACTGGGTATCGTGTTGTGCTAATCATCATCATTTCATCCCCATCGACGCACAAGTCACCGAAGTGGCGCCAAATTGAAGGACTTGCACCCGGCGAACGGTCTACCCGACGGGAGGCCCAAGTCACACGACATTTACATTTTTTTCGGTACCTGACTGCTTACAGATTCCGAGATCTACCTACTGGACTGAAAAATGCCCATCTCTAGCTCATTTCTAAGACCTTACGCCAATAATTTTCACAAGTATAAAAATGATGATTCAAAATCAACAGAGAAAAACGTCCAACAAAAACATTCTTACAAAACGCATGTAATTTATTGGCTCCATTTAAACCTCGGTCACATTTGTTAAAAGCCTTCAACGAATGATTCCGCGATATAATATGCGGCCCCTGACTAATGAGCAGATGCACGATTAGTAAACTGAAACACACACTTAGGAAACTGATAAATGACGTGGCAGAACTCCACGCTTTTGAATTCTTGTCAGATGGATTACATAAAGACCAACAAATCTTCCCCCGTCTGGACAAAAACCTCATCCACTAGGTACTGGCTCTGCTGTCCGCGGTAGACAAGAGGATGAGCCGACGGCGAACCGAAGGATGTGTTAGAATGATCGAAAGTGACCTCGCCCGTGAACAATGCAAGCTGGAGGAAACTTCGGCCCTGCGGCCAATATTCCATTTGGTCACCAAGGACAGATCAACCTCTTTTGGTGTCCACAGTGGACAAGATGATGAGCCGACGGCGTAGCCACAAATATGTTACAATGATCTTGACCTCGTCAGTGAGTAACGGGACATCCTCCTCTAGCATTACTTTTCCTCTACAGTTGTTGTCGATACCAGTATTATATTTCAAATTTCGGACAGGTCAGTATTATCTAAGCTGGTTTTCTGAAAACTTTCATATAATTTTATACACGGTATGTTATATTTCAAGTTCAAATTTATGAAAAGAAATTACTTAATTTTGGATGTTATAATCGATAAATACTAGTTCTGAATGTACAGTTAAAATAGTTTTTAGAAACATTTGAAATTACGAATTATTTGGAACACTTAAAATTTCTATTATTAAATACGCAATGTAGTACCGTGTATTGTGTTTATTTCTGGATTCATTTATGAAATAATAATCGAAATTGATAGAAATTCATTTGACAAGAAAAATGGTAAAACCTTTGGAATATGGTTATTACCACAAAGTGAGAGGTTGTAGTAAGCATGCCTCTGATGTAATATGACGTATTTTTGTATTTTGGGCGAGCAATGTAATTTTGGCATTTTAAATGTGAAAATTCAAAAGACTGTATGATATACTAAAATGTGACAAAATATATTAACGTAACAACAAAAATTCTGCAACAACAATCCCTTAACTTATTTAGATAAATTCAACCACGAGGACCTAAAATGTGAGAATTGCACCTTTAATAATCAGATCCCTAGACAAGAATAACAGGAGCCAACTCTACACGAAAACTTTAGTAAACTAGAAAGTTTATTGTAATCTTCGCTCCTCTAAAATTTTTCATAACAGACTTTGCTTATAGTAGGCAATAACTGGAATTAGGAAGGAGGGGGAGATTACAATACAAACCGCAGGAAATTTCGGCAGTGCGATCGATAATAATCTATTTGGTCAACAGGGATAGAAAATCTTTTTTTTGTTATAGTTTTTATTTTACTTATTTTGTGATCTTAGAAATTATTTATTTGATATTTATTGGAAAAATTTATGTTTTTGATGTAAAATTTTATTATTGAATGTTAATAAAGCCAGCACAACTGTTATTTCAGGTGCATTTGATTATCTTCAACCGGTTTCATTCTATACGAGCGTCCTTGGGTGACAAACTGGCGGAGATGTGCCACTGTCACGATTTAAAATGCAACTTCATCTCCTGACGATTTTCGTATAGTATGAAACAGGTTGTGTCTTAGTAAATGCACCTTAAATAACACCTTCAAGTATTTGCGCACACTTAACATTAATGCGTTTCGGAAGCTGAACATGATCAAGTTCATTATTTTGTCCTAGCTCACGTGTATTTATTCACTTTTTCTTTGTACTATACACAAGTTAGTGTCACACTGAAGTGTAGGTCAAGAATTATACTATGTCGAAAGACAGCATCACAACGATGTGACGGGAAGGAAACGGCAGTGGCATGGTGGCGATAGGTAGCGGCGGTAAACTTCGCAGCGGTGTGGCTCCCAGCGGAGTGCGAGAATGATGTGTTGTACAAATCGTCGTCAACCAAATGAAGAACATCCAGACAACAAGACCAAAGAAAGGCAATGAGAGGCAAGGCAAGATACGGGACGTACGTGTGACGTACCACTCCATACATTTCTTGAGTGTGTCTGTCAGGCCGCTGTGCTCAGGTAGACAATAGCGTTTCTTGGAAATGTGCGATAGTCTGAATCCGTGCGAGAACCGCGTGCGAGGAGGATCGAGTGTTGACATGTCTACGATCTTCGACTTAGGGCCCGAGTGCTATGACACTAAAAAAACTTTTTCGCATTTTCCCGCACATATTGTTTACGACAAGGATGCATTTTTTGCTACACAAGAACGCTCCACGCTGTATTCTTTGAAGTTCGCCTTTCACGGACAAGTGTTATTGATAACATGAGTTTCAAGATAGTCTGACCAACGCCGATGTGGCTGGTAGCCATAAGTTTAGAGACACATCCCGTACATGTACTTCTCACTCAACACCTCTTCGGGTTTTAAATATTAATTCTCGAGCTTCTGCCCCTTCTCTCATAAATCAAAGCGTTAAGTGGAGAATGCGTCGATGAATGCTGTAAATCGTGTATGATGGGAAATAGGGGAACGAAATTAGCTTGTGGTCTCCAGTTGGCTTTTTCCCAGATTTTCGCTTGGCGCGGCCATTCATCCATTCATTCATTCACTAACATATAGAGTTACGCGAATCCCGCCATAAAGAAGAGCTTTCAGACATTTGGGACGCGTGAAGTGGGAGCAATCACTGCTGGCTACTCCTGTGAACTACACTAACAACGCAGTAAAACAAGTGATAATTTATTCAAACTGACAGTTATGCTGATTAATTCTAGATTATATGTGTGTATTAGGGGAAACACAGCTACTTCAAATGAATCATTATAACTTTACACATATCACTATTAGGTGTCTGTGTCGGGTGTCTCAGAAATGTAGCGACAAACTCCAAGGGGCTCTACTATGTCTTGAAGAACAAATGAAGATGGGAACCTGTGCCCGGAATCGTCATTCGACGACACTACAGAACTCCGGAGCCTGCTACTTGACCACCAGTTCGGCAACAAATGTGACTTTGTCCGCTGTCGGACCGTAATCGGAACGTCACCCAATGTTGTTTTTCAGTGTTCGCGATTGACTCCCAAGATCAGCAGGGGAGAAGATGGTGTTAGCCGTTGCGTAGACAGGCTTTGTCTCCTATGAATTTGGATACCGGTTTCCATCCACACTTTATTGTTCTCGTGCATACCAAAAAACATTGGGGTTTTTAGAGGGTTCCAGGAGAAAAATAAATTGTGTATGAAAGCCGAGGCAAAAGAGCATCGCATCCATAGCAGAAATGGACATAATTAGCTCCATATTCTACTCTGGCCATCGTGGCAGTCAGTCGAGATCACTGACTAGCAAACAACATTGCGAAAGGTTACGCCTACGGTCCATCAGCATACGAAGTCAAGTTTGTGCCGAAGTGGTGATGTAGTGACAGGCTCCGGCGCTTTTAACTCCGATTCTCGGTAGCGTCGCTGGATGACGCTTCCCGAGACGGGTTGCAAACCTCGATTTGTTCCTCAAGACGCCCTCTACAATCCCTTGAAGTTTGTTGCAATATTTCTTGGACACCCTGTACACCAGTAAAATCAGCATGTATCTTGTATACATATTGGAGTCAGGCAGGCAATACCGGAAGAAAGTCTGGGAAGTAAGTGTGGACCTCGGGTCATGGAAGTGTGTGATGTCCTTAGGTTAGTTAGGTTTAAGTAGTTCTAAATCTAGGGGACTGATGACCTCAGATGTTAAGTCCCGTAGTGCTTAGAGCCATTTGAACCATTTGATCAGTAATTACAGAACCACATTTCAATATCCAGCACTTAATTACATTTTTGAGGGACATATTCAGTATACTGTAAATTATGTGTAGGGGCTAGCTCATGAATTGTCTTTAAAGACGGGGCCAAACAGAATCTTTTAAAATCACACATACTTGTGCATAACAGGGAGAGTGATAATTCCTGGGGGGTGGTCCATATCTCCACAACACTGAGGCACACGTTTTACTCAAATCAGGGGTTAGTTTCACATCACCACCGGGCACTCTTCCAGCCTGTAATTTTCATATCGCTAGTAAGTTTTCTGTATTAGTTAAATAATTATTTCTGCATAGTAGAGACGCTGAACACTGACTAGACAGACGTCATGCAAAAGCACTGGATGTAGCATTAAAGGCGAGCCACTCTCTAATATCGTAATCGGCACATGTAACAAAACTTTACTATCACCCGCCATGCAATAATGCAATGATCATGTAAACACACTGCACCTCCGAATGGTCAGAAATAACTGCGTATAATGAGACTACTTGCAATGAGTGCCTGGACAGAAACTCAAGAGGCACAGTAAGGTCGTCGTAAGTGAAAACAAGAAAGTAACAGGACGTGACAGTGCGCGCATAATTAAGATGAGTGCTGCCCTTGCTCCGTCTATAGTGTCACTTGGAATCGTTTTGAAGAGGTAGTGACTCACACATCATAAAATGCTACTCACTATTGTTCTTGTGTAGTTGGTGTTGGATTCAATGAGGGTACATCCCATAAATGCTCGAATGGTTTAAGATCTAGCGGTCTGGCGCACTCACTGTGCATCAAGCCACATACTTTCAACCAAAGAGCGAGGAAAAGTCACGTTGTGTTGTTGAAACCTGACATCTCCATCACTATAATGCAGTATCGGAAAAAGATGCGAATTTTCTGCAAGAATGTTCACACAACGTATTCCTGCCACCGGTCCCTGCAACCAGATAGTGGGATCCAAACCATAACTAAGCCATCCCTACCTTTGCTCAACATTGTTGACATGCAGGATCCACAAGTTTAGGGGCCACACTGTTAGCTATATACAACTAAAACGGGTTCATCAGACGAAGTACCACGCTGATATCATTCCACGTAACAGTGCCGAAGTTCGTGGGCCAGTACCAGTCGAGAATTGTGTCGAGCTGTCAGCTAAGAGACACAAGTCATCCAACACCTGTGGAAGCTTTGGTGGTGAAGAGAATTCAACACTCGGTCTTAAATGAGTGAAATCATCAGATGTAAATTAATTTCGAGAGTATCCCACGGTGGTTTATAAGGCGTTGCTCGGTCAATACACGGACGTTTTATGCTGTTTGTATATGATGCTGGAATTGCCGTCCAATGATGTCCCGCATGTGCTCGGCTGGAGACATCTGGTGATCGAGCAGGTCAACGCAACATGTCGACACGCTGTATAGAATGCTGGGTTACAACAGCGGTATGCGAGTGACCGTTATATTGTTGGAAAACACTCCTCGAATGCCGTCCATGAATGGCAGCACATCGTGTCGAAACACCAGACTGGCGTAGGGGAGTGTTAGGTTAACTGGACAGGTCAGGTCAACTGGTCCTTGCCAGTAAATTGTGTCAGAATCTGTTTTCTGTGTCTTTCAGCAGATGGCTCAAGTAACTACTCAGGTCAAAGATCTTCAGCTACCAGTAACAGTTGAAAAGCAATAAACTACTGTTTTGTGTGGCTTTCTTTGTTTCCGAGGTCCCACATTCTTTTCCCCACTCATATTGTTTATTTGTGACTTCAGGAAGAGTTTTGGAGAAGTCAAATACTCCATAGCAATTGTAAGTGTTTACCCTTTACAGCAGATGGTTCTGTTTTTGACTAACGTTAGTTTATCAGTTGTTTTAGCGACATTAAAAGAAACTATTTACTTTTGTAACTTACACAGCTTTTAATTTCAAAACATTTCACGTAATATTTAGTTAGAATAGTGATGAACTGTACTTATGGCCTGTTTTAGCTGAGGTATAAGTTTTTCTTTCAGATGCCACGAGTTCGTATTCGTACAACTAACCACTGGTCGTATTCAGCTGACGATCTTAAACTAGCAGTGACAGATATCAAAGAAGGAACTTGAATTCGTGCAGCATCTAATCGGTTTCAGATTCCTCGAACAACGCTAAAACGTTATGTCTGCAAATATGCTGATGACCGTGAAGTAAACTTCAGGCCATCAAATGAGCACAAAAGGATGTTTACACCAGCAGAGGAGCTTTCTTTGTGTTCCTACTTGAAGTAAATTGCTGGTATGCATTACGGTTTATCATTCACAGATACGAGGAAGTTAGCATATGAATTTGCTGCAGCTAATAAGAAGGAACTTCTGGCAAACTGGCAACAACAAAATATGGCTGGGAAGGAGTGGCTTCGTTCTTTTATGAAGAGGCATCAGCTCTCTCTTAGACAACTTGAAGCTACTAGTCTGAGTCGTGCTACCGATTTCAATAAGTCAAATGTTGGTAAATTTTATATCAATTTGAAGGAAGCTTATAGAAACTTCAAATTTGGTCCAGAAGACGTCTACAACCTTGATGAGACTGGCCCCACAACAGTACAGAAGCCTGGAAAGGTAGTGTATCCATGTGGCCAGAAGCAAGTGGGGAAGATAACATCCGCAGAGAGAGGCACGCTTGTAACCATGTGTGGCATAATTGGGAGCACTGCAAAAGCTGTTCCTCCATTTTTTGTGTTCCCGCGTGTCCATTTTCATAATCACATGCTCCACAATGCACGACCTGGAAGTGCAGGGGCGCCTCACACGTCAGGATGGATGACCGGGGACATATTTATGGATGTATTGGCACATTTTGTCAAACATGAACGACCAAGCAAAGAAAAGCCAAAACTTCTTATCATTGACAATCATGAAAGCCACATGTCCATAAGGGCAATAACATTTGCCAAAGAAAATGGCATAGTTTTGTTAACAATACCACCACACTGCAGCCGTAAGCTGCAGCCTCTGGATGTTGCCGTTTTTGGGTCTTTCAAGTCCTTTTACAACAAAGCTTGTGACAGATGGCTACTAAATCATGCTGGTCAGACACTGCGTATCTATGATGCAGCAGGACTAATAGGTGAAGCATTTCCATCTGCTTTCACTCCGTCTAATATCAGCAAAGGTTTCAAAGCTACAGGCATAATGCCTTTCAATGATGAAACATTTAGTGAAGCAGATTTTTTGTGTTCATCTGTGACAGACCGATCATTTGAGCCAACTGAGAATGAAGTTGTTTCAGAAAGTAATGCTCCTAATACAGTTCCAGGTTCAGTTCCTCCACCTCCTCCTGCATCTGCTTCTCATCTAGTTCCTTCAACTTCTGCTGATAATATCATTCCCCAGTGTCCTCATGAACAAGAATTCAAAGCAGAACTGTTTGTGGCTCCACCTTGCTTCCATTTCCAAAGAGTGGTCCCCGAAAAAGAGATAATCATGGTCAAAAGAAACGAGAATCTCTTATTCTTACAAGTTCACCAGTGAAGGCTCGCCTGGAAGAAGAAGCCTCTGCCAGAGATGAAAAGAAGAATAAAAAAAGGAAACCTATTCCACAAGAACCATTTTCATCATCAGAAGACAACACTCACTTGGTTTTAGAAGAATCCGATTGTTCATGGGATGAAGACATTGAAGCAGATGAGGATATTTCAGAAATTAAAGCTGGTGAGTTCTTAATTGTTAAAGTCCATGGAATTAAAAAAGACTCAGGTAGCAATTATGTAGCTGTTGTGAAAAAGTCTCTTAGTTCTGGGGCTGAAATGATTTTCTATAAGCGGCACAAACCGTCTAACAGATTTTCCATAACAGATGAAAATGCTTTTTTTGCCACTGAAGACATTATTATAAAACTAAACCCAGCCCCTTAAAGACTTCTGTCAAAGATTTGAAGACATAATTTATTTCAATGTCGATTTGTATGAATACAGCCTTCGCTAAGACTGCTTTAATTTAAAATTTCAATTAGTACATTTGACAGGTAATGTAATAAAAACTAAATGTTTGTGAAATATGCTTTAAAACATCGTAAAACTCAAAATTAAATGTAAGGGAAGGCGGGACAAGACGGGGAGGTGGGGTAAGACGGGGAAGGGCTATAAGCTGTGGATAGCTACGTCAACATCATCAATACACAGGTCCCAGTGTGTTGACATAGCTGAACCTTAGTTTCGCGGCGGTTTCTGTGAGCTTTTCAAGGTACGTACAATTGTTATACTGATTTGCAATGTTTTACACCTTTCGAGGTCCTAAAAAATGTGTTTCGTGAACATTTGTCCAGACAGTACATATAGCACTGAATAGTACGTATTATTAACAGTAAACAGTCAATGTTCAGTAGATAGTGTTCTTGTAGGCGTAACATAACCTGACAGCATATTAGGGGGCAAGATGGGGTGGGGCAAGATGGGGAGCTTTCCCCGTCTTGCCCATACTATTTGTCCAACCATTACGTTCTTATCGTCCCATGTGTTTATCTCGCTGCGGGTTTTGAACACGTACATTATGCGTTGAATACAATTGTAAATAGAATGGTATTCGTTATTCCAACACTTTCCTAATTAATTACAAAGTATGCCTTAGGCTATATGGTGAGTAAAAATACACAAAACGTGCGAAGTCATTATTCTTGCCATGCTTTAACGACTGACTATTGGAAATATGGTATTTAGTGTATAATATAGATTACCAGGAATGATCTGACTCAATAGTACGTTCCACGTGTTTTATTTCAGATGGTTCGCAAGTATCGGCGACAAACGTCTAGGCAAGATTGGTCGTTGGAGTCAATGGAAGGCGCTGTAAATGCTGTTATGGAAGGTCATATGGGTTCTTTCAGGGCTGCTCGACAGTTCAATGTACCACAGAAATATGTGTTTCAGCGTCGGGGTGCCCACGACACTTTTGCAGGGATAGAAAGTGATGATGACGAGGCTGTCCACACTTGTGTACTATGTGAAAGTAAGAGGCCTAAATAAAACGTAATACCTGATTCTACAATTCGCTGAACCATGTTTCGAAACCTTATCGTCACATGATTTCGTTATTCCAGTCCTTATTTAAGCTTTAGAGATGAATTCATGCTAGTTCCCCATCTTACCCCGCATATTGGGCAAGATTGGGAATTGGTAGTTTATGTTTCAAATCGAGATATTTCTAACTAAATGTAACAAGTTTGCAGATTTCTTTGCACCCTATTGTAATTCAATGGTTAAATAAACAAATGATAGTCAAACCTACTTGAATTTGTTTGTTTTTGTCCCTTTTGTAAGGATTTAAAGTTAGCTTCCCCATCTTGCCCCGCCTTCTCCTATTTACTGTATTTCTATTGATTTTTACTACCTGGACCAGTTAACCATACCACCTCGGACCACTTAACCTTACCGGTTAGGTTAAGTGGTCCTTCTGCGAAGAAGTTTATTAACTCAGATTTCACACAAACTGGAAGTAATACAGTGTCCTTGAACACTACATTGCAAAGGCAAAGGAAACATGTATCTTAGGCTTCCCATAAAATTTAACACTGATGAGTTGTACAGAAAATGATTCAGACCAATTTTAAAAAATGTGGCCCAGTTAACCTGACTCTCCAAAAATGGCTCTGAGCACTATGGGACTCAACTGCTGTGGTCATAAGTCCCCTAGAACTTAGAACTACTTAAACCTAACTAACCTAAGGACATCACACACATCCATGCCCGAGGCAGGATTCGAACCTGCGACCCTAGCAGTCGCGCGGTTCCAGACTGTAGCGCCTTCCACCGCTCGGCCACTCCGGCCGGCCCTGACTCTCCCCTACAGATTTGCAGCAGGGTGTGTGGAATAGCTACGAGAGTGCTCCTGCTGTCATACGAAATAGTATCACAGACCATAACGCCAAGTGTAGGTCCAGTGTGTCTAGGATTCAGAGAGGATGGTTGCAAGCCCTGCACTGGCCTTCTTCTAACCAACGCGCGGCCATCACCGGAACCTCCATCCTGCCCTTCAATGAGCTCTCGCTTGACACCACTACGTTCTCGTGACCACTGCTGCATCAGTCGTGTACACTGGCTACACTCTCTGCAATATCGCAAAAGAAACATCCAGCTTCTCGTAGCTCTGTTACACGACCTCAAGTCTTGATAAAGGCGTCTTTGTCGCCTTAAAGACGTTCGTGACTAATATCAACACACCACGAGCAATCTCAAAGTTAACTAATGCTCACCACCGTTACAGCGTGTATTTAAAGCAATCCTGATGTGCATCCTCATAATGACGCTACTAGCGCCACTCTTATGAAACTGGTGCATAAGTTGAATAGACATCATCTTTCAGGTGGAGAAACACGCCTATCAACTTTCGTTTATGCCGCAAAACGTCTTCTGGGCGTCGCGAATCTTTTCCGTCAGTGTTTAAGTAAGTGTATTGTCCAACGTCAGAAAACGGTAGCGAAAAGCAGACCTGCATAGTATAAACGCCTGGAGTATGGATTATCCTTTGACTCTCATGAACAAGTGCAACATATTACGCTTATACAGGTGAAAAACCGAGTCCTGTTCGATAGCAGCAAACTCGATAAGTAAGTAGAAACAGGACAGACGTATAGTTCAAATGGCTTTGAGCACTATGGGACTTAACATCTGAGGTCATCGATCACCTAGAACTTAGAACTACTTGAACCTAACTAATCAAAAGACATCACACACATCCATGCCGAGGCAGGATTCCAACCTGCGACCGCAGCAATCGCGCGGTTCCGGACTGAAGCGCCTAGAACCGCTCGGCCACCGCGGCCGGCACAGACGTATAGTATCTGGGATTATATGTCCAGGCCGGCATGTAGTGGAAAAACAACCTAAAGTAGCTGTAAAAAAAGCCGACCTGAGATTGTGGTTGAGGGTTTGCTGTTGATAACGCAACATTAAATCGATTCTTTACATTCCATTTTGTACTACCATTTATTATTGCTGCAATGGCAGCAATTCATTTATTCTTTCTTCACCAAACAGGGTCTAATTAAACTATCTTCACTTTTCGCGTGTCTTATCTTGCGGCTTCGCAGGTGAAGCGAGTGGTTTGTTAGCCTTCGACGGGAACCCTCGAGATCTCGTGCCATTCGCGGAGGAGACGAGTGTCAACGGCCGCCGAACAAGTGTGATGTCCGTTACACATTGTGGTGTGAAATTGGTTGGGCGTTTTTCCAACATGGACAGCTTGGAGATACGAGTTCTGTGACTCCGCTGGGAACAAAATTTGAAGGGAGTCAGTGAAGCTGTGGAACCCGCTCCCTCGTATTTTGTACCTGATATGGATTAAGTCATCGTAATTGTTTGTTCACCGACCCACTCAGAGATTTTAAACTTTATTATTAGTAGGGGAGACTTTCTTAGTCTAGTTGTTAAATGGTGGCCGTTATTTGAAAATTTTCTCAGAAGTTGGTGTCTCTTGCAATCAAATGATTTTACGTTGCTGTTTTTAAAGCCTGCACTCTGTTAATACAGTTCTCCCTGTGTAAGTGAGTCAAAGGTTCTGCCCAGTATTTCTATGTTTCAGAGTTATTGGAATGTCTTTGTGAGTCAGGCTGAAACTTTAATTGTGCCAGCGCCTTGGCTGGGAGTGAAATGTCATCCGCGATCTAGGCCTGGCAGTGTTTAAGAACCTGGCCACTACCGCAGTTGGTCACATATTCCCTTCCAAAGTTTAGTATTTATCTTTCTTCCGTCAAGGCGGGTTAAGCTGGTAGATATATATTTTGTATATGAACTTGTTTTCATAAGTATTACGGACTGGCAACTGGCTAAACCTTAAACTACATTAGTTCCTTGTGCAGCTTTTTCTAGTAATTTTTTTTTATTAATACGTCTGAGTACGTAAACGTTTATTTTCTTATGATCAGTGTCTCTCTTGTAGTGATTCTGTCATATTATGTAATGGTATCTTAGTTTGGCACTAGTGCTCAAGTGTTATTAAGTCACATTTTACCTGTAATTGTTTCATTACATTTATTTTGAAGGAAGTCCTATATGGGAGTCTGAAGATCTCAAGTTTGGAATTGTTTGTTAGAGTGTAAGTAGGCTGTTTAGGTTTTTATGTTGGTAACGCCACGTAGCGCTCTGTATGAAAATCACTCACTGTGTTGTGTGGAGTCTGTGGCTGGTTTGCATTGTTGGAATGTTTGCTATTGTAGTGTTGGGCAGTTGGATGTGAACAGCGTGTAACGTTGCGCAGTTGGAGGTGAGTCGCCAGCAGTGGTGGATGTGGGGAGAGAGATGGCAGAGTTTTGAGAGCGGACGATCTGGACGTGTGTACGTCAGAAAAAACGAAATTTGTAAGACCGGATGTCATGAACTGCTGCTTACTATGCCTATCAGTAGTTAGTGCCTTCAGTAGTTAGATTCTTTTATTTAGCTGGCAGTATTGGTGCACGCTGTATTGCAGTAGTTTGAGTAACGAAGATTTTTGTGAGATAAGTGATTCATGAAAGGTATAGGTTATTGTTAGTCAGGGCCATTCTTTTGTAGGGATTATTGAAAGTCAGATTACGTTGCGCTAAAAATATTGTATGTCAGTTTATTGATGATCAGAATAAGTAAAGAGAGAAATGTCTGTGCACGTTCCGTTTTGCTCAGCTGTTTGAAAATCAAATAACGTAAGAGATTTATCAGCACAGTCATTCATAAATTTTTCCAAGGGGACGTGTCAACAGTACTGAGTACGTCGGATTTCTAATTGTATTTGCAAAGTTGTAGCTAGTGGCTAATCCAGAATTTGTAATTCTCAAATTATTTTTTTTATAAAGGTATAATGCCAATAAGGTGTCTTAATCATAAAGTGTGACTACCAACGTTGATTCCATCCCGCTTTATCTTTTATGGTATTTAAGATATACTGTGCAAGTTTGGTACGACTAAGGAATCACGTATCATTAGTCTTACACACTACTTAAACTAACTTACACTAAGAATAACACACACACCCGAGCCCGAGGGAGGAATCGAACCTCCGGCGGGTGGGGCCGCGCAGTCCGTGACATTGCGCATCAGACTGCGCGGCCATTCCGTGCGGCAAGTTGTTATTGCTGATTGTCGAGGTAAGAGATAAATTCTATACAGGGTGTTACAAAAAGGTACGGCCAAACTTTCAGGAAATATTCCTCACACACAAATAAGGAAAAGATGTTATGTGGACATGTGTTCGGAAACGCTTAATTTCCATGTTAGAGCTCATTTTAGTTTCGTCAGTATGTACTGTACTTTCTCGATTCACCGCCAGTTGACCCAATTGAAGGAAGATAATGTTGACTTCGGTGCTTGTGTTGACATGCGACTCATTGCTCTACAGTACTAGCATCAAGCACATCAGTGCGTAGCATCAACGGGTTTTGCAGTCAGTGCAATGTTTACAAATGCGGAGTTGGCAGATGCCCACTTGATGTATGGATTAGCACGGGGCAATAACCGTGGCGTGGTAGGTTTGTAACGAGACAGATTTCCAGAACGAAGGTGTCCCAACAGGAAGACGTTCGAAGCAATTGATCGGCGTCTTAGGGAGCACGGAACATTCCAGCCTATGACTCGCGACTGGGGAAGACCTAGAACGACGAGGACACCTGCAATGGACGAGGCAATTCTTCGTGCAGTTGACGATAACCCTAATGTCAGCGTCAGAGAAGTTGCTGCTGTACAAGGTAACGTTGACCACGTCACTGTATGGAGAGTGCTCCGGGAGAACCAGTTGTTTCCGTGCCATGTACAGCGTGTGCAGGCACTGTCAGCAGCTGATTGGCCTCCACGGGTACACTTCTGCGAATGGTTCATCCAACAATGTGTTAATCCTCATATCAGTGCAAATGTTCTCTTTACGGATGATCAAATTGTAAATTTTCACAATCAACATGTGTGGGCTGTCGAGAATCTGCACGCAATTGTGCAATCGCGTCTTCAACACAGATTTTGTGTGAACGTTTGGGCAGGCATTGTTGGTGATGTCTTGATTGGGCCCCATGTTCTTCCACCTATGCTCAATGGAGCACGTTATCATGATTTCATACGGGATACTCTACCTGTGCTGCTAGAACATGTGCCTTTACAAGTACGACACAACATGTGGTTCATGCACGATGGAGTTGCTGCACATTTCAGTCGAAGTGTTCGTACGCTTCTCAACAACAGATTCGGTGACCGATGGATTGGTAGAGGCGGACCAATTCCATGGCCTCCACGCTCTCTTGACCTCAGCCCTCTTGACTTTCATTTATGGGGGCATTTGAAAGCTCTTGTCTACGCAACCCCGGTACCAAATATAGAGACTCTTCGTGCTCGTATTGTGGACGGCTGTGATACAATACGCCATTCTCCAGGGCTGCATCAGCGCATCAGGGATTCCATGCGACGGAGGGTGGATGCATGTATCCTCGCTAACGGAGGACATTTTGAACATTTCCTGTAACAAAGTGTTTGAAGTCACGCTGGTACGTTCTGTTGCTGTGTGTTTCCATTCCATGATTAATGTGACTTGAAGAGAAGTAATAAAATGAGCTCTAACATGGAAAGTAAGCGTTTCCGGACACATGTCCACATAACATATTTTCTTTCTTTGTGTGTGAGGAATGTTTACTGAAAGTTTGGCCGTACCTTTTTGTATAAGCAAGCGAGAGAAATAATTTGCGGGATATACGCTTTCTGTGAGAGAAAAGTACGCACATGCGGAACCCTCAACTTTCGCTTGGAATCGTCAACAATGCAATGCCCGCCCGTGCCTCGACTTGCGCGATCCGCAGTCGCTCGTGGATCGGTCTAGCTGGCGGCGAGAGCGTCACTCGTGAACAGGGCTGAGCACACGGCGAACCGGCGCGGGGCGGCCACGCGCTGCTATGCATACAAACGAGCCAGATACTCGTACACCGAGGCGCCGGCTGCCGCTCCCTGTACGGCGTTATGCACTGCTAACTCGCATCTATGTGTTCACTCTGAGCTCGTACTTCACTGCCCAACAACAGTTTTAGTTCCGCGCGCGTGGTATATCATCACAGACAAGTTGAGACGGAACAATCTGTTCCAACTCATTACAATTATTTTTTTGTTGCGTTATACGTTCAACATTTTTTTTAGTTTAAACAGTGCGATATTTCGGGTGAAGAAGTGGACTACTTGTTTATTTAATTCAATTCATAATTATATAAAAGCACTTCCTTTCCCTAATCCCACTACGTTGCCTTGGGTTTATTAAGTTTGGGGTTTGTATTAAGAGTTCGTCTGCTGGTAGTGCCAAGGCACAGATGTGGTCACCCTGTGGGTCGGTTAGTGCCAACCTAAGCCTGGAATAAAGACAGAGATGATGCACCTGTTTGCCAGGGGGTAGTCCGGGGTTGGTAACAGGTCCCCCTCCCCTCATGTAAGGGAACGGCCGTTGAGAGCCGAAATGATATAGTCACTCTTGGGGTAGCGGCTGAACTGAGCGGACGGAATCGAGGGCAATCTCCGTCTTTGCCGCCAATTTCATCGTGGGATGAGGTATTATGTTTTACACTGTTACTAATCCATTCTTTTTCAGGATTGAAATAAAACTTCCTGGCAGATGAAAACTGTGTGCCGGGCCGGAACTCGAACTCGGGACCTTTGCCTTTCGCGAGCAAGTGCTCTACCAACTGAGCTACCCAAGCACGACTCACGCCCCGTCCTCACAGCTTTACTTCTGTCAGGCAAAGGTCCCGAGGTCGAGTCTCGGCCCGGCACACAGTTTTAATCTTCCAGGAAGTTTCATATCAGTGCACACTCCGCTGCAGAGTGAAAATCTCATTCAGGATTGAAATATTCAGCGTGTCGTTACGGTCATTCATTCTTTTTTTTTTTTTTTTAGAAATTTTGCCTTTATAATTAAAGTTGTCAGTTAGGGTTTCTTTTACAGAGGCGAGCATGGGGGCTCGCGTTATCCCTTTATAGTGCAGCAATCACTTGGTGCCTTCAGCACACGAGAGCAGCAATAGCTCTAACAAAATTGTATAGTTTCACTTTTAGAAGCAGCATTTTTTTGCAATGTTAAAGTAACCTAGGGCCTCACCCCGCGTAGTTAACACGTGGTCGTAACGGCTGATGAGTAATTTGGATGACGATTCTGTGTGAAACCTGGTAGGAGCTGCGTGTGTGACATACTAAAGGTTCTAAGCGTGTGACGTAAAATTTTTTTAGGCCATCTCATAAATTTCGTTAATGGTTCCTTTTCAACCCCCATTTGCAAGCAGCACGTCCTGACTACTTTGATAAAGAATAGGGTGAGCGTGTGAATGATTGCATAGTATGGAAAGGAAGAACGAACAGAGGGGTGAGCTGTTGGTATCGGTCACCCACGTAGTGCCGAATTGCACTACCAGCGAGCTACCAGTTTGTTCTTGGAAATTAGTTAAGGTGAAGATGCTTACGTTTGCTGATAATTGATTATTTGCTTGTGCCGTATTTCACAGGATGTTTTATTTTTAAGAATTTGCTTTCTATTGTGAAAATGGGAGATGTCTGTGTCTGCTTTGTTCTCCCGTTTTTCCGCCAAAGAGAATATTTGTTATTCGGTCCTAGTAGTAATATCGGGTGCGAATTTCGATCACTGTCCGTCCCAGCAGATGGACCACAAGTGCAGCAACGTAGTCCCGTCCACTTTCCCAGTGCTTAAATAGAAACGGGATGCCTGTTAGTTTAAGCACCTTCAGTGCGAGACAAAACTAGAAGACTTGACTTACTTTGTTTGCTGCAATTATTAAATTTCTAAAATTTTGGGGAATATAGATAATAAATGTCATATTAAGTTTGTAAAATTTCTGGGATCTAGACAATAAATGACCTATAAACTGGATGTATTGGATTTAGTGGTCATTACAAACCCCAATCCTGTGTCGAGAGCAATGTCATGAATTTAATGATCATTACAAACCCCAGCCCTCTGTAGAGACCAATGTTACCACCCAAGCGGTGTCCTTATAGATCATGATAGAGCGTGGCCTTTACTGACTTGCCCACTTGGTTGTTTGAGCCCTCCCCCCGCGTTATCCGTTGCACAATATTAACATAATAATCATCAGATCATTTAACTAAACATCTGGCCGGCCCCTTAAATTCAATATTTTCGAGCAATGTATCAAGCGGGGAAGCACGTGTCGCAGTTCGTAGTAATAGACGGCAAATCAACGAGTAAAACTGAAGTGATATCAGGTGTCCCCCAGGGAAGCGTCCTGGGACCTCTACTGTTCCTGATCTATATAAATGACCGGGGTGACAATCTGAGCAGTTCTCTTAGGTTGTTCGCAGATGATGCCGTAATTTACCGTCTAGTAAGGTCATCCGAAGACCAGTATCAGTTGCAAAGCGATTTAGAAAAGATTGCTGTATGGTGTGGCTGGTGGCAGTTGACGCTAAATAACGAAAAGTGTGAGGTGATCCACATGAGTTCCAAAAGAAATCCGTTGGAATTCGATTACTCGATAAATAGTACAATTCTCAAGGCCGTCAATTCAACTAAGTACCTGGGTATTAAAATTACGAACAACTTCAGTTGGAAAGACCACATAGATAATGTTGTGGGAAAGGCGAGCCAAAGGTTGCGTTTCATTGGCAGGACACTTAGAAGATGCAACAAGTCCACTAAAGAGACAGCTTACACTACACTCGTTCGTCCTCTGTTAGAATATTGCTGCGCGGTGTGGGATCCTTACCAGGTGGGATTGACGGAGGACATCGAAAGGGTGCGAAAAAGGGCAGCTCGTTTTGTATTATCACGTAATAGGGGAGAGAGTGTGGCAGATATGATACGCGAGTTGGGATGGAAGTCATTAAAGCAAAGACGTTTTTCGTCGCGGCGAGATCTATTTACGAAGTTTCAGTCACCAACTTTCTCTTCCGAATGCGAAAATATTTTGTTGAGCCCAACCTACACAGGTAGGAATGATCATCAAAATAAAATAACAGATATCAGAGCTCGAACAGAAAGGTTTAGGTGTTCGTTTATCCCGGGTGCTGTTCGGGAGTGGAATGGTAGAGAGATAGTATGATTGTGGTTCGATGAACCCTCTGCCAAGCACTTAAATGTGAATTGCAGAGTAATCACGTAGATGTAGATGAGGTGACTTGGCTACTCACACGTCCGGCACGCTCTAGCATAGATAGAAGGAAACAGAGGAAGAGAGATACATAAAGGTAACGATGCATAACTAAACAGATAGTCCAGTCAAATTGCAAAAGGTGGGGTAGAAGAGTCTATTTTTTCGACTCGTTCATATGGTTGGAAAGATTAGAAAACCGAGTTTTTCCAACAAAATTTCTCTTGGGAAAACTTTCTGCAGTCAAAAAACTTCGAAAATTTCGGACTTTTTTCAGTTTTTTCAAAATTTCTCCGTTTCATTTGCTCCTATCGCTTTGACGTCTAGTTTCTTTTTTAAAGAGCACAAAATTCTCTACAAATTTGATTCTTGCCATTTTTTCTACTCCCAATATCTAAGGCGCTACAGCGCCTCAAAAAATACCAATTTTTCAAATTTCGAGCATAGTGGCAAAATACCTTATTTTCGAACACTAATTTTTCAGTTTCTGTTTGTGTAGCATAAATACATTATACGTCATGTTATAAGTTGGAATTTACCACCTCACTTACAGGTATTCAATTTCTCTGTATGCAACATGAGGATTGCTGGCCACCCAACTATTGTGATTCTTACATTACTACCTCAAGTTCACTATGGGCCACCTCAGCCCTGGTATTTGTAAAACTATAAATATAAAGAGACATAGACACACACACACACACACACACACACACATATATATATATATATATATATATATATATGTTGTTGTTGTTGTGGTCTTCAGTCCTGAGACTGGTTTGATGCAGCTCTCCATGCTACTCTATCCTGTGCAAGCTTTTTCATCTCCCAGTACCTACTGCAACCTACATCCTTCTGAATCTGCTTAGTGTATTCATCTCTTGGTCTCCCCCTACGATTTTTACCCTCCACGCTGCCCTCCAATACTAAATTGGTGATCCCTTGATGCCTCAGAACATGTCCTACCAACCGATCCCTTCTTCTGGTCAAGTTGTGCCACAAACTTCTCTTCTCCCCAATCCTATTCAATACTTCCTCATTAGTTATGTGATCTACCCATCTAATCTTCAGCATTCTTCTGTAGCACCACATTTCGAAAGCTTCTATTCTCTTCTTGTCCAAACTATTTATCGTCCATGTTTCACTTCCATACATGGCTACACTCCATACGAATACTTTCAGAAATGACTTCCTGACACTTAAATCAATACTGGATGTTAACAAATTTCTCTTCTTCAGAAACGCTTTCCTTGCCATTGCCAGTCTACATTTTATATCCTCTCTACTTCGACCATCATCAGTTATTTTGCTCCCCAAATAGCAAAACTCCTTTACTACTTTAAGTGCCTCATTTCCTAATCTAATTCCCTCAGCATCACCCGACTTAATTAGACTACATTCCATTATCCTTGTTTTGCTTTTGTTGATGTTCATCTTATATCCTCCTTTCAAGACACTGTCCATTCCATTCAACTGCTCTTGCAAGTCCTTTGCTGTCTCTGACAGAATTACAATGTCATCGGCGAACCTCAAAGTTTTTATTTCTTCTCCATGAATTTTAATACCTACTCCGAATTTTTCTTTTGTTTCCTTTACTGCTTGCTCAATATACAGATTGAACAACATCTGGGACAGGCTACAACCCTGTCTTACTCCCTTCCCAACCACTGCTTCCCTTTCATGTCCCTCGACTCTTATAACTGCCATCTGATTTCTGTACAAATTGTAAATAGCCTTTCGCTCCCTGTATTTTACCCCTGCCACCTTTAGAATTTGAAAGAGAGTATTCCAGTCGACATTGTCAAAAGCTTTCTCTAAGTCTACAAATGCTAGAAACGTAGGTTTGCCTTTCCTTAATCTTTCTTCTAAGATAAGTCGTAAGGTCAGTATTGCCTCACGTGTTCCCGTGTTTCTACGGAATCCAAACTGATCTTCCCCGAGGTTGGCTTCTACTAGTTTTTCCATTCGTCTGTAAAGAATTCGTGTTAGTATTTTGCAGCTGTGACTTATTAAGCTGATAGTTCGGTAATTTTCACATCTGTCAACACCTGCTTTCTTTGGGATTGGAATTATTATATTCTTCTTGAAGTCTGAGGGTATTTCGCCTGTTTCATACATCTTGCTCACCAGATGGTAGAGTTTTGTCAGGACTGGCTCTCCCAAGGCCGTCAGTAGTTCCAATGGAATATTGTCTACTCCGGGGGCCTTGTTTCGACTCAGGTCTTTCAGTGCTCTGTCAAACTCTTCACGCAGTATCATATCTCCCATTTCATCTTCATCTACATCCTCTTCCATTTCCATAATATTGTCCTCAAGTACATCGCCCTTGTATAGACCCTCTATATACTCCTTCCACCTTTCTGCTTTCCCTTCTTTGCTTAGAACTGGGTTTCCATCTGAGCTCTTGATATTCATACAAGTCGTTCTCTTATCTCCAAAGGTCTCTTTAATTTTCCTGTAGGCGGTATCTATCTTACCCCTAGTGAGATAGGCCTCTACATCCTTACATTTGTCCTCTAGCCATCCCTGCTTAGCCATTTTGCACTTCATATATATATATATATATATATATATATATATATATATATATATATATATATATATATATCTATATATATATATATATGAACACGCACACAAAATAAGTTGTCTCAAGAAAGTGAACTATTATTAGCTGCAATAGGCAACCTAATTGGGTAGGTAATTATTCTTGTGTATAAAAGCCACACAGTTGACATTAAAAATAAGTAGCTTTATTACAATTTAAATGCATTGCCAGTTACTAGAAAATGTTGACAGTTCTGGGTGTGTAATACTTGTAATATCGCACTTTAGCTCACTTGAGACAGATATGAACATCACTTCCAACGTTTTGATGGGCCAGATTCCTCAGAAATACCTTGAGTTACGGATTCAGGGTCTGTACATAGAGTTGATCCCAGATTGACCTCTTCTTTAAACAGCGAGTCAGCCTCAGGAAGTTCGTTGATTTCGTCAGCGGTTTCCTCAACATCCTCCATAACATCTTCTTCACTGTCTGCATATAAAAATTTTGGCACGTTTTCACAGTTGACCCCAATACATTTCTTGCAAATTGAATAACATTTCAAACCCGCTTTTCTGCAGGAGCACGCTCCGCCACAGTTCAGCTTGCATGACACATGAAACAATGTGAAGAAGAGCTTCAGGTGCTGGATCTTGGCTCATTAAAACGGGTATTGGACCGTGGTCACTGTTATTCCAGCCCCATTTCTCAGGAGGTTTCCAATTTCTCATCCAACTTTGGACTTGTTGGTAAGTCCGCAACGAATGATGTTGTGCAACATCTTGTGTAGGTAGCAACCGTGCAAGATTCAGTTTGCTTTTTGTGGCAGACTTGGCGAATAGCTGGTACCGCAAATGGTCTAGTGTGTGGGAACTGCTGACACCTCCACTATACAATGCGATAGTAACCTGTTCTCCTGCTGTTATTATTTCTTCACGAGTACCATGTGGTTTATTGAACGTGCAAAGCGCTGAGGTTAGGTGTTCATTTTTCGCAACAATATTGCAGCACTTAAGTTTTCCTTGACCAAAAAAGCGGATGTTGTATCACATCCGCTAAAGGCGTGAGTGAACAGAATATATTCACTGTCAAACTTGTAAGATGCAGTGTAAAAGCACTTGTCTTCTGCATTTCCTCTTCCTGGCTTTAATAATAATAATTTTTCAATGCCTTGCCCCAAACCGGTCACGCAATCCGACGTGAATGTGTTCGTAGTTACTGAATATGATGCTGTTTGTCCTGACCCTGCAGCAGAGTGAGATGGTAAATTCCAATGAATAACATGATGAGTAATATGTTTATAATACAGAAATAGAAACTGAAATAACAGTGTTCAAAAAATAGGTAATTTGCCACTTTGCTCGAAATTTGAAAAATTGGTATGTTTTACGCGCTGTAGCGCCTTAGATACTGGGAGTAGAAAAAAAGGTAAGAATCAAATTTGTAGAGAATTTTGTGCTCTTTAAAAAAGTAAATAAAAGTCAAAGCGATAGGAGCAAATAAAACTGAGATTTTTGAAAAAACTGAAAAAGGTCCGAAATTTTCGAAGTTTTTTGACTGCAGAAAGTTTTCCCAAGAGAAATTTTGTTGCCAAAACTTGGTTTTCTAACCTTTCCAACAACATGAACGAGTTAAAAAAATAAAATCTTCTACCCCACCTTTTGCAAGGTACAGGCTTTTTTTCTGACAGTTTCACTGGACTAAGATGGAACCTTTCAAAGTAACACGCCTGTGCTGTGAAGAACAATAATGAATGTTCCTTCGGATATTCGTGCATCTCCGAAGGGACAAGCACTGCGACGACGACATGTCGTGACGTATGAACGACGACATACGGAGGTTTCGGTGTGACCGTGAATCGTGCACGATAGCCACAGCGGTTGAGGCGAGCGCTCACGTAAAGCGAGAAATCCGGTTTCGAGTCCCGGGCTGCCAAAAATTTTCAGTGTCGTCATTCCCTTACACAGCTGATGGTTGTTCGTATTCGCAACTGCGAATACATTTTCTTGGAAGACAAGCACAGAAAACGGCATTAGCGAAGAGCCAAATGTTAGCGCTGGAACTCGATTCAGCAACGCTACTTACTGCGCACTTTTATGTTTCATCGATGAGGTTTTGGAAGTACCCCGCCGGCCCTAAAAGTTTCGAGACTGGATTGATAAATAAAAGAGAAAATTTAAAGATGTTGGTTTTAATGGTTCATGTGTTCTACATAATTTTTCCGCACTAGCGTACAACGCAGTAAACGTTCATTCTGACATGTGCAACTGCGAGAAAAGTCCTTCTTTGGCGTCTTGTTCAATTCGCGCGTCATGTTGGCTTTAATGTCAGTTACGTCGTCCAAGCGTTTGAGCTGGTGCACTGCTGGCGCCAGTCTCCGTCCATTGTAATCCCGATCGTTGTGAGTCGATTTTCGATGCCTGCTTGTCTTCTTCGCATCTTTCGCGGATGGTTATTGAACTGCGGCGCGCGCGCTCTGCAAGGGTCTGGCGTTCGGGTATCAGCTGTGTGAGCGACAGTGACGTGTGGCGGTGGCGAGTGACCGAGTCGGTACGACGAAGGAGCGAGGGCAGTAGAGATGGGTAGTTCGCGAAAGAACGGGTGCAAAGGAACGGTTCACCAAGATGATCGAAAGGACCGAGGAACGAATTCCAAGGAACGATCGGTTCATAGTTCACTTGTTCACTTCGGTCGCGGCGATCACTTCGGCAGTTCTCGGTCCAGCCTCGGTCGCGTGCTCGTCTCAGTCTCGGTCTCCCTCGGCCGTACTTGTCGTTCTTCGCATGACCACCTGTCTCAGTTCCACTGCCGACTGCTCCTAGTTAGTTCAGTATCCATCTAGTTGTTCGTTTCGTTCACTGCGCTCGCCTATTTTATATGTGTTCCAAATTGTTCTTACACTTGGTTCTGGCTGTTCAGCGTCCACGAACGGTAATCAAAAAGTATTTTATAGTTACGTAAATTACATAAAAATTACGTTGTATGTAATAGGTACGTCTTTCTAGATAACAAAAGGGCATATCATCTCACTTCATTATATCGATGAACAGCAGAAGACATACTTATAACAAGGCGAGTTGTTTTTGCTATTCATACATTTTTTGGTTTCATCGACTATGAATAGAAATCCTCTTCCAGATGTAAAACACGCCTATCAACTTTCGTTTATGTTGCACAATTCCTTCTGGGTATCGCGAATCTTTTCCGTCAGTGTTTAAGGAAGGGTATTGTGCACGAGGAAGTTTCAGCGTCAGAAAACGGAGGCGGAAAGCAAACCTGCAGAGCTAACTTTCAATAATTTGCTTAATTTTTAGTGTAAGAAAATTCATATAAAACGATTTTCGTGTATCTTTCATATACAAAACATCACATTTAGGAAGGATCTAATTATTTTTAAGTTTGGTTGTTTCCAACTTGCATTACCTGCTAGTTTGGTTTCTTTGAAATCAAAAAAGTGGTTTGTGAGTCATTTTGGCTCAGTAGGAAAAGCGGTGCCTCTCCGTGTGAAAAGACATAGATTGCCAAAAATCGTATTTACTTATTACCTCAAAAACATTTGTTCAGAAGGAGCTTTCAAACCAAAAACTTTATTACTGCGATCTTAATTATTATTATTATTATTGCTGCATTAGCTTTAATAATGCAACATAAAAACCTAATTTTTACTAAGCGTGTGACGCAAGTATGAGAAAACCACAATTTATTTTATGCTTCCATAAAGTCTCTACTTCGCCCACGAACTCAGAGACAACGTGAAGTATATATAGGGTGTTAACGATTATTGTTTACAACGTATCATAGCTATGTAGTGGAAGTCGAAACGAAGAATTTTATACAAGACACTTGTGGTCTATTAAGTTGGGAAACAGCCACCAACAGGTTTACAAGACTACATGAGCTATAACCCATGCGCGTCGCGTGAGATTTTCATGTTCTCTTCTCCAGCTCTCTACACATCGTCATTGATTGTTTCGCAATTGTTGCTTGCATTAGCTTGTTATTTCTTCACTGCCTAATTATTACATGTTTGCGTGTTTGTTGTATCTGCCCGTAACGGGCAACACATCGTTCGTAATTGGCGAGCAGTCTGTAGTCGGGGCCGGTTTTCCGTGCGCCACTCTATATTATTTCCTTGCGATCAGACACACAAGGCTACGGTTGGCTAAACGAGAGGTTCTGCAGAATCACAGAAATTACTTCTAAAAGTATGTAACAATTCTGTAATGAATAAAAATTCTATACTCCCGGGGGGAGTCCCCTCTATCCTTCAGTCACCTACACTACTTGTTTTCAGTTTTTCAGAAGAACTATATACCAAGCACAAATGAACGGTGAACGAGTAAAAATGAACGGTTCCCAAAAAAGAACGATCAGCAGTGAACTAGTTCCCAAGGATGAACGAGTTTGCCCATATCTAGTGGGCAGCTGCTGCGGCGTGTTTCGCCATTTGAATGCAAATCTGCTGCCGATAGTGATTGGGATTTCCTGAATATTTGAAGGATAAATTTCCTTCGCTTCTGTTACATGTTACTCAAAGTGAACGAACTGGAGTCGTCGAATTGTTTCTTGGTGGGTTCTGTTTACGTTAATTGAATAGCCGAGTGCACTGAAAACTATCTTGGTTGTTTCAGTTATTTGTCATTGTACTTGGTCTGGGCGCCTGATATGTTGATGGTATTGAAGGGAGTGGGAGATACGCACAACAAATAGACATGAAGCCATGCTTCATGCGTAAAAAAATGGTTCAAATGGCTCTGAGCACTACGGGACTTAACTGCTGCGGTCATCAGTCCCCTAGAACGTAGAACTAATTAAACCTAACTAACCTAAGGACATCACACACATCCATGCCAGAAGCAGGAATTGAACCTGCGACCGTAGCGGTCGCGCGGTTCCAGACTGTATGTAGCGCCTAGAACCGCTCGGCCACTCTGGCCGGCCTTAATGCGTAGCTAGAGGTCATGCCAAATAGTGCGTAAGTCTGTGCCTGACGTTCAAGAGCGGGCCGATATAATTTTCCTATTTCTTATTCCTATGTTATTATTTCTTTTCATTGTTCTAGAGAATTGGCCAATCAAATTTTAAGAGCCGTCACTGGGCAAGTGCTCATCTAGATTAGTCAGACTTGGATTCATTGGTGCCGTGTATAATTAAAGGTTTATTTATAACTAATTGGACAGATATGTTTGTCTATCTGATGCACCAGAATGTTGTCCTCCGCTGATGTGTTTATGTTTCAGACAATTGGCAGTGGTCCACGCGAGCAAACTCCGATCGGGGTATCACGGTGGAAGAGGGAAATTTAAGGACCTGGACCGGTGTCTGTGGTTACGTTGTTAGTGTCGGGCAATTCCATCTTTCCAGTGGAGCGTTGTGGTTTTCTGGAAGCTTAATTGTAGCCCAAAGTTGAGTATAGCTCCGTTTTACCTTCTCGTCCGTGAATCTCCTCTATCTGGAAGCACCTTTCGGTTTGCTCGCTTCCATCACTAATTTTCAACGTAAAAAAATTGTCATGGTTCCATGTTAAGACTATTTAATATCTTATTATTATATTCTCGCCATGGAATGTATGTGAACCTCGCACCTGTGAATAATACTAAAGAGGAGCTTAGTCTAATAATACCTTTAAGTTGTTACAATTACTTAAAATCAGTCCTTGGAAGCAGTTTTAGAATTTGATATGGGTTGTGTGGAAGCTAGTTTCTATGTAAGTCGTGAAGCATTCAGTTTTATCAGTTAAGTTTTATTAATGGGGTTTTATGGACATTGTTTTAATTAGTGAAAATTGCTTGAGTAGATTTGAAAGAGTTGAAACGGCTCCATGTAAAGACTATTTAAGAAGCCATTATTATATCCTGGCCATGAAATTTATGTGAACCTCATACCTGTGAGTAATACTAAAGAGAAGCTTAGTAGAGTGCATTAATCTGATCATACTTTAATTTGTTACAATTGATTAAAATCAGTCCATGGAAGTAGTTTTGGAATTTGATATGGAAGCCAGTTTCTATGTAAGTCATGAAGCATTCAGTTTTATCAGTTAAATTTTATTAATGGGGTTCTATGAACATTGTTTTAGTCAGTGAAAATTGCTTGAGTAAATTTTGTAAAATCTGGGTGTGTCACATTTAAATACATTAATGTTCCAATCTGACTCTTGGTTTCATTAACAGCATGTGTTTGTAATAAAGAAGTGTTTGGCAACTACAAACTGGTTATATGTTTAATTTCGATGCGTCGCATCAGCGTTGATCCTTCACGTGAATTTCTGCACATTGTCGTTTCGTGATAGGTTCGTATTTAACAGCAAGTTTCGTCACCCGTGAGATTTTTTTCCCAGAAAAGTGTTTCCCGCGGGTTTGCATTTCAATCAAGTCGCGGCAGCCATCCAAGCGTCGTCTTTGTCCGGTAGTCGAGATATGTAGGACAAACACTGCAAGCACTTTTCTCTTCTTCAAAATATTCTGGAGAACGTGATGAACACGCGATTTAGACACGTTACTCCACTGCGATTTGTGTTACAACAACGTTGACACACTACGGCCAGATGACCACTACGGCCTGCTCACAACTGACTGGTCAAATGCACATCTGTTTCTGAAAGCTCCGTTGACTAGGATATCCCCCCTCCATATAGAATCTTTCACTTGCTCTACTACTGTGTTATTCCCAGTGTTGCTGACTACTTGCCGTTCTCTTTCTTCCTACTGTTCCATCACCTTCATCTTGACTTTGTGGATCCCTTACAATTATTCTGGGCTAGTAGATCGTTCATTTCATATAATAAGTCTTTAAAGCACCCTTACTTTCGGCCATAGAGGTTATGTCGTCTGATTCATGCTGAAATTGTGCACAAGCTAAACTGACTTGTTAGCACAGGTTATACAATACATGTGCCCAAAATATAACTTCAAGTCAACAATTTTTACACACCAGCTGGGTGTGACAGAGATTGAGCTGTGTGAACTTTCTAGAACAGTTTCTTGGCCTATCGAAAAAACTGTGTTGTGACATTTTGCTAATACATTTACAAAGAATAAAAAAAACACATTTGCTGTTAAACTGAATGCCTCTAAACATTTTAGTGAATCTAGGTCTATAACCCGCAAGCCAGTTTATGGTATGTCGTGCAGGCCACAGCAAGTATCACTTGGGTTTACTCCTCTCCTATTATATTTGTAATTGGTGTTCCGTATCAGCTCTAATATCTGTGCTTTCGCAGTCGTGGTCATTATTTAATATGCTTGTATTAAGAATGCGTGGTAACAGACTCATGAACGGAACTCAAGCGTCGGTCGATCAACTATTTTCTTGAATCAATTGCATTTTATAAATTTTCTTTCATTAAATCTCAGGCTGGTTTTTATAGCTATCTTTATGGGGTCTTTCCACTACATGTCGGTCTAGACGAATAACCCCCGATGTTATTCGTCTGTCCTGTTTCTACTGATTTATCGCCAACATTGCTATCGATCAGACTGTATATGCGTAATATGTTGCATTTCTTTACAAGGGCCAAAGGATAATCATTACTCCAGGCGTTTATGCTATGGAGGTCTGCTTTCCGCTACCGTTTTCTGACGCTGAAACTTCCTTGTGCACAATATACTTCCTTAAACACTGACGGAAATGATTCGCGACTACCAGAAGGAATTGTGCAACATAAACGAAAGTTGATAGGCGTGTTTTATGTCTGGAAGAGGATGTCTATTCAAATTTCGCGCCAGTCGCATAAGAGTAGCGTCACTATGAGCATGCAAATCGGGTTTGCTTCAACTGTGCGCTGTAGCGCTGATGAGCGTTAGTTACTTTGAGATTGGACGTGGTACGCTGATGTTAACAATAATGCCTTTATGACGACAAAGGCGCTTCTATCAACTCTTCAGGTGGTGTAATAGGGCTACGAGAAGCTGGAATTTCTTTTGTGATACTGCAGAAAGAAGAATGTAGCGACTGTACATGATTTCTGCCAGCGGTTGTCACGAGAATGTACGGTCGCGAAACGACGCCCACTGCTTGAATACTGCTCAGCAGTGTGGGATCCGTACCAGATGGGATTGATAGAAGAGATAGAGAAGATCCAACGGAGAGCAGCGCGCTTCGTTACAGGATCATTTAGTAATCGCGAAAGCGTTACGGAGATGATAGATAAATTCCAGTGGATGACTCGGCAGGAGAGACGCTCAGTAGCTCGGTACGGGCTTTTGTTGAAGTTTTGAGAACGTACCTTCACCGAGGGGTCAAGCAGTATATTGCTCCCTCCTACGTATATCTCGCGAAGAGACCATGAGGATAAAATCAGAGAGATTGAGCCCACACAGAGGCATACCGACAGTCCTTCTTTCCACGAACAATACGAGACTGGAATAGAAGGGAGAACCGATAGAGGTACTCAATGTAGCCTCCGCCACACACCGTCAGGTGGCTTGCGGAGTATGGATGTAGATGTAGATGTAGAGCGGGTGTCGCACGGTCACCTAACACTACCGAGATGGAAGACCATGGTGTTAATCGTGTGGCTCTGGCGTATCGTACTGCATGTGGAACAGCACCACAGTGACAGCAATATGAGCAACAGTTGGCACCATAGTGACACAACGAACTGTTTCAAGGACAGCTCGGAGCCAGACGCCCAGTAGCGTTCCTTCCATTGACCTCAAACCACCGCCATTTACGAGTTCAGTGGTGACTTGTTGAGTCGGCCACAGTGTTGCTTATATCACTGAGGGATCAGTTTTTGTACATGGACTATCATCAGTATTTTCCGCACTTATGGATGGTTTGAAAACGGACGCAGACGTCCGAAACTAGTCATCATCAAGAAGTAAAAAAAAAAAAAAAAAAAGTTACTTCTCAGTGGAACTTATGACGGAGCTACAAGCATTTATTTCAAATATCCTTTTGTATCTAGTACACTGCTTTTGTTGACACTAACAGGGGCGCTGGCATTGACACACGCCAAACCCTTATGACTTGTCCTCTCTCATTTATCTTCTGTAACTGTCCTCTCGGTGGGTGTCATAGGGAGGTGATCGGCTATCAGGGGCTTTAATTACTTTATGCTCGAATTAAGTCAGGTGACGTGTCAGAGTAGTCAACAGCTCTAATCGCTGCCTACAGTGCAGCCGATCTTGATAGCTGACTCAACACCAGCCGAGCACAGCTTTTGGTAAAGTACCGTACGTAGCAGCTCCGGCACAGTAGGGACTCAGTTATTTTGAAACGCCAACACCGCGTCTGACAGCACTGTGCACACATTGGATCTAATTTATATGGGGAATTCTATACAGGGTGTTACAAAAAGGTACGGCCAAACTTTCAGGAAACATTCCTCACACACAAAGAAAGAAAATATGTTACGTAGACATGTGTCCGGAAACGCTTACTTTCCGTGTTAGAGCTCATTTTATTACTTCTCTTCAAATCACGTTGATCATGGAATGGAAACACACAGCAACAGAACGTACCAGCGTGACTTCAAACACTTTGTTACAGGAAATGTTCAAAATGTCTTCCGTTAGCGAGGATACATGCATCCTCCCTCCGTCTCATGGAATCCCTGATGCGCTGATGCAGCCCTGGAGAATGGCGTATTGTATCACAGCCGTCCACAATACGAGCACAGAGAGTCTCTACATTTGGTACCGGGGTTGCGTAGACAAGAGCTTTCAAATTCCCCCATAAATGAAAGTCAAGAGGGTTGAGGTAAGGAGAGCGTGGAGGCCATGAAATTGGTTCGCCTCTACCAATCCATCGGTCACCGAATCTGTTGTTGAGAAGCGTACGAACACTTCGACTGAAATGTGCAGGAGCTCCATCGTGCATGAACCACATGTTGTGTCGTACTTGTAAAGGCACATGTTCTAGCAGCACAGGTAGAGTATCCCGTATGAAATCATGGCAGTGAATCGAGGAAGTACAGTACATACTGACGAAACTAAAATGAGCTCTAACATGGAAATTAAGCGTTTCCGGACACATGTCCACATAACATCTTTTCTTTATTTGTGTGTGAGGAATGTTTCCTGAAAGTTTGGCCGTACCTTTTTGTAACAACCTGTAGATGAGAACTATTACTCGATCACTGTACCACAAATTAGCGAATTATCAGTCTGTTAGGATAATCATCCCACTCACACCTCCAAGTGTAGGCCCGGCGTGTCTAGCACGCAGACAGGTTGGTTGCAGGCGCTCAACTGCCCTCCTTCTAACCAACGCATGCCATCACTGGCACCAAGGCGGAATCAGCTTTCCGCAAAAAACGCAACACACCTCCAATCTTTCCTTCTATGAGCTCTCGCTTTCATCACTGCAGAGGCAATCTTTGTGCACGGGCTATCGCTAGTATTTGCCACACTTACTGATGGTTTGAAAATGATCTGAGGTGTGAGGTTGATGGTTATTCTGCGTAAAGGATTTATCTGAGATGTACCCTTTACCCTGTGGCTCCTGCAAGATGCATTTTCCACCCCCACTCTACTTCAGAAGTCAGACAGACGCTCCTAACGTTCTAAAGACAAATGCCTGAAAAACTTTCAGCAATAAATATCTTCTGGAGTCGTCCGCTGTAAGGAAATGATACAAAAATTCACAAAATTTCTTACGTAACTAGTGGGATACTTGGGTAGTGGAGTAGTGCTAGTTAGTGTAAGAAAAACATGAAACTAACGAAAGTTATTATTTATTTTGCAAAAATTCTGAAAAATCACAATGACACTTTTAGTTATGAATGGAACAAATTATATCCTGGTTGTTTTCGGAATGTGAAGTTACTTTTCAAGGATAGGATTCGCTAATGAAATTTCTCCACAAAGTTTAAGATGGTAGTTAACTTGGCAGAATGGCTGAGAGGCACGCCTACTCAACTCGAATAATTATCCTTTAGAATGTTGCTAGGTACGGTCGAGGCTGTCGCGTGTGAAATGCTGTGAAGTGTACTGTTGTGGAGGAAATATGGGGCTCGCAACAGCTGTGGCGCACAATACAGTAAGCTGCGATGACTGCTGTCTACGCCGCTTGCTGCTGACAAATAAGATAACTCTCGTTCTATCTGGATTGACTTTCGCCAGTCAAACTCTCCCTATGCCTTGATGAAGTCAAGGATTCCTATTCGCCCCTAGTCTAACTATCGGCGTTGTACACCGGTCAGATAACCAGTCCAACGCGATACCACTCAAAATTCGCTTGCAGGCGTTTAATATGACTCTATCCATTCACACCGCACAGTAAGTGTGTCAGCCAACACAGTGAACAACGCTTAATCGCAAGGACTCAATATAGAGTAGCCCTTTGATTCGCTCTCGACAGAGGTGCTCTCCCAGTGAAGTGCTGAGGAGAGGCTTGTTCCTCGCTCTTTCGGGTACACGTACGAGCGCGCACGCTCTCGTTACGTGTTCTCGCTCCAAGAGCGACAACGGAACGGCCTCTCCACGCCAGACGTGAAGGGGTATATCTTTCGGTCTCTTCCATTATTCCTTCAGCTCAAGGTGTCAGAAATATCGTCTGCCAATCAGCATTGCTCTTCTAATATGGGAAAATGACGTTTCATTTAAGGCGATCAATCCGGAAATCTGTAGCACCGGCGTTTGGCGTTTGCTGTCTCCCTGTGAAAACCTCTGAAACTGCGTGCTCTGTTTGTAAAGAATGTGTAGGCTGGGCGCTCCCACACAATGTAGCGGAATTTGCTTTTAAGCCGAACACGGAGTCGTTCTTCCTTTCACTCGGGCAAAAGCTGTCCGCTCCACGGCCGAGGTTGACTTGTCCTCTGAAGGGACCAGTCTCCCGGCGTGCAGTCTGCCTCTCGATAACTAAAAGCTCCCGTGACCGTCATGTCTGGAATGTATGTGTGTATGCCAGCCTTGAGTATTTCAACCACAGTGCACTTACTTGTTATGTACATATCGTTTACATGAATTCATACAACATTGACTTTATCCTATCGAGTTTGGGTTCGAATGAAGCGTCTTGATGTGCGGAACATGACTGTGAGGGCGGAACATGTAAGCAATGAAGGTCAGGAGACCACGACGTCTTACAATGGACACAGGTGTCCGAAGATAGTCACCATTAAGAAATAAAAAATAAAAAAAATGTACTTCTCAGACCACCTTATGACGGAGCTACGACCATTTATTTCAATTATAAGACAAGTTGCGGACATGTTTTGCACATGCAGCACGCTGCAGGCTAGTGCAAAGAAATATGCAATTTACGTATCGATGAAAAATGTAAAATGCAGCTAGTCTTACATAACACTCTTTTGTAGGTGGCATTACTACATGCTATAGATTCCTTGATGTTACGCGCTCGGGCGTATCTTCCTTACACGATTTTGGTCAAAGATGTTTTTTTTTGTTTTTGGAAGTGTGGAGAACTTGAGACATTTGCCAATGATTGCCACCTGGCGCGTAATGTACGGCTCGCAGACCTTAGAAGTAGGGCTTCACGAGACGATGCGATATGTACCGTGTAAGACAGGAGCTCGCGCTGCACAACTTTGCGACTGACCTGCACGGGTTTGACGGTGGGGCTGGCGGTCGTGGCGGGCGGCGAGGGCGGCAGGTCGAAGCGCACGCGGCGCACCGGCTTCTGGGGCGGCGGCGAGGGCGGCGGCTTGTGGTCGCCGGCTGCCTGCCCGCGGGCGTGGGCGGCGTCGCCGTTGAGTAGCATGGCAGCCTGCACGTCCGTGTAGGAGCGCGAGTAACGCCGCCCGCCCTGCCGGCACTGCACCGACACCCGCAGGGGCGGCGCGGGCGCGGAAGCGCCGGGGGCGGCGTCCGGGGGCGGCGGTGGCGACGAGAAGCGCTGGCTCAGCCCCAGCGCCGGCAGCTGCGCCACCTGCAGCACGGGCGAGCGGCCGCGCGTGCTGTACATGCTCGCCTGCACACAAGAGAGCACGACTCAGTTCTGGTCCCAGAAATTATTGCACAAAAATACTCTCGTAATCAACATGCAAATGAATATGACTCACAAAACAATCGAAGATGGTTTTTAAATATAGCAGTCTCTATTTCCATTACTCACAATATGTCATGTTTATCGTCTTATCTAAAAATTAAACAAAGTAAGTTATTAATAAATACATCTTTAAGTCGATAGCACAGATTAAAAATATTTAACAATATAACAAACAATAATACATTTTACCTACTGAAGAAGAGTCAAAGAAACTGGTACACCTGCTTAATATCGTGAGGGCCCTCGCGAGCATCCAGAAGTGCCGCAACACGACGTCGCATAGACCCAACTAATGTCTGAAGTAGTGCTGGAGGGAACTGACATTACTAATCCTGCAGGGCTGTCCACAAATCAGTAAGAGTACGAGGGGGTGGAGGTCTCTTCTGAACAGCACGTTGCAAGGCATCCCAGGCATGCTCAATGACTGGGCAGTCTGGTGGCCAGGGGATGTGTTTACACCCAGAAGAGTTTTCCTGGAGCCACTCAGTAGCAATTCTGGACATGTGGGGTGTCGCATTGTCCTTCTGGAATTGCCCAAGTCCGTCGGAATGCACAATGGGTACGAATGGATGCAGGTGATCAGAAAGGGTGCTTACGCACGTTTTACCTGTCAGAGTCGTATCTAGACGTCTGCGGAGCCAAATATCACTCCAACTACACACGCCCCACACCATTACAGAGCCTCCACCAACTTGAACAGTCCCCTGCTGACATGCAGGGTCCATGGATTCATTGTCTCCATACCCGTACACGTCCATCCGTTCGATACAATTTGAAACGAGACTTGTCAGACCAGGCTACACGTGTCCAGTTATCAGAAGTCCAATGTCGGGGTCGATGGGGCCAGACGAGGCGTAAGGCTTTATGTCGTGCAGTCATCAACAGTACACGAGTGGGCCTTCGACTCCGAAAGCCCAAATCGGTTATGTTTCTTTGAATGGTTCGCACACTGACATTTGCTGATGGCCCAGCATTGAAATCTGGAGCAATTTGCGGAAGGGTTGCACTCCTGTCACGTTGAACGACTCTCTTCAGTCGTCGTTGGTCCCGTTCTTACAGGATCTTTTTCCGACGGCAGCGATGTCGGAGATGCTTTACCGGATTCCTGATATTAACCGTACACACGTGAAATGGTCGTACTGGAAAATCCCCACTCATCGCTACCTCGAAGATGCTGTGTCCTATCGCTCGTCACCGACTATAACACCAAGTTCAAACTCACTTGAATCTTGATAACCTGCCATTGTAGCAGCAGTATCCGCTGTAATAACTACGCTAGACACTTGTCTTATATGGGCGTTACTGACCACAGCGCCATATTTTGCCTGTTTACAAATCTCTGTATTTGAATACGTATGCCTATACCAGTTTCTTTAGAGCTTCAGTGTATTAATGTTTTATTTCATGTTATTTTTAGATCTGAAGATAATCATTAAATGTGATTGAAACTAGTTACCAAGTGTGACTATTGTATTGTATGTATGTATGTTAACCGGGGACCTAGAAACGACGGAGATGCTCCGTCCCGCCGCAGCCGCAGTGGTCCACAACCCCAGGACGACTACCGCAGTTCACTTCACCCCTCCGAAGCCCCACACCGAACCCAGGGTTATTGTGCGGTTCGGCCCCCTGTGGACCTCCCAGGGAGCGTCTCACACCAGACGAGTGTAACCCCTATGTTTGCGTGGTTGAGTAATGGTGGTGTACACGTACGTGGAGAACTTGTTTGCGCAACAATCGCCGACATAGTGTAACTGAGACGGAGTAAGGGGAACCAGCCCGCATTCGCCGAGGCAGATGGAAAACCGCCTAAAAACCATCCACAGACTGGCCGGTTCACCGGACCTCGACACAAATCCTCCGGGAGGATTCGTGCCGGGGACCAGGCGCTCCTTCCCGCCCGGAAATTGACATCTAATTTTCAAACATCCCACGACCTTCCCAAGCACGATGGTTTTAATAACAATGATTTGCGTTTCTTTTTCCAGAATGCTTTATTATTCACAAAATATAGTAACCGGGTGTTTTCCATAGTAAAAGACGATTCCTTTGCAATCGTCTTTGACATAAATGCCAATTAATGGCACGTAGTTTCCCTTCATATTCGTTTCGGTAGCGCATGATCTTGCCCTTAAATACACACATCAACAAATATTTTGCATCGTCTCGATATATCGTGGTGTGTGTTGCCTTTGTCGTGTGGTACTTTTGTGACAGGTCCTGGGCTGATCAGAAGTTCGGTCCTGATATTGTTTGTAAACATACACAGAGTTAAAACGATCGCTGCTTGCGGGTAGAACGCCACACTCAAATGGACTGCAGCATTTCAAGTAAAGCGCCAGTAGGGTTGCATTAGAGACCTCTTTGGAACAATAGAGCGAACATCAATCATGCCGCGAAGGACAAACGGGACCAGTGATCGGGCCCGCATCATCACTTAACGCGCAGAAGGCTTGCCAGCCAGGGAAACTACTCGACGTGTGCACCGGAGGCAGAAACATGTGTTGCGGAAATTGAATCGCTTCCAGTTCACAGTGGTGTAGACGCCTTGACAGGCCACAGGTCGTCCACGTTCGACAGGTGCACAGGTTGATCGATATCTACTACTCTTGAGCCAAAGGAACGGTTAGATGACTGCTCCGCAAGAGAACTCGGCGTTCGAAGAGGCTAAAGGACGTCGTGTATCACACGTAACCATTATATAGGGACTGCGTGATGTGAACCTCCGTTCCTGACGATCACTTCGAGCATCTCATAGTACAGCACAACGCCGTGGACTCCATTACTGAAGTACAACAAATATGCAGATTCCATGCGTCTGGTGTTCACGGACGAAACTCGGATCCGTTTGTATCTTAATAACCACAGATAACGTGTCTGGCAATAACCCAGTAATATCAAACGCCTACAACGCTGTGTCCCACAAGTGCAACAAGGTGGTGGTGGAGTGATGTTCTGGCGTGACATTATGTGGCTAAAGTACCACCGCACACTTCTCGTGATTGCTGTCAGTAATCTTACTGTTATATGGCACAGGCAAGAGATTCTGTAACCAACAGAGGGACAGTATCATCAGCATTTTGATGACAATTTCGTCTTGATGGATTCTGACTCGCGTTCTCACCGCGCTGTTCTCGTGAACACATTCCTTCAGCATGTTAGGATCACCAGGATGTAGTGCTTTGACTGTTCTCCGGACATGAACCCCACCGAACATTTAAACCTACAGGTATACTTTGTAAATCACACTTAACTGCCTGGCATTCAAATTTGGCACTGAACTCTCTGGTGAACAAATGAACACTGACTGGGCTGGGACACACCACAATCACACTGTGTTTTGGTGAAATGAAAAGTGCTTTACTACGTTATTTGTGGAAAACACTTGTTATAGTTACGTGTTCACCACAACCCCTCAGCATGATGCGGAGGATGGAAATGCTTGCCACACGAAAACGTAAGTAAAAATGAATATAGGGGCAAAAACATCTCAACAAGCTAAATTACATTCTAGAAGATAGGTTAACTTCCAGCTAAAAACTTTCTCATCTACATCGTTTGGTTACAGATGACAAGCTACCTGCAGTAATTAACACACAAGTGATACAGAAAATTCATGCACACCAAATGTAAAGGTATTTACAAAAAGAAACGATCTGTTGTTTGAACTAAAGATGCACATAATTTTATAATCATGTAACAAAAATGTTCACATTGCAGAATAAATAAAAACGAAAACCCACTGATGATGGCACAGTGGTGCTGAAACATGTTTGGGTACTGAGGAAAACCGGTGTTTCACATACCTGACGGACCTCACATCCAACAATTTCAACTGCAAACACGGCCAACACAAGGAGCTGCAAATCGAAATAATGAATATTCACAATAATTCTCTATTATTCCAAACTCGAACAGCGCGCCGAAGGAACGAACACCTGTACGAGTAAGTTTCTGTGCGTGCTCTGATTTCCTCATTTTATTAAGATGATCGTTTCTCCCTATGCACGTCGGCGGGAACAAAGTAATTTCTCATTCGGAGGAGAAAGTTGCTGATTGAAATTTTGTCAGAAGATACCGCCGCAACAGAAACGCCTTTGTTTTAATAACGTCCACCCCAAATCCTGTATCATGTCCGTGACACGCTCTCCCCTATTTCACGAATACAAAACGCGCTGCAAAGCTTCGAAAATTCTCGACGTACTCCGTTGGTCCTATCCGGTAAGGGTCCCACACCGCGCAGCAGAGGACGGACAAGCGTAGTGTAGGCAGTCTCTTTAGTAGATCTGTTGCATCTCCTAAGTTTTCTGCCAGTAAAAAGCAGTCTTCGGTTGGCCTTCCAGACAAGCGGCTGAATGGGTTGAAAATAAATAAATCGCCGGGTCCTGATGGTATTTCAATTCGGTTTTACAGAGTGTACTCTACTGCATTGGCGCCTTACTTTGCTTGCATTTATCGCGAATCTCTTGCCCAACGTAAACTGGAAAAAAGCGCAGGTGACGCCTGTATATAAGAAGGGTAGAAGGACGGATCCTCAAAATTACAGACCAATATCCTTAACATCGGTTTGTTGCAGGATTCTCGAACATATTCTCAGTTCGAATATAATGAATTTCCTTGAGACTGAGAAGTTGCTGTCCATGCATCAGCACGGCTTTAGAAAGAATCGCTCATGCGAAACGCAACTCGCCCTTTTTTCTCATGATATCTTGCGAACCGTGGATGAAGAGTATCAGACGGATGCCATATTCCTTGACTTCCGGAAAGCGTTTGACTCGGTGCCCCACTGCAAACTCCTAACTAAGGAACGAGCATATGGGATTGATTCCCAAGTATGTGAGTGGCTCTAAGACTTCTTAAGTAATAGAACCCAGTACGTTGTCCTCGATGGTGAGTGTTCATCGGAGGTGAGGGTATCATCTGGAGTGCCCCAGGGAAGTGTGGTAGGTCCGCTGTTGTTTTCTATCTACATAAATGATCCTTTGGATTGGGTGGATAGCAATGTGCAGCTGTTTGCTGATGATGCTGTGGTGTACGGGAAGGTGTCGTCGTTGAGTGACTGTAGGAGGATACAAGATGACTTGGACAGGATTTGTGATTGGTGTAAAGAATGGCAGCTAACTCTAAATATAGATAAATGTAAATTAATGCAGATGAATAGGAAAAAGAATCCTGTAATGTTTTAATACTCCATTAGGAATGTAGCATTTGACACAGTCAAGTCGATTAAATATTTGGGCGTAAAATTGCAGAGCGATATGAAGTGCGAGAGGCATATAATGGCAGTTGTGGGGAAGGCGGATAGTCGTCTTCGATTCATTGGTAGAATTTTGGGAAGATGTGGGTCATCTGTAAAGGAGACCGCTTATAAAACACTAATACGACCTGTTCTTGAGTACTGCTCGAGCGTTTGGGATCCCTATCAGGTCGGATTGAGGGAGGACATAGAAGCAATTCAGAGGCGGGCTGCTAGATTTGTTACTGGTAGGTTTGGTCATCACGCGAGTATTACGGAAACGCTTCAGGAACTCGGTTGGGAGTCTCTGGAGGAAAGGAGGCATTCTTTTCGTGAATCTCTACTGAGGAAATTTAGAGAACCAGCATTTGTGGCTGACTGCAGTACAATTTTACTGCCGCCAACTAACATTTCGCGGAAAGGCCACAGAGATAAGATAAGAGAGATTAGGGCTCGTACAGAGGCATATAGACAGTCATTTTTCCCTCGTTCTGTTTGGGAGTGGAACAGGGAGAGAAGATGCTAGTTGTGGTACGAGGTACCCTCCGCCACGCACCGTATGGTGGATTGCGGAGTATGTATGTAGATGTAGATGTAGGTACCGACAATCTTTCTTTCCACGAACAATATGAGAATGGAATAGAAGGGAGAACCGATAGAGGTACTCAAAGTACCCTCCGCCACACACTGTCAGGTGGCTTGCGGAGTATGGATGTAAATGTAAATGTAAACATTTCTAGTGTTCTTTTCAGCTGAAGTTTATCGTAATTGTTATTCCTAGGTATTTAGTCGAATTTACGGCCGTTAGATTTGATTGATTTATCGTTTAACCGAAGTGAAAGGGATTCCTTTTAGCATTCGTGTGGATGACCCCACACTTTTCGTTGTTTAGGGTCAGTTGTCAATCTTCGCACCATATAGATATCTTTTCTAAATCGTTTTGCAATTTTATTTTGATCTTCTGATAACTTTACTAGACGATAAACGACAGCATCGTCTGCAAAAACTCTAAAATGGCTGCTCAGATTGTCTCCTAAATCGTTTATATAGATAACGGCCTATGATACTACCCTCGGAAATGCCAAAAATCATTTATTTTTTACTCGATTACTTTCCGTCATTTTCTACGAATTGTGACCCGTCTGACAGAAAATCACGAATCCAGTCGGATAACTGAGACTACACTCCAAAAGCACGCAATTAGATTACAAGTCGCTTGTGAAGTACAGTGCGAAAAGCCTTCCGGAATTAATTTGAAGTCCCTTGTAAATAACACTCAACACTTAGTGTGAGTAAAGATGATGACGGTATTGTTTGGTTTGTGGGGCGCTCAACTGCGCGGTCATCAGCGCCCGTACAGTTCTATCTGTTACACAGTCCAATTTTTACACAATCCAATCTAGCTACTGTCACGAATGATGATGATGATGATGAAATGATGAGAACAACACAAACATGCAGTCTCTGGGCAGAAAAAATTCCCATCCCAGTGGTGAATCGAACCCGAGACCCCGTGATTCAGAGGCAGTGAGTAAAGAGCTAGTGTGTTTCACAAGAACGATGTTTTCTAAATCGCAGTTGACTGTGAGTGTCAATAGCCCGTTCTCTTCGAGGCATTTAATAATGTTTGAACACAGTGTATGTTCCAAAATCCTACTGCATATCAACTTTAATGATATGGGCCTGTAATTTAGTGGACTACTCCTATTGTCTTTCTTGAATATTGGTGTGATCTGTGCAACTTTTGAGTCTTTAGATACGAATCTTTCGTCGAGCGAACGATTGTATATGATTGTTAAGAGGGGAGCCATTGCATCAGCATACTCTAAAAGGAGCCTAATTGATACACAATCTGGATCGGATCACTTGCTCTTATTAAGTGGGTTCGACTGAAACTAGCTGCCTCTGAACTTCGACAACGACCATGTACTCTAAGCGACTTACTCAAAATTGCTATTGAAGAATGGGACAATTTGGACCGGCACTGGCTTCATGTCTCGTCCATGTATGCCACGTTGTATTGAAGCCTACATTCGAACAAGGGGACTTTCCAGAACCTATTGATTTTGCTTAGGAGTATTGTGAAAAGAAAACGCATGGGAAACGGACGATTTTGTCATTAGACAAATTTCTTTTATTTTTATTTGGTGGTATGGACACACAGAAAATGAATACATATGCATGTCTCAGAACCAGTTCTTGTTTCCTGTGTGAAGAATTTCGAAATAAAGGGTTGATGAAAACTGTTTTTGGTGTGTGTCCGTGTTTCAAGAGCTTTTCCAAGCCTGCTAATGAACACTACAATATCTGCTATGTAGAATCTTTTTAGTTTGCGATGCGTATTCTGAGTTTCCTAGTCTTGTCTTCACGATCTCTACCGGAGACGGATATGTGGGTAGCTGTTGTCGTTTGTTCATAGATTCATCACATAATACTCGTTCTTGTAACTTCAGAAGTAGGTTTTCGCGGGATAATTGGCGATCATATTCAAGCGTCCAGCTGTTCAGACAAATTTGTGATCCCTCGTGCCGTCTTTTCGTATGTGCGTTCAGTACTACCTCTTAGTTCTAATTGGTACAGGTACCTAGGATGGATCTCTATTGCAGACTGACAGCGTCTTGGCAACGAACGGAAGTCTGCCATCTACTGTATCTACGACTGAGCTTGAGGGATTATTCGATTTCATATCCATACAAGTTGTTACACTCAGGTATTTGTATGAGTTGACTGATTCCAGTTGTAACTCATTCATATTGTTGCCAGAGGATATTTCTTGTTTGCATTATGTGAAGCCCACAATTTTACATTTCTGTGCATTTAAAGCTGATCGCCAAACTTTGCACCACTTTGAAATCTTATCAACATCTGACTGGATACTTGCGCAGTCTTTTTTCAGAGAGTACTTTATTACGAAACTGCATCATCTACAAAAGTCCGATTTATCAGCAGACTCAAATAAGGTTACTGTTTGAAGGTGAGAAAATCGTGTTGCAAGTGATTCGCTAAATTGGACAAAGGCTGCGTCTTTGAAGTGCAGCAAGGCGCTGCCTGCTGTGTAGTAGTCGTTTGTCTCCTGTACGCCGTCCCCCCCTCCCCTCCCGTTCCTCCGACAACTTCTCTCACCCTCTCCTTCCAAACGCCGCTGTCGTCAGGAAAGGCGCCTATTCACGATGCACTGCTGGTGTGTTCCTTTAAAGCGTGACGTCAAACTTTGTTCTCTCTCCAGTCACTTGCTGCAGGCCGGTAACTATACCAGATTATAGATTATTCTTATGTCTGCTGCACTGTGGCCCGGGGCCTTCTTGCTTGTCTTGCACGTCACTATGCAGACCTTATACGTTGATGCTCCTGGCCTGTTTATTTTCACATTGTTCCACTCTGGATTGTACGGTGCCTAAAAGTTAAGATCGTTTGCAGCAGAGATATGCAGGAGTGTGTCGTGAATTAAGGAAAAAAACGTGAATTAGCAAAATTCGTGTTCTGATTTGACGAGTAGCTATACTCTTTTATCGTCTATTAGACATTCCGGAAAGGGCTTCCTTTGCACGAAGAAGTCGGTTCTATGGAAAGGATATCTACAATCAGTTCCACAACAGAGTGTACGCAGTTATCTGTTTGAAATGAAAAACACTATTATAAATATACGTTTATATGAAAATACATTTTATTTTTAATTTCACAATTACGTAATAAATACTGAAGGTGGCAGGGGTAAAATACAGGGAGCGAAAGGCTATTTACAATTTGTACAGAAACCAGATGGCAGTTATAAGAGTCGAGGAGCATGAAAGGGAAGCAGTGTTTGGGAAGGGAGTGAGACAGGGTTGTAGCCTTTCCCCGATGCTGTCAAACTGTATATTGAGCAAGCAGTAAAGGAAACAAAAGAAAAATTTGGAGTAGGTATTAAAATTCATGGAGGAGAAATAAAAACTTTGAGGTTGCCGATGACATTGTAATTCTGTCAGACACAGCAAAGGACCTGGAAGAGCAAATAAGCGGAATGTACAGTGTTTTGAAAGAAGGATATAAGATGAACATCAACAAACGCAAAACGAGGATAATGGAATGTAGCCAAATTAAGTCTGTTGATGCTGAGGGAATTAGATTAGGAAATGAGACACTTAAAGTAGTAAAGGAGTTTTGCTATTTGGGGAGCAAAATAACTGATGATGGTCAAAGTAGAGAAGATGTAAAATGTAGACTGGCAATGGCAAGGAAAGCGTTTCTGAAGAAGAGAAATTTGTTAACATTGAGTATAGATTTAAGTGTAAGGAAGTCGTTTCTGAAAGTATTTGTATTGAGTGTAGCGATGTTTGGAAGTGAAACATGGACGATAAATAGTTTGGACAAGAAGAAAATAGAAGCTTTCGAAATGTGGTGCTACATAAGAATGCTGGAGATTAGATGGATAGATCACATAACTAATGAGGAGGTATTGAATAGAATTGGGGAGGAGTCTGTGGCACAACTTGACTAGAAGAAGGGATCGGTTGGTAGGACATGTTCTGAGGCATGAAGGCATCGCCAATTTAGTATTGTAGGGCAGCGTGGAGGAGAAAAATCGTAGAAGGAGACCAAGAGATGAATACACTAAGCAGATTCAGAAGGATGTAGGTTGCAGTAGGTACTGGGAGATGAAGAAGCTTGCACAGGATAGAATAGCATGGAGAGCTTGTAACGCCGGAAATGCATATCCTCCTATTTCCATCTATTGCACTGCAAATTTTTTTCCTTATTTTGTTACCTGAAGATATAACATTTCTGTGTCTCTGTATATTGTAATTGTTTTACTATTTGTATATATATGCATTTATGTCGATGTATAATTGGTTTGTTTTGTGAATATTATTTGTATTTATACGCTGGGTCTGGCCTAGGGAAAACTATGCTATCGAACGAATACATCGATAGGTCGTGTGGAGAGCCAAAGTGTGTAGGATCTTTGGTAGTGTTAACTCTGTCGCGTGGAGCGCGGGCAGAGGGGGAGTCTGGCTGGGGTGGTGCAGTGGAGCGTCACGCTCCCGCGACTTGCCGCGCTTTCGGGATTGGGCGGCATGTAATTGCGCTCCACTTGCCATGATAGTTTCTGACACGGTGTCGCGGACGGGAAGCATTAGCTGGCGCACATCAAGAGTCCGTTTCGCCTGGTGACCGTGTCGAGAAGAAGGCGCGCCAACATCCAGCTTCTGCAACAGCGACGGCCGACAATGAGTGACTGTCGCCACCTCCTCGATCACGGCTTCAAACCTTCAATCAACCAACAAGGAAGACTGGAAGCACGTAAAGTATTAGAACTGTATGGCAGACCTCAGCTTTTCAAACTCTTCCATTTTCATAACTAAATTACAGCAACGTACCATGAACCATTGTTGCTCATTGTCCCAATTGCATTACCAAGCAGGGTCCCTTCCTTTTCCGGAATGAACTCGAGTGTCGTTGAAATACAAACACCAGCATCATTCGATGTCACTGCTTTAATTTCAAAGTTCAGTTGAGGTATTCATAGCTGGCTACAATATTTAGATTACACAAGCACAAATTAAGAGTGCGAGTTTTGTTACCGTATTTTTGCTTACCTGTGACTGCAGCTCAGCTTGGTACGTACTAAATTTTACTATTGTTAATTGTTCAGAATCATTTAATTCAAGTTCAAAGTTAAATCTCTTATTTCTAAATTGCGTAGATTCAAGTAGCTTTTGAAATGATTGTTGAGGTAGTCCAAGACTAACCGTATTTTACTGAATTTCGATGTGATTCAAAAAGAAAGCACGCTATTAACTTCAGTCACTAAATTAACTTTCGATTTTCCAGTTTCATTAATTCTTTTGCTAAATTAAGTCAGAGTGTAGCGAAATTTATTGCTTCTGACAAACTTTCAGTTTTCACACTACACGTGTCAACCTTCAGTTGCCACGCTTCTAGTGCTAATTATATGTGTAATAACCTTTCTTTTTCAGTTACTGTAGTAATTGTCCTTAGGACTGGCGACCGTAATTTCCCCCAAATCTCAAATATCTAATTACCGCTAGTTAACTGTTAACGTAACGGCCGCACATTTACTTTCTTTATTAACTTTACCCCTTTTCAAAATTAATTTCCACCAGTTCCATTTGCATTTTTCCTTTCATTAAGATGTAACCCTTTCCTCCCTCTTTACCGACAGATTAACTTCGATGACGATTGCTTTTCCCAAATTCCCATTAGGTACACGCGGTTTAATTTTTCACTGTCATTAAGGTCGATAAGTGAGGAGGAGGTTACAAGCTGCATCAAACCAGTCTCAGGACTGAAGACCACAACAACAACAACCCAATAATTAATTCAATCGCCACCGTTATCGGTTATAGCTTGGCACCTTAGCCTTCTCTCCGGTAAATCATCAATATTTCCAGTCTCTAAATATCGTTTGACCCACTTCGCAACGAATGTCTTTGATTTTGTAAGAATTTTAGCAGCAGCTCCATATGAAAGCTTTGGTCCCTAGTTTGCTCTAATTTTAAACTGTAACTGACAAAAAAAACATTCAACTCTCATCCTGTTTACCTATACACTGTGCAAAAGCGCATTGATTACAGATTCCAGACCACTACCAGAGATGTCGCTGCGGTCGTTACATTCGAAATTATAGCGCACACTTTCTTGTGGAACTAACTGTAGACCACGCAGTGAGCTGGAACTGTTACGGTGCTGCCCTGTTCCAATCGTACCGTTGATAATGAAAAAAATGGTTCAAATGGCTCTGAGCACTATGGGGCTCAACTGCTGAGGTCATTAGTCCCCTAGAACTTAGAACTAGTTAAACCTAACTAACCTAAGGACATCACAAACATCCATGCCCGAGGCAGGATTCGAACCTGCGACCGTAGCGGTCTTGCGGTTCCAGGCTGCAGCGCCTTTAACCGCACGGCCACTTCGGCCGGCCCGTTGATAATGAATGCCTTTCTGTCACTACAGTTTAATCCTACAAGATGGCAACTATCGACCCGTCGGCGGTCGAGTAAAACAGCCAACATTTCTCCTCGTCGTGTGAGAGGCTGTATGGTGGACCGTGAACCCCAGGAAGCACCTACAGGGCACGGCTCGCAGTCCTCTGACCGTCGTCCTACTGGCAACACGTCTGCAAGGAGAATGGCTTTCACGCCCCACGTGCGTATATCACACAGCGACTTCCAGTCAAGCTGCGGGCCTATGGGGTATCGTCTCAGTTGTGCGACTGGATTCGTGATTTCCTGTCAGGAAGGTCGCAGTTCGTAGTAATAGACGGCAAATCATCGAGTAAAATTGAAGTGATATCAGGTGTTCCCCAGGGAAGCGTCCTGGGACCTCTGCTGTTCCTGATCTATATAAATGACCTGGGTGACAATCTGAGCAGTTCTCTTAGGTTGTTCGCAGATGATGCTGTAATTTACTGTCTAGTTAGGTAATCCGAAAACCAGTATCAGTTGCAAAGAGATTTAGAAAAGATTGCTGTATGGTGTGACAGGTGGCAGTTGACGCTAAATAACGAAAAGTGTGAGATGATCCACACAAGTTCCAAAAGAAATCCGTTGGAATTCGATTACTCGATAAATAGTACAATTCTCAAGGCTGTCAATTCAACTAAGTACCTGGGGGTTAAAATTACGAACAACTTCACTTGGAAAGACCACATAGATAATATTGTGGGGAAGGCGAGATAAAGGTTGCGTTTCATTGGCAGGACACTTAGAAGATGCAACAAGTCCACGTTGTTGGGCAAGGCATGGATTGGCAAGCACGAAGATAAGCAGTAGAAATTCTCGCCTTGTGGTGAAGGGCATTATCTTGCTGGAATGTAAGCCCAGGATGAGTTCAGCGAATGGCAACAAAACGGGACGTAGAACATCGTCGACGTAATGGCTGCGCTGTTAAAGAGTGCAGCGAATGACAACCAAAGGGGTCCTGCTATAAGATGAGATGGCGTCCTGGACCTTCGCTCCTGGTTGTCGTGCCGTTTGGCGGTCGACAGTCAATTTGGAAGCCCATGACTGTGTGGAGCGTCTCTAGACACGCCTTCCCTGGACATCGGGCCTCAGTTCGAAGCGTGACTCATCAGTGAAGACAGTTCTACTGCATTCGACGAGATACCAGGCCGAATGCATCCTACACAACTGCAAACTGGCCTGTTGGTGTACAGAGATCAACGAGCTCCGTGAGTTCAGCCCTCTCTCTGTGAGCCGCCTATTAATCTAACCAGTTGCACGTCGGATCGATGATAATGGTAAATTCAGGACCCTGAGCGCCTCTCTGACGACTGGTCGGTGCTCAAATTCTGTCGTCTCTCTAGGTCGAGCGCTTCCTTCTTCACGCTGCGTTCGGCCATGGTTCACCCATTCCTCCTACCATCGTCAAACGCTGGCATCGCTGCTATTAAAATGTCTGGCGATTCGCCGATTACTCCAGTCGGATTCTTTGAGAGTAACTACACGTCATCTCTGATATGCAGACATCTGCGTATATCAAACTTCCTGGCAGATTAAAATTGTGTGCCCGACCGAGACTCGAACTCGGGACCTTTGCCTTTCGCAGGCAAGTGGTCTACCATCTGAGCTACCGAAGCACGACTCACGCCCGGTACTCACAGCTTTACTTCTGCCAGTATTTCGTCTCCTACCTTCCAAACTTTACAGAAGCTCTCCTGCGAACCTTGCAGAACTAGCACGAGATACTGGCAGAAGTAAAGCTGTGAGTACCGGGCGTGAGTCGTGCTTCGGTAGCTCAGATGGACAGTTCTTCTCTCGCTCAGCTAGAGTTGGGAGTGAGTGGGAATAAGTAGTGGGGGAACCGGAAACGATGACCAACAGCATCAGTTGAAGATACAGTGCATGAAAAGGAAATGTTCGATCCTATTCATAAATGTTAAGAAATGCATAACGGAAGAAGCTTGGCTACAGGAAGCTTAATATGCGAACTACATGACTGTTTTGAACGGAATTGACTTGAGTAGACAACAAACAAAACACAGTCTATTGTAATCTCAGTTTCAACATGGCTGAAAGGGGTACTGAAGGTTGGGTTAAGTTCTTCCGGGAAGCAGGAATTCCTGCAGCAATAGCTGCAGATTATGCTATTACGTTCAATGATAATCGCATACAGAGGAATATGCTGTTGGATTTGAACAGAGAAATACTAAAGGAAATGGGCATTACGTTGATAGGAGATGTGATTGCAATATTGAGACATGCAAAAACAGTTCATGACAAGAGAGCACGTGAAAGAATTTTGGCTGCACAATCATCACCACAAAAGTCTGCATCCCGTGGCCAAAAAGATGGAACAGAGACATCAGTAAAGGCAAGGAAACACAACGCATCAAAAGAATCAGGAAAACAGCCTTTCTCACTGGCTGCTCAAAATGAAGTGGTGACTGTGGCCCCAAAAAAACGTATTGCACCTGTTCAGTCTGAAATTGCGGTCAGGCAGAATGAAGAAGATACCAGCATGGAGGTGGACGATGAAATAAAAGTCATCACACCGGTTCAACCACCCACAAAGAAGGCACGCATGGTTCTACCAGAGCATGAAGGTGGTTACCGCATCACCATGCCTGCAGGCACGACACCTCCAAGTCGTGCCATCCTTTCAATGGCGAGACAATCAAACAAGCACCATGGAACAGTATTTGACCGCCTGGGAGAATGTGTTGTGTCGAGTACTACAGGAGGAGGGACTCCTCCGGAAGAAACAGCCGGTGCTGGAACGACAGTCATTACTGTCACAGGAGTAACTCCCAGTCCGAACAAGGTAGGAAATTCAGTATTTTCCCGTCTAGGACGAAAGAAAGCAGCTGCATCACCTGTGGCAAATTCAGCAACACCCGTGCGTGCTATGAGGTCGAGTGGGCCAGTGCCAGGGCAGCTGCAGTATGCAGGCATACTTAAAAAGAATTCCAATTCGCCGTCAAGGAAAGGCACTATTGTAATAAAACAAAAAAAAGACTGGGACCATGCGAGCAGATGAGGAAACAGGAACTGCAAAAGAACGATTGGGACTGAAGGAAGATGGTCAAAAAGGGAGCACACTTATTGAACCTGCAGTGGTCAGAAAGATTCTTTCAACAACAGGAAAGATGTCTGCGGGAATACTGAGCAATCCAGAAAATGCTACTACTCGGAGCGTGAAAACGAGGTTAGGTGTTACGATAACTAGTAGACAACCATTAAAACAGGCTGGTTTTAGACCGCGTATTACTGGCCCAAGTAGTGAAAGTGGGACACCAGTCATGAAGATTGTACCTGGGATAAGAAATTCTTTTGGCAGGAGTTTTGTCTCTCGAGGTGGCAGCCAGTGGAGGGCGGCAGATTTTCATCAAGACTGGCAGGGAGGCCCAGTTTTAGGCGCTAGTTCCTCTCTTATCGAGACTGTAATATTCCTTGTATGCAAATGAATCTGTCGATAATAATAGAATGATTGTAATGTTGTATAATTAAAAAGAATGAAGGCTCTTGTCACATGGAGTGTGGGGCATTTTATGGAAGTGAACAATAACAGGCTGATTCCAGGATGTGTGGAGTGAAAAATTGGAGATACAGCCCACTCTGTCAGATAAAAGTATACTTGTTGAACTCTGTATTACTATTATTACAGTAACTATTTTTCTAAAGATCTGTTAATGTATGCATGATTATTGATAAAGGATACAATGTCCTATTCATTTCAGTACCCTTTTGCAAATATAATGGCATGTTAACAGGAAATCAAAAAGAATGCCAACAAAATTTACTTTTATGTGGTAAGATGTGCAGTTGAAATTTTTGTGGACCACCATCTGCTGTTTAATTTTTATTCTACTTCTTCTTCTTCTTTGCTGCTTTTAAGTGCATAACAGTTTGACAAATGTATGTATTGAATTTAAGATTGTGTGGCATCATCTACTCATAAGTAGAAAAAATGAGACATGTTTAATATGGTTTGCTTCTCCTTTTCCTTCAGAAAATTAAAACAGTCTAAGTTAAGAAAATTAATCCCCTAAAGCATCTGAAATTCTCTTGTTGTATTTCAAACCATGTTAAGGATAGCTCTAAACTGCTCTGCTTACCAAACTAACATGCTAAAATATCTGTAACATAATTTGAATTGTATGTTTCATTAGCAAATCCTAATCATGTATTTGTATTTCATTTGTATATACTTTAGTCTGAATTGCTTGTGTGCAGAATATTGCCATTTGTGTTTCGTTTGTGTATACTTTAGTCTGAATTGCTTGTGTGCAGAATATTGCCTTTGTCATTTACAGTCTGTCCTAGTTTTCTGGGACACAATTGAAAATAGAATCCTGAAAATGTTTTTGCGTAATGATGTGAAATTAGATCTGATTTGTAGTCAGTGATGATATTCCAGAAACTATTGTACCTTGTTTCACAAGTAAAATGTCTTTCTTTTATAATGCTATTCATTCGTAGTGTACTGAAATTGCTTACAAATTTTTGGTAACTTAGGGGGTGGTTTATTGCAGGTAAAGGCTTTGTCATAATTTCACAAGTACATCTTAGTTTTCTTTCCTTGAATGTAAAGAAATTAAAATTTGTATGTAATTTGTCAGCTATTATATATACATATCATATTTCTGTTTTTATTTATAATGAATTCAGTTACTTATTATGTTCATTGTTCCATCTTTTTTAGTGTTTACCTGCTACCTTTTTTTGTATTTATTATGTGTTTTCTCAGAACCAGAGCATCTGCTTGTTTTTCACAAAGGTAATTATGTTATACAGATTTGTAACTGTTTCAGATGTTTGTAATTTTTATTTGAAGTAGGTGAGAATTTCATTGGAATTGTTAATAATAATAATTTAGTCCTTGAATTACAGTTTTCTTTTATTCTCAATGTTTTTGTTCCAAATGTCATATGTGCTCTTGTATGATGGACTGAGTTAAAAGTATTTGCTTACAAATTTAATTTTTAGAAAAATCGCTTAAATGGACTTGAGATGTTGTGTATCGGGAGTGCATCAAACATTAGTTTTTCTTGCATTGTTATTCAGTATACTATTAAATATCTTTATACTTCAGTGCAGTGCCAATATTTAATTGGTAAAAGTGTAACAATCTAATAACACAAAGTAACACAAATCATGCAGAAAATGGTATGCAACTTGATACTATGCACAAAATTGTATGCTTTTTAGGTCAGATATGCTGGATTAAAGCTTCTATGCTGACCTTACAAAAGAAAAAAAAAGATGGTAGAGCACTTGCCCGCGAAAGGCAAAGGTCCCGAGTTCGAGTCTCGGCCGGGCACACAGTTTTAATCTGCCAGGAAGTTTCATATCAACGCACACTCCGCTGCAGAGTGAAAATTTCATTCTGGATCTGCGTATATCGTTCGCGCGCCTCTCTGGCAGACAGAGTTACTGTCTTACTGAGCACACAGAATGAAATTTAGAAAGACTTTTGCCCCTGTGTCGAGACGTCCCTTGTTTATTCTCCTTGCCAGCTAGGCAGTCAAACTGCTTTGCTGCATCACACCTTCACCCATCGGCAGCCAAAGTTTACAATTTTTCATTTTCCGTCGATTCCTGCATCAATAACAATTTATGGCTAATGTGCTTTTTCTCTGTTTTTCTCCTTTCCTTAGAGGGTATTTTTTTAGCTGGAAAGTGGCGCCATAGGTCTCGGTCGTGGGTCCATAGTCGTCTCGAGAACCAGAAACCATTTAGGGATTATCGACCGTTAGCTATCGTAACCCAGCGTTCGTACTCAGCGCCCTGCTCTTGCCAAGCTTACGAAAATACGCCTCGCCGCTCGGTTAGTCTCGCAGGCCAGGCCAGGAGCCACGCAGGTTTGTAAACACAAAACGTGAATGTTGTTATATCTCAGTAGTTCGAAAATGGTTCAAATGGCTCTCAGCACTATCGGTCTTAACTTCTGGGGTCATAACTCCCCTAGAACTTAGAACTACTTAAACCTAACTAACCTAAGGACATCACACACATCCATGCCCGAGGCAGGATTCGAACCTGTGACCGTAGCGGTCGCGCGGTTCCAGACTGTAGCGCCTAGAACCGCTCGTATCTCAATAGTGCTGGGGTTTTGAGAGTTGACTACACTCTTTATATGCTAAATACCATCAAACTCATGATCAGTCAAGCGAACTGATGAACTGTACAGACTATATCCTTTCCTCTGCCTCCACTCTGGCCACTGATCTCCTTTGACGAAGGGAACATAAACGCTGCTTGGAGATTAGAGACAGGAATGCTCTACCCGCATACGATTGTATTTTCGAAAATCTTTCTTAATTTAAGAACCTCTGGTGTAGATAAATTCCACACAGTTTTTTTCCACCTGTTGTCGTAGATTTTGAGTTTCATATCTTGAGACTTTGTACCAAGGAAGGCAGGATTGGGTTGCGATTGTGGACGGGGCCGTAATCAATTACTGTTGGTTAGTTTATTTTTCAATCACGTACACTTTATTTGGAAACAACAAAAAATAAAAGTTGACTATGAATTAATAAGTGTTCCACGGCTGAAGGCCTTAATGACAACAAATTCAATCTATTTCTTGGCTGAAGGCTCCAATAGTGATCATTTAAAACTGTTTCACGGCTGAAGGCCTGAATAGCAATCTTAAGAACCAGTTAAACTATATCAAACAAAAATTACAGTTATTAAAATATTTTTAAAAGAACAATCATCAAAATCTCACTGCTAAAATACTACTGCCAAATTAAAATTTTAAGACAAGTAACACCCACGGCTGATGGCCTCAATGACAACAAATTGAAACTATTTGTCTGCTGGAGGCCCCAATAGTAATAATTTAAAAACTGTTTCGCTGCTGAAGGCCTGAATAGCAATCTTTTAAGAACTAGTTAACTTCTTTAGCTTTCAGTTGAACATGAACAGTGATTATCTTTTTAATGTTTAGAGTTTCACGTTTGGGAAGGAGATGGACGTTGTGCTCCAGCTGAGAAAACAAATTTAGAAAAGCAGATTCTACCGGTGAGCTAAATAGTAAGGAAGCGTTACTACTCAGTAACGACTGCTGTTCAGGAGTTCCTATACCGCAGTTAACTTCTGAGCCAGTAGACGTTCGTGAGTTTCCAGTCTCTTCAACATGAATTTAAACGCCAGCATTTGACAGCAAATATGAAAAAGGTATTTCCGCATTGACCGGTGTTGAAGACATTGCTGCGCTGCAGATTCTTAGGCAGCGGTACCGCAATTTTTTCTAATTTGGTGAAGACTGACAGATATGAAACTCAGAATCTAAGACAACAGGCGGAAAAAAACTGTGTGGAGCGTATCTACACCAGACGTTCTTAAATTAAGAAAGATTTTCGAGAATTTCTTTGCATGGCAGCTAAACTAAAAAGAATTTTCGACTAAGAGGGGTTATCAACTTAATCTTTCATTTATTCTGTACCACATGTGCAAAACGCTCTATTCGAGTAGAAGTATGTTTTCGTCACCACTGAGTTCAGAAGTATGTTTTTGCATGTTTGCGACGTTGAAATGTCTTTCCCATGACAACAGGAATTTATTCAGTCATATTTCGTTCCTCGTAGATCCCCTTACGAGAGAGAACTGGTAGATACGAGGAGGCAGTGCGAACCACATGAACGGAGGCAAACAGCTGTTACAAACTGCATCTGTGTCATGCAAATTTTTTAACCATCGTAATGTTAATCTAATGCGTCAGTTGGACAGAATTTGGTACGACATCCAACAATTCCGTCAGTCAATGCCAAAGCGAATAACTGATAGCACAAGGGTCAGAGGTGGACCAATGCATTACTCAACTGCTCAATTTGTGAAGCTGTGTCTAATGAATAAACATCGAGTTCTTTTCTGAAATTCTAATAATTTATTTGATTGTACGTGTACATCATACTACTGGTAGACCACACAAACGATATGTTAAACAGAAGATTAACTGTACATTGAACAGACACCGTCAGCTTATGATTTCAATCCAAAGTATCGATTATGATTAAAACCACTCAATTAAATTGAGCAGAACTAAATGTACTCCAACCAAACGTATCACGAGGGCAACATGAGTTACCCCATAATTAACCTTTTCCTGAAAGTGTTTGTCATATATAAGTACCAAATTCAGTATTACGCAGTGTGACTGAGTCAGGGATGTAATTAAATCAATTCTAATTCAAATTTGGCATGTGCTGCATAAAAACCATGAGCACCACGTGAACGAGCAGGAAGTTACACTCTGTTTACATACGTCACACTTATGTGTATTGAAATATTTACTTGTATTTGTTTAATTTAAAAGTTATGCATGCTGGTACCATATCATGTTTTTATTCATATTAGTCTGCCCCCTTAGCTGAGTGATCAGCGCGTCTGAGTGCCATAGAGTGGACTCGGGTTTGGTTCCTGGCCGGGTCGGAGATGTTCCCCGTTCGCGGGTTGGGTGTTGTGTTGTCCTCATCGTCAACGACACTCAGGTCGCCCAATGTGGCGTCAACTGAAAAGACTTGCAACTCTGCGCCCGTCCTTCCCTAGGTGGGGACTCACGGCCATCAATGCCATACAATCATTTAATTTCAATCATATTTAGCGAAATATGTATCTCAGAATATTTTGTACAGTCAGAAAGAGACCAACATGGGAATGCGCTCGTTTCAATGTGTTTAATTTTAAGTGAAACAATGAACTTTCAGTGACTGTCACTTTGACATAAATCTGTATGACTGGTGTGCTCTGCTATCCTGAGGTTTTAAGTACGTGGTGCTGCTGTACCTTGTCGTCTTTGGTGATCAGTCGTTTTCGTGTGGTCGAGTCTGGTGGGATGTTTGTGGCAAGTCTGGGTAGCGTTCGGTAGGATCTAAACTTAGTCTCCGGCTGCCAATCCAGCTCCACCGTTTCAACAGTTCAAGATATTTCCGATGATAGAACTCCTAAACAGTATGTGGGGACATAATTGCGTAGGTTTCTGCGGCAAGTCAGTTGACAGGAATGTTTTCTATCGAACCTCAACATTAGGTAAAAAAAAAAAGCCAACTGGAGAAATCAAAGTTACGTCCACTCTAATCAGTAGACCCAGAACAAGCCCAGCATTAGCCGTGATCAGAACAATGGTTTCTCCATTTCAATTTTTTTACTTTATGACGAGGTATGATACTCCAAAAACTGTTGTGTCATCATTTGAGGAGTGGACATACTTTCAGTATTGTTTGTTTATGTGAATGGAACACATAACTTTGTACCAGTGATAGTTCTATTTTAATGCATGGTGCTGCAACATCGCGATAAATATTAATACAGTACTGACCATTAAAATTGCTAAACCAAGAAGAAATGCAGATGATAAACGGGTATTCAGTACGCAGAACAACTACCTCTGGTCGTAATAACGGCCTTGATAAGCCTGGGAATTGAGTCAAACAGAGCCTGCATGGCGTGTACGCATACAGCTGCCCATGCAGCTTCAACACGACACCACAGTTCATCAAGAGTGGCAACTGGCGTATTGTGACGAGCCAGTTGCTTGGCCACCATTGACCAGACGTTTTCAATTGGTGATAGATCTGGAGAATGTGCTGGCCAGGGCAGCAGTGGAACTTTTTCTGTATCCAGAAAGGCACGTACAGGACCTACAACATGCGGTCGTGCATTATCCTGCTGAAATGTGACGTTTCGCAGGGATTGAATGAAGGGTAGAGCTACGGGTCGTAAAAAATCTGAAATGTAGCGTCCACTGTTCAAAGTGCCGTCAATGTGAACAAGAGGTAACCGAGACGTGTAACCAATGGCACGCCATACCATCACGCCGGGTGATACGCCAGTATGGCGATGACGAATACACGCTTCCAATGTGCGTTCACCGCGATGTTGCCAAACACTAATGCGACCATCATGATGCTGTGAACAGAACCTGGAGTCATCCGAAAAAATAACGTTTTGCCAATCGTGCACCCAGGTTCGTCGTTGAGTACACCATCGCAGGCGCTCCTGTCTGTGATGCAGCGTCAAGGGTAAGCGCAGCCATGGTCTCCCAGCTGATAGTCCATGCTGCTGCAAACGTCGTCGAACTGTTCGTGCAGATGGTTGTTGTCTTGCAAACGTCCCCATCTGTTGACTCAGGGATCGAGACGTGGCTGCACGATCCGTTACAGATGGTTCAAATGGCCCTGAGCATTATGCGACTTAAAATCTAAGGTCATCAATCGCCTAGAACTTAGAACTAATTAAACCTAACTAACCTAAGGACATCACACACATCCATGCGCGAGGCAGGATTCGAACCTGCGACCGGAGTGGTCGCTCGGCTCCAGACTGTAGCGCCTAGAACCGGATGGCCACTCCGGCCGGCACGATCCGTTACAGCCATGCGGATAAGATGCCTGTCATCTCGACTGTTAGTGACACGAGGCTGTTGGGATCGAGCACGGCATTCCGTATTACCCTCCTGAACCCACCGATTCCATATTCTGTAGTTCTAAGTCATGTGGATCTCGACCAACGCGGGTAGCAATGTCGCGATACGATAAACCGCAAACACGATAGGCTACAATGCTGCCTTTATCAACGTCGGAAACGTGATGGTAAGAATTCCCCTCTTTACACGAGGCATCACAACAACGTTTCACCAGGCAACGCCGGTCAGCTGCTGTTTGTGTATGAGAAATCGGTTGGAAACTTTCCTCATGTCAGCACATTGTAGGTGTCGCTACCGGCGCCAACCTTGTGTGAGTGCTCCGAAAATCTAGTCATTTGCATATCACAGCATCTTCTTGCTGTCGGTTAAATTTCGCGTCTGTAGCACGTCATCTTCGTGGTGTAGCAATTTTAATGGCCAATAGTGTATTAAGACATAGAGGGCACTTGAATTATGGCTCTGCTTTCACGGTAGCTCATCTAATTGGGAAATCTGCCATATATTATTCACTATTTGCGCGATCTTAAGTGCCTTTAACCAAGGTCTTAATTCTTTAACATTGATGTAGAAACCTATACGCGTTTAATGATTTTATGTAAGCCCATCACGTTTATTTTTTTATTTTTAATGAACAATAGAGAACATTCAACGGAAATTCGCCACTGTGTTGCCTAGGTGCTTTTATTATTTTGTTTCCACTGAATTTTCATGCATTTCATTTATCTCATTTAATTATTCCTGAATTGTCGAAATATTTGCGAAACGTCGTGCTTGCCTGGCAAAGTTTACTGTAGACAGTTAGTGTTGTTATTAGGGAACATTCATTCTTATGACACTAGAGCCATACTTGTCGTCCAGATCGTACACTGCCTCAAACTCCAATAAATCCTCCTATCGATTCGAGACCTTCGACGTAACATGTGAGTAATTTCTCAACTAGAGGGGTCAGCTTGTACTGATTTGAATTTAATGCAGAAATCGATTCAACCACACCGTCAGGGCTTCCTCTTGATACCATCGCACAGAAGCTTCCAACAAAGTGAGTACATGGACTCACAGTAAGTACTTACTTATCACACATTGCAGTGCATCCGTCCACATCCCTGAACTTAAAACGCGGGTAAATAATGCGTTAAAAATAAAAAACAATGGGAAAAAACAACATGGAGGAATAGTAGTACTGTATTGTACTGTCTGCTTCCTTCCCACAAGAAGCTGGCTTACAGAGATGCATACGATGCTGCAATGCCTGTGTTATGCCGAATTACGATGCAACATCCCTTTGGATGTGCATGCACGTCCAAAGAGCATAGACATATGGTTGACAACAAGTGGAAGTTCGGGTTTGACCATGAGTCGTGGACGGATATCCAATTGGTAAGACGACCGCTTACGATATCCAGGCTCGAGTCCCTGAATGACACAAATTTTATTGTCGTTATACCATTCTACAGCTGACGATTATCCAGATTCGCAGTTGCGAATACATTTCATGAAATGATATCTGGTGGACCATCGTAAGCATGCGCTTCCATCGTGGGGACTGACAATGTCACATCCGCACGACAGACACCTGCCACTCCTCAACTTCTTCTTGCGATACGAGGGTCACTCCAAAAGAAATGCACACTATTTTTGCAAAAATACAGTTTTCATTCTGCATGTGTGACTGTTTTACAGTGTGTAGATACATCCTTCCCGCTTGTTTTCAAACTTAGTTCAACCTGTTCCCGTGAGTGACGCAGTCACAGCATGTCTTCAAGATGGCTGCTACACTTGACGTTCGTCAGAAGCAACGTGTTGTCATAGAATTCCTGTGCTGTGAAAACGAGAGAGTGGGAAACATCCACAAGAGGTTGAAAAAGGTGTATGGAGATGCTGCTGTCGATCGCAGTACAGTCAGTCGGTGGGCAAGCAGGTTACGTGATGAAAGCGGGCACGGCAATATTGAGGATTGTCCTCGCAGCGGCAGGCCTCGTACTGCACACACTCCAGACAATGTACAGAGAGTTAACGAATTGGTGACTGCTGATAGACGCATCACAGTGAACGAATTGTAACGCTACGTTGGGACAGGGGAAGGAAGTGTTTGCAGAATACCGAAAGTGTTGGCGTTAAAAAAGGTTTATGCCAGGTGGGTTCCCAGGATGTTGACAGTCGCTCACAAAGAAACAAGAAAAACGGTATTCAGCGAACTTTTGGAACAGTACGAGAATGGTGGAGATGAATTGTGACAGGTGAAGAAACATGGCTCCATCATTTTTCACCAGAGACGAAGAGGCAATCAATGGACTGGAATCATGCAAATTCACCCAAGAAAAAAAAATTCAAAACCACGCCTTCTGCTGGAAAAGTTATGGCTACGGTGTTTTTCGATTCCGAAGGACTCTTGCTTGTGGACATCATGCCAAGTGGAACCACCATAAATTCTGATGCATATGTGACGACACTGAAGAAACTTCAAGCTCGACTGAGTCGTGCTCGACCACATCGGCAAAAGCAGGATGTTTTGCTGTTGCACGACAATGCACGACCACGTGTCAGTCAAAAAAAACATGGAAGCGATCACAAAACTCGGATGGACAACTGACCTGGCGCCATGTGACTTTCATCTCTTTGGGAAACTGAAAGACTCTCTTCGTGGAACAAGATTTGAAGATGATGACTCCCTTGTGCACGCTGCCAAACAGTGGCTCCAACAGGTTTGCCCAGAATTTTACCGTGCGGGTATATAGGCGCTGGTTCCAAGATGGCGTAAGCCAGTTGAGAGGGATGGAACTTACGTGTAGAAATGAAAATATTGTTTCTAAAGGATGTATCTACATACTGTAAAACTTTCAAACATGTAGTTAAAAGATGGATTTAAAAAAAATAGTGTGCATTTCTTTTGGAGTGACCCTAGTACATCAACAGAAGGCCGTTAAAACTACATTTTCTTTTCGTGTGAATCAAAAGAACTGCGATCAAAAGAAACTTTTTGCAAGAGGCTAAGGAAATTTAAAGACCAATTTACCACTAACATACTTGTTTTAGAAAACACAAGAATTGTAACCTGGACACAGAATTTTGTGTGTATACCCACAGAGCGCTGCTGACTGTAACGGCAGTGCCGTAGTTCCCTACTGTTTAAACTTTATCTTTTGGTAGCTGTACTGTCCCTTACAGTATTCCTCTATAATGTTGTGTTTGTGGTCCTCAACGATGATGTGGGTGCTGGCTGCACGGTACGTGCTGGAAGCGCCCCTAAATAATAAAAGAGAATCTGCTCCTATAGCGAAACGAGAAATTCGATCGTTTGCAGAACAAGGAGGCGATCATGCGGTGAAGGCTTTCACGACCGCTTCTCTTAGTTGCTGGTGAATTTCCTGGGTCGTGTGGTCGTAGTCCTTGGAACGGTTTTCGTCCTGACCTCCCGTCCAGACGTTCGGCAGACATCTTCAGACGTGCTCCTGATTCCGCTCAGTCTTGCATGCTGATGGACTATATAGACAGTGCAGCGATATACACATACACTTGAGGACAATTTTAACCGAAAAGGAAAGACCTCTGAAACTTACGAGGGAAACACTTCAACGCAACCCCCTTAGATTTAGTTGTAGGACTGCCCAGTGGATAACCCATCAAACATTGAACACATATCAATAATGAAAACAGGAAGAAGTTGTACTGAACTGTGAAAAATGAGGTAAAATAGAAAAAGTGAACGGTAGAAGCTCAGGTTGTGCAGCATTGACGTAATACCTGAAGCCGTGGCGTTGAAGTTGTCTGGCCATGGTGACGGTTTGCGAATGGGAAGATCCGTGTTCAAATCACACTCATGATACTTTTTTTTCACAAAATTATAAACTGCAAGTCCCATCATTGATGTGTCTGTTTGCTGAATTCAAATGTGTGTTTGTGGTCTAACGTCCGTTTGCAACAGCGAGGTGTAAGGAAGGGACCTCCAGACGTTCGTATCTTCTTTTTGTTCTACACAAGTACCACGTGTTATGACTGTTGCGTTCCGTTTTGGAAGTTTTCTGTGAGACGTCTATGCACCATCTCGTCTGCTCTCACTATTCAACACATTTACTTGCGATGGTAATATGTTCTTACCACATGACTCATATTCTTTAATCAATAATGTATAGTATGGCAGTTGCCAAGACTATAGGAGAATAGACACGTCAATGACAGGACGGAAAGGTCATAATTTTGTGAAAGAAAATAATTCTGGGGACAAGCGAAAATTGAACTCGGATCTCCCGCTCGGTAGTTCAACGCCGTAATCACATAATCACGACGCAGTGATCATTACGACTAGCTGGATGTGGCAGGTCTTCAGCTTGGACCGTTCACAGTTTCTGTTTCGCTCTTTTCTGCTCAGTTCAGTAGACCTTCTTCCTGCTTTCATGATTGATCAGTGTTCAGTTTTTCACGAACTATCTACAGGGTCGTCTTACAGCTAAGTCTGAGGGGGGTGCGATGGGGAGTTTCCCTTGTTAGTTATATGTGGACAGAATCGATAGATAAGTTTTATCTTTGACAGACTATAGGCAATAGTTTTGGCTCTGACAAGGATTTTCTCCGCCAGTCACGCCCCCTTTTCACAGTATTTATGTCACTCTCCGACGTCTGACCCGTCAGTCTGTAAGACTCAACAGAACCAGGAGCGCTTGTGAAGATGTCCAACGCAGCTATGGTCGAGACGTCAGGAACAAAAAACTTTCATGGAACAAGGCAGTACGACCCGGAAGATACACCAACAATAATGAGGTGAGCCAGACCAGGTTCAAATCCGCGTTCCACGCTAACGGCCGTTGGTCTGGCACACCGGTAGTCTGTGTATGGTCCTTGGCGGTTTTCTGCGCTTTTTTAGGCACACGTCCGCCTGAACCCAAATATCACAATCTCAGCTTTAAAAAACAGGAAACATAAACAGTTAAAAGACGATAACACACAAAACTCAGTTTACACGATTCACATAGACATGGCGTAGAATTCCCTCCCCCAAAGCCCTCTGGCTCTCCTCGCCGCCCCTTTAAGTTGATAACTGTGCAGATGGGGAGGGCGCCAGACCACAAATATAAAATAAAAACATTGCCAAAGTTTGAAACAGTGGACTTTGCTTAAGGCGAAACTACAACCGAACCCCAAGGCTACAGAAAAATCGTTGGGAAGAAGAAGAACTTTAATGAGTGACGACACCCTTTTTTCGATGAATTATAGGGGCACTGGGAGATAAAACATCTCAAGGTTCGCTACTAAATGGACAAAACCCTGGATCCAGCTGCTGTTATGTGTAATGCTCTATTTGTCTTTTTGCTCTCTAAATATGGAAAGTCCTTGGTAAGAATATGGCATAGAAGTACTTCGGACAAAGTAACCTCGCAGTGACAACATAACAGGTAACACAAAGAAGAAGAGAGTATCACCAAGATACATATCTGCAGAATACTGAAATACTGTTTTGAAAACTCTTTGATTGCGTAGGGAGAACTGTGTTATTAAAGATAGTGTGTGGAAAATAGCCTTGTCGAACTAAGCGATCAAAATCAATCAATGTATTCAAAGTAACAGGAATGATAATGCAGATATTTGAGGATATCTGTCACACGTGATAAATATGAGCCACAGGAATAGGAAATGGCGTAGTACTCATTCTGTGCAATCAGCTGAAGATTTAATACCAACCGGGATGTCAGATAAACTAGAGAGATTTTAGACTTCCATTGAAAGGTCATGCTCAAATTATTCATCGTAATAGATAATAAACTGAATAGGACAAATTGGAAGTTAAATCAGCTGAGCTTGAAGGTTAGAATTGTCAACCACTAAAACTACTGTAGTGGCGTATTTAAGAGACGATCGAGATCAATTAAAAATGGTTATCGACAGGGCAGATACGTATGGAGGCACTGTTAGTTATTTTGGATAGGAAACAACTTACGACAAAGATACGAGGTGCATTCAAGTTCTAAGGCCTCCGATTTTTTTTCTCCGGACTGGAAAGAGATAGAAACATGCTCATTGTTTTAAAATGAGGCCGCGTTCATTGTCAATACGTCCCAGAGATGGCAGCACCGTACAGCAGATGGAATTTTACCGCCAGCGGCGAGAATGAGAACTGTTTTAAATACTTAAAATGGCGACGTTTTCCTTACTTGAACAGCGTGCAATCATTCGTTTTCTGAATTTGCGAGGTGTGAAACCAATTGAAATTCATCGACAGTTGAAGGAGACATGTGGTGATGGAGTTATGGATGTGTCGAAAGTGCGTTCGTGGGTACGACAGTTTAATGAAGGCAGAACATCGTGTGACAACAAACAGAAACAACCTCGGGCTCGCACAAGCCGGTCTGACGACATGATTGAGGAAGTGGAGAGAACTGTTTTGGGGGATCGCCGAATGACTGTTGAGCAGATCGCCTCCAGAGTTGGCATTTCTGTGGGTTCTGTGCACACAATCCTGCATGACGACCTGAAAATGCGAAAAGTGTCATCCAGGTGGGTGCCACGAATGCTGACAGACGACCACATGGCTGCCTGTGTGGCATGTTGCCGAGCAATGTTGACGCGCAACGACAGCGTGAATGGGATTTTCATTTCGTCGGTTGTGACAATGGATGAGACGTGGATGCCATTTTTCAATCCAAAAACAAAGCGCCAGTCAGCTCAATGGAAACACACAGATTCACCGCCACCAAAAAAATTTCGGGTAACCGCCAGTGCTGAAAAAATGATGGTGTCCATGTTCTGGGACAGCGAGGGCGTAATCCTTACCCATTGCTTTCCAAAGGGAACTACGGTAACAGGTGCATCCTACGAAAATGTTTGGAAGAACAAATTCCTTCCTGCACTGCAACAAAAACGTCCGGGAAGGGCTGTGCGTGTACTGTTTCACCAAGACAACGCACCCGCACATCGAGCTAACGTTACGCAACAGTTTCTTCGTGATAACAACTTTGAAGTGATTTCTCATGCTCCCTACTCACCTGACCTGGCTCCTAGTGACTTTTGGCTTTTTCCAACAATGAAAGACACTCTCCGTGGTCGCACATTCACCAGCCGTGCTGCTATTGCCTCAGCGATTTTCCAGTGGTCAAAACAGACTCCTAAAGAAGCCTTCGCCGCTGCCATGGAATCATGGCGTCAGCGTTGTGAAAAATGTGTACGTCTGCAGGGCGATTACGTCGAGAAGTAACGCCAGTTTCATCGATTTTGGGTGAGTAGTTAATTAGGAAAAAAGTCGGAGGCCTTAGAACTTGAATGCACCTCGTAAAAATATGATCATTGTTTCTCTTTCAAGAGAACTTGTGTAGGTATTTAAGCATTCACGAAGGTTTAGCCAGGAAGAGATCGGAATGAAATTCTGTGAGGAAACATTAGATTAATTATTTGTTCCTTAGACACATAATGAGGAGGTCCTCGTAGATAGGAAACTTAAGATTAATAAAAAAACATAACAAAGAATATGCAGTTTACGCGAAGATTAACATGCTTAGATATATTGTTTATTGTACAGAATCACGGTGAAGCGATGCTTTTAAGGACCTATGACATAGTTATTTTAAACTTATTTTCATGTACGGATTAACATAATGGAAGTCACAGATATGGTTAAATTCATAAAAGAATTCCTTGACTATGGCGGCCAAGCGCAGTGAAATTGAATTTTACTTTTTCTAAATTTCGTATTGCGCTAAAGATGTGCAGCCTAGTTAGGTAAAGTCCATAAAATCTTCATACCAACAGCTTAAATCAAAATAAGCAAAATGCATCGAAAGCATACGGCTTAACAAGAAATGTCTGGAATAAAAATACTTGTTAATTCCAATGTAAATATTAAGAACTGTCTACTATCATAGACCGAATAAATATACATAGCGTTTTTTAAATTAGGGGTACGTGTTACATTTACATAGATACTCGGTAAATCACACTTAAGTGCCTTCACAATAATTCTCTATTATTCCAGTCTCGAACAGCGCGTGGGAAAAAAACCAACACTTATATCTTTCCGTGCGAGCTGTGATTTCCCTTATTTTATTATGATGATCGTTTCTCCCTACGTTTGTGGACGTCAACAAAATATTTTCATATTCAGAGGAGAACGTTGGTGATTGAAAAACGTCTTTGTTTCAATGATGTCCACCCAAATCCTGTATCATTTCAGTGACACTCTCTCCCCTATTTCGCGATAATACAAAACGTGCTGTTCTTCTTCGAACTTTCTCGATCTGCTCCATTAATCCTGTCCGGTAAGGATCCCAGACGGCGCAGCAGTACTCCAAAAGAGAACGGTCACGTTTAGTGTAGGCAATCTCTTTAACAGATCCGTTACATTTTCAAATTGTTCTGCCAATAAAACGCTGTCTTTGGCATGCCTTCCCCACACTGTTTTAAATTCTGAACTCTGCCATTTGCTTGTTTGTTATGTTTCAAACTCGCGCACTGCAAGTAAGTATCTGTTGTAGAGTTTGCGCTGTTCTGTGATTTATTTATCTCTGTTTAATTTTGTTCTGGAAGACCTTAAGTCTTTTAGTGGATTAGTTTGCCCAGTTTAGTGAAAACAACATCTTAGCATTCACCAGCATTAAAATTAAATCTCTCAATTCGATAGGTGATTGTAGCAGAGAACATTAAGTCAGTAATGACTGCTACCACCCACCCGCACGCGCACCCCGTCCCAAAATCCCACCCACCAAGTAGTGGGTTTCTGTGATCTTCACGAAACACTGTTCAACATGACTTACGCCACGTGTAAGCTGCTTCTACATGAGGTGTTAGTTTGTGGAACAACTCTCTTAAGTCAAGATTCCTAATATGGCCACCTTAGTGCGGCTTCATGAATATTGCGTCTTCACACGACAACTGTTCCATATTCACTTTGCTCACAGCGCGCCGCATCTTGTATCACATCACACAGAGTTATTCACCAAACGAATAAGGCAGCCCTTGGAGATGCAATATATCACAGGAGCCACGAACGCGGTAGATACAAGATAAGTCAAACAAGTCCTTGTGCATGTATAAGGTCGAAGTCGCGACCTGCTTTCCAAAAGGAATGTACTTCAACAGTGTTGGCTAACATGCGCAGATATTTTCTCTTCGTAGATGTACAGCCATATACAGTTAGTCGACGGGGATCCTGCATTTTTCCCTCTTACATCCCGAAGGCATAAACACAGGTTTCATGAAATAATAAGAATATGCCATATGGTATATCATTTCCATTATTATCAGGCATTTGAGGAGCGAAAATGTCAAACATTCTAACTACCAAGTTTTCACATTTGTAAGGAGAATCAGAAAATAACATCTTTTATACAGAACTTACTGGTATCCAAAAAAAAAAAAAAAAAAAAAAAAAAAACGGTTAAGTTTGAGTAGGATCCGCGGACCGTGGCTTCTGTATAAACTTATTTATGTTTATAGATAGTTCGTCTGTTTTGGGAATCAATAATTTCGACGATTTTCGCCTGTTACCGATATCGACGCTGGCAACACATCGAAATAAGTGGCATAGATAGCCATATCCTTTAATTGCATCAACGTAGAAGCTTGAAGCTTTTACACCGCCAGTAGCCATAGACCTTAGTATGTGACACAAATTTCAGCTTGATACGTCTACCCGTTTCTGAAAAAATAAAGGAGGATCTTAACAGACGGATAGTCAAACAATAGCATAACAAATATCAAAAAGTACTTTTTTCGTGTGATATAATTACAAATTAACAAGTTTCAGATTTTTTTCCCCCTACGCGAACGGTGAAACCTTGCTTCGTGCCAAATTTCATGATTCTAGGTCAACGGAAAGTAACTTATAGGTTTTGATGAGTGAGTTTGCATCAAAATATATGACGTTAATGGCTGTATATTTCGATGCATTGACTTAGAAGTTTAAGTATTTTACACGACAGAGGGATTGTAGACATTAGTATGTGAAAAATTTCAGCTTCATTCGTCTATCCGTTCCTGAGAAAAAGGGATGTTAATAAACAGACAGAAAGTATGGATACAAAATAGCAAAAAAACTGTTTTTCGTATGATATATTTACAAATTACCAGTTTTCTCATTTTTTGCTTTACTTGCACTGTGAAACCTTGCTTCTTGCCAAATTTCATGAGTATAGATCAACGGGAAGTACATTACGGTTTTTGATGAGTGAGTTCTGGAGTATCAGAATATGTGACATAAATGGCCGTATCTTTTGACCGCTGTGATATAGATGCTTACATTTACTACACTGTCAATAGACTATAACCTCAGTATGTGACATAAATTTCAACTTGTTACATCTTCCCGTCACTAAGAGAATAGGTTCTTAACAGTCGAACGGACAGACAGACACACAGGCAGAGATACGGAACTCTAAGAATTGAGGCGGTACTCTGATACCACAGAATTATGCTCCTTACTATGTCACTTTAAAAAAGTGAGACAAATTAGAAAATAAATAATTTGTTAAGTACGTAACTAGGTGCCATGCCAGCGAACTGACTGGTTCTAAGTGCCAAAAGAAATTTTTTTGTTTCAGGTGTCGTTAGTACAGAGGCACTGAATTTTTTATTTGTGAGAATCAAATCCTGAAATGGAGCAGCAATACTTTAACTAACAGTTCTGTAGTCAAGAGAAACCTTTACTCTACTATTTTAATTTTTTTACGAGAGAATAACAAAATGAAATGCAAGGGAAAAGTCTCTCGGTTTTGATTTGTTTCTTACGCAGCTACATTCATCGGTTCAAGTGATGCAAAGATCATTGTAGAACTCATTGTGATGATGAGCAAGAAATGGCGACATCGCCAACAGGTCCTTGTGTTTCGCAACTGATAAAGATGGCTGGTCTCTCAAACGATGCACTGCATGGCATACATCTCAAACAGTCTTTCTTTTTGACCTACTGGCATTTTCCCATTCTTGTGTTTCAGAATGAGAATTTTTAGCAACTACTTGAAACGGATGAATATGAGACACATTGATCACAATGCATAAGATGCCTTTACGCACCTGCACTGACAACAACTTTCCATCAGCAACTTTAAAATTAAAGAATGCATTGGAATTACATGTATCGGGGTATCTGACTCGACAGTATTGTGTAAATCTCGCGGAACAAAACCTTTGGTTACCTTTCTTCGTTTCTCTATAATTGAAAAATCACTGTCACAGCTCAAAAAACTGTGCCCACTCACCAAAAACTGATGTGTTATCTCTTCAGTCAGAAACATAATTAAAAACTAAATGCAGAAGATTTTGACGCACAGCACATGGGACTCCATAGGAGGCACCGATTGCCATAAAGGCCTTGCGCTAGCTAGTAGTGAATGTTTGCCATTTTCTCCGCTATTTGGAACTTGAAATAAGTCTAGAAAGATGCAACAGAATACTGAGAACACGATAGCACTGAAATGCGATTTGTGAAAAAAATGGGACTTATGAAGTTTGACATATGCACTCTTCATTTGACATTCATTTCCAGACAAACGCTTCCCACACTTTTCCATGTGTCACGGTTTTCAGAGATACTAGCCACTGTTGATCCTACATGCTCTCTAACGTAACCTATCACCTTCCATTTGATTATCGCCTGGGTCTTCTTATTCCTTAGAATGCAGCAAATGACTGCGTTTGGCATCCTACCATCTACCTGACTGATTACATGTCCCGCCTACGTTAATTTTATTTCAATATGGTTATTATTATGTCTTATGTTTCTTATTGTATTTACTTTGCTTTCTCCCGACATGTATATCCCCACCGATCGTTTAAAAACCTCCAGTTCTTGAAAAAATTCTACATTAAAAGTTCATAACTCACTCCCATATGCCCAAACTTGATTCTAACAGCCCCATTGTTTCTCATCTGATCACCAACCATAGCACGCTGCCGCGCCTTGACAAACACATCCCACCGTCTCTACACCTTCGCACACTCCATATCTTGCAGCAGCGCAACTTCAGCTACCTACCTCTTCCACAGAATGAGATTCGTCCCATATTTATCTCTCCTACCAAGTTTAAATCTCACCCACCAATCCCACTCCACATCAGGCCTACCCTCTCCTTTTCCTTTTCAATGCATTGCTACGGCGACCCATCACGCACACCAGACACTCCTCCATACCCTTTGTTTTTCCCATCTTCTGTATTCCCAATACCCACCCGAACTGCTACATTTCCATAGTTTTCCTGCCTAATTGATCCCTGCTTTTTCTACTCACACCCCTCAACCGTACGGAACATACTCCCTCTTCCCCAAATAATTTTAAGTTTCAGTGCATTTTCAGTGTTTTTTTTTTCTCAGAAGAATTTCACCATTCTGCGGTGTGTTATTAAATTTATGTATTTTAGCTTTTTAGCTGTCTGTCTCTTATTTTTAATTTGCTATAGAACAAAATCGTAATGTTTTTTCTCATTCTTCTTGTATCTTTAAAAATGTCCTTAGCTGGTGAATATTGTACTGCTGACAGTCCAGCCTCCACCTGTGTAGAATGAGGAATATGAAATAACATTAAAGGAAAGAAGATCTCGTAGGTCAAAATTGGAAACTGTACTAGCTGAGAAACGTCCCATTTCAGACACACTGGAACTTTATTTCGAAAATCTATTTATGTCACAAAAAGGATGCTCACCAGATAAAGTGTTTGTCACCTGTTAGAAGAGCAGACTGGTCGTTTTGAAGCACGGCTGCCGGGCGCTAATCTGACACTCCTGTGCTGACGTCAAATAAAGTGATATGTATGTGGCTGTATGAGATCAGAGCAACAGGTCGACGTGCAAACGTGGCACTCTGGCAGAAAGCAGTTACCATGTTTGGACATACCATTTCACACCAATATGGTCTTACATGAGCACAGGCTGTTCAACGTGCCAACAAGGAATTGTGAAACACTCACACCAATGTGACGTGGGATAAAAACAGAGGTCATAATAAGACAGGGACTGCAGACAAGTGTCACACCTTGTCGGCGGCGGTCGGCTTCAAACAGGACGGGAATAGCTACTTTCAGAGAATTCAAGTCCATCTCAACCAGCTTCCAAACGGGCATTGGGAAGGGAACTGCATCCTATCGACATTTAAAATCGGGTAGCTTACAAAAGAACATTGGTCACAGCAGCACATAAATCTCATCGCTTCAGTGGTTGTACAACACAGAAGTTGGACTGCAGGTGAATGGATGCATGTATAGTGGTCGAGTCGGGTTTCTCCTCTTTCCAAATGGTACTACGCGTCGAAGGCACCAATGGCGCAACAAGGGATAAAACAGCAGTGTTTGGACGTGTAGTTCAGGCCAGAGGTCGGTCTGTGATGCTTGGGCCCACTCATTCATTGTAATGTGAACAGGAACCAAGATGTTTGTTCCAATATCCTCTGTGTTGCCCTTTCTCCCACATCTTCATGGTGACCATGCTGTGGAAACTCCCACCTTTCAAAACAACAGCCACATTTACAGGCCTACACGCATACATTCTTTGTTTGACGAACACTCTGGAACCCTACAGCACATCGACTGGATCGTTAAATCACCCATGTTACTCCCCTAGAGAATGTGCCACTATTTGGGACAGCAGGTGAAATTTAATGCTGTAGATAGGCATTTCCCCTACCCAGCTCTCAACCAACATTACATCTGAGGGAAGGGGCACATAACTCCTAGGGGACAACCTTCCCGCAGACAGACGCAACTCGATCACAATCCTCCCGGCAATCCCAGGCGCCCATAGAGGTCGCTGGCCCATCAAACGTATTTGTTCTGCAGACCATGTGACTCAATGTAGTACCTATGGTATCTAGGCATCCAGGCTGCATTTAGGCCGACGCTCCAGCGGCAATCAACAGTTCCGTCTCAGTGGGCTTCATGGGCCGGGTGGCGAATGTAATCATATTTCGTCAATCAGGAACTCGCTTTTTGAGCCGCTGCAACGACGACGCCGTGTTTCATGTCAGTAATCAGCTAGTGGACTTGTAAGATTTCTTGTCTTTGTCTCTACCACAGACTTGGCTGTGTTTCCTTATATTGGAAATTTCCTTACACCGTAACTTCGAAACTGAATTGTTCTTCTCAGACTTTATCTAGCACTGTGTCTAAGCCAACAGAGCTTTGGACTGTCACGTCAGGACTTGGATTCTGGATAGCGTAGTGCATTGCGTATTTATTAGTTAGTGATATTTTCTAGCAGTGTTTCGTTTCTTCCTAGAGGAAGACAATATTAATGTTTATTAGTTCTTCCACGAGCAGTGACTGCCTTCCTATAAACAGTATTGTTCTTTAACTACTCGAAAACTGACTTGCTTTTCAGCACTGTTTATTTATTATTCAAGGAGTAATTGTCTTTGTCAAGTGATTAACTCTTGCGTTGTACTAAACCACACCTCGGAGCAAACGTGCTCTCTTTTGTTAAATAAACTTTGTTCTACAAAATGTATGTGAAGATTTCTTGTCCACCAAACCAGGCGGACACATAACACTTAGCATCCAGCACCCCCGCAATCTGGTGGCTTTGTTGAATCGAATCATTACTGAGCGACTTGAACTGGATATGGCAAACTGGAAGGACGTTGCGGACTATCTTCTTCGTCGAACTGAAGCCATTATCAAGGCGAGAGGTGATGTTACACGGTATTAGTCGTACCTTCTGGGTGGTCACTAATTTTTGGTGTATTTGCTTACTACAGGCCATTTTATTACTCTTCTGTTTTTTTTTTATTTCGTTGTCCATCAAATCGTTGTGCTGAACTGCTCTAAATACAATTAATTATGCACTGGTTGTATGACTTCGGCGGTAAGTTGTGCCGTTTTCTTTTCGATGCACTGGTCATACAGGGGAACCATCAGACCGATTGATTAACCACCGATTTCGATGACTCTCGGGTATGTTGTAGAGATACACGTCCTGAGTATCTGGCTAGCAGGTTTTCATGCGATGGCCGCCAGTTTCCGAGAAAACTCACGTTGAAGTTTGATGTGTACCTGTACATCAGTAAAGTTAGCTCTGTTTCGACCAACTGAGCGCGGCTCTGCAGCTTAAGTTCCACGGCTACCACTTTGTCGGTATCGGTTCAAATACAATCCTTGTACTTTTTTCTTACTTTTTTTGTCCATGCGGAAGGCAGACTGTTCAGACACTTTACGATCAATCTTTCTAGATGAAAGAGAAGCATTTACGCCACCTTAAAAAGTAATTCCACCCACCTGTACTCTACTTTTCTAACCCTGTGATGTTTGTTCTTACAGGCAGGTTAAAATTTTCACGAAAACAATTCAAAATGAAATAGTACCTTGCAATTAGCGACTCATACAAGCAATGCGGCTAGCGTGCACAGATTATGATAATACTTGTGTGTATGACTTTATAATGAATTAAGATCCGAAACCGATCGCATTTAAAAAGAAAAAAAATTTCTACTCAACTCTGACAGTTTTGTAATTTCATTGAATCGTCGTAAGTTGCTGTTTATTGCCATCTGGCATGGTGGAAATTAGTAAACTGAAAATTCCCCTGACTTGCTAAGGACTAATAGAGCAATCGGTTCGAAAGAAGTGCCCATAAAAATACATTCTTCAATTCCGCGTTAATTTACTCCATCTACTTTCACAGGATCGTCAAACACGGATGGATTCTGTTCTAGAAGGCGATGCAAGCGGTAGAGAGTAAGACGATTCTGCGATCTATTCTATAACAAACGGAATACACATTTGAAGAAAGTTTGCTGTAATGATTCATGTTTTAATGAAATTACTACGGCAGAAATGACTATTTTTGAATAATTTTGCATAATATACACTATTTAATGATATTGTGTACCATGAAAGTGAATGGACAGGATATAAACCTTTGCCGCCAGCGTGGCAGCTAATAACCTTTGCTGCTAGAGTATGGGACTGACGTTTTGGATATAGGAGGTACGCATAAAACTTCCACACCGATTTTCTCCCAAACTAGGGACCGACGCACGAAAAGCTGCTAGCCTCATACTGAGAACGGGTTTATCTACAACATACCGATGACTTATGAAAATCCGTGATTAACAAGTCGGCCGGTCTCCTTGTTAGTATAAGTAGGTTTCAGGACAACTTTTAATCTTTAGCTGTTAAGTCTCTCCATTACTTGTTGTAGTTTATCTGCACTATAGGGAAACAGTAAAGCGTCATCGCTAAACGGTAGTTCAGATGTAATCTATTAACAGTTAATCGTTTCTCGATCTCGCAGTTGTAAAGACCTGTAAAATTTTACTGGAATTTCTGAGGATTTTTATTCGGAAACTCTCAGTATTGTAATTATGTTTGCTGGAAGCTGTAGAATTGTCCTATATATCCGTCAATTAACTGATATAGGTTTTCTTCTTCTTCTTCTTCCTTAACGGCTGTTACCACAGGTTTTGTTGAAACTGTGTCAACAGTATACTCATAAATCTATGAATCCCAGGTAAAGTAGTAATTCAAATTCAGTGCTCTGTTCTCCTATTTTATTCGAAACTTGTAAGTGCCCATTGTGATATATGTCAAACAGTTGTTACGATTGTGAATTTTTAAGAGGTATGACTATACTTGTAAGATTTATAACGAAAAGCTTAGGGCGTATAGACTACAGAAGATCAGCGGGAAACAATTTTTAACACAATTTGTGTTGACTTAGATTTTTGAGTTGTTTTACAGTTAAACACGAATATTAATTCCAAAACTGTAGTTAGTTTTCTTCTGCCACGTCTAGTTTTTTTCTCTAAACCTTATGTGAATGTGACCTCTCTCCCCGGGATCGAGCGCGGAACCCAGCAAGTCCTGTTGCTGTCCTATTGGCTGACATAAACTTTCTCTCTCCAATCAGCGAAGTGACAGGTGGATGACGCCGTAGCATACCAGAGAGAAGTTCCCATTGTCTAGACCACTTCAGATGCTGTATTGTGATGTGTGGCGCCGTGATACAGTGAAGGAGATTCCGACGTGAAGTCAGAGTTTCCTGTGGCGTTTAGTTTTTTTTATATACAACTGAAACCTTTCTTAATGTCTGCCTCTGGCAGTTCACACTGCAAGAGTTTAAAAATCCCCGATTCATTTTGTTATATATGTGACAGTTTTACCATTCCCAGTCAAAGGACAACCATCAGTACATTTGTCAGGCAAACCAATTTTGCCTATTTTTAAAGTGAAAATTGCCCATCAAGATAAAGTATGGGCACTTTTCAAAGTGTGCAAGCAGTGTGTCGGGAGTTCATGGATGTTGACGAAGAGAACACGTGATAAACTTCCATTCTGCATGCCTATGATTTGGCGAGAGCACAGAGATCGCTTAAGTGATGGTTACATTTATATGGTGAAAACGTCAGGATACAATTAAGAAAAACACATTTAAAAAGAGTATCCTAGTTTACCATCAACTATACGTCCAGTGCCTCAATCATCTGAGTACCAATTTTCAAAGTATCATTCTCATTGCAAATACAGGAATACAGGCCTGGTGATGGTCAAAGTGACCCAAAAGAAGAATATTTTGCTATTAAAGACGTTCAGTTCGTATGCCATTTGAGCGCATTAGTGTAATGACTTGGCATGTGATTTAAGACTATCCAGAAAAGCTTCAGAACTTTTAGCGGTAATATCATTTCATCTCCTTGTATGCGGACTGGTGCTCGCCGGTTTATTTGGTTGTCAGTCAATTACTTTGTTCGGAGCGTGCTTTCCGAATGTTCTACTTCCGTGAACTAATGAACTTGCTTCATTTTATTACAGAAAAGGGCCTGAGTATGTTCAGCTTTGGACGTTAGTGTGGTGGCGTATTAGCTGGCGTGTCATATTCTTGTTGAACACTTGCTCACGCCCCTCATTGCTTCGCCGATGGCAGGATGTTTATCTAATGGCCGTTCATTATTTCCACCGCTTGGCGTGGCTGATGGTGCAGTAAACTGTAAGCTGCGTGTACTTGTTGTAATAAGACGATGTCTCCGGCCTAAGAATCCTCGGCACGTGAAGAGCAGGTTTATTGCAGTGGCTGTTGGTAGAAACTATTGGTTCAGCGCGAGAGATTTTGTTGTTACTTTTGGTTAAGGTATTTGTCGCCAAGATTGTCTGACTTATTGGAACTAAGTCCGTCACTAACTAATTTATTATCACTTATTATCACTGTTTAAAAGGAAAAAAAGGTGTTTCTTCAGCTTGTTAATTTTTGGGAGCTAGCGCCCTTGGGTTGAGCGATTGCTTAAAAATTTTGCAACCTCAAAACGGCCAGAGTTACCTCTTACATTGCCCTACGTGCACTGTTATCTTGGTTAGATGTCACTTTTTAAAAACTACCTTTTGAGTTGGTTAATTTACGGGAACTGGAGTTGTTCCTATGGATTTAAGTTACTTTTTCCTTTCAAAAAGGAGCTATGGTTCAAATGGCTCTAAGCACTATGGGACTTAATATCTGAGGTCATCAGTCCCCTAGACTTAGAACTACTTAAACCTAACTAACCTAAGGACATCATACACATCCATGCCCGACGCAGGATTCGAAGCTGCGCCGGTAGCAGCCGCGTAGTTCCGGACTGAAGCGCCTAGAACCGTTCGGTCACAGCGGCCGGCAAAAAGGACTTATATTCAATTGTTAATCTAAATCAACTGTTGCCCTGAATTTGAGCAGCTGTTCAAATATTTTGCACTACTAAATTGGGATAGTTTTTTTTTTGTCAGAGTGCCATAATTAGTTGCTAAGAAGTTCGTCCGCTGTTCTATAGGTCATAGCTTACTGTGTTTAAAATTGTCATTTTTCAGTTTATTAATTTAGCGGTCTAGGGCTCTTAGATTGAGGCCAATGCTTTCTTTCAGTAGCATCAAATTTGATTGCTTCTTCTTACTAAACCTCCCTAATTGCGGCGGAATAAGTCCGTGATTAAACTTTAGTGGGCTACCGCTGTTAGCTCGAGAACCCATTTGTATTTTCCTAGGGCAACGTGACGTTTGTGTTTACTGACTTTTCGATCTGCTTAATTGCGGAGAGGTACATTCGCCATTTCACTGATTAATGGTTAACGTATAGAACCTGTCTATTGGTTGTTGAATTATAAGGGTCAGTACCATTAGCCTAACAGTTTGAGGAAGTGCTCGATGTTATGTATTAGTGACAAACTGTTTGATGTCGAATTTAATTTCTTGAACACACTGTACATCACAATATTAATGGTAATCTTAAGGTCTATACAAAGCTCGCTTATCTAAGAATTATAGTGCCTAATTTGAGCTATTTTCCTAGTTTCACCAGTTCTCTTCTTGAAACTATTAGGTCTATTGCTGTTTAAAAAGGTTGTTTCCTAGACGTAAAATGTTCATGTGTACTAGCTCTGTATTTCGTATAAGAATTTTTATTTTTTTCGGTAAAAATAAGAATTATACGAATTACTCAGAATACCAATGTAATCATACCTGTGGTGTCTTTTTTTGGGTTGCGATAATAAACTTTGGAAATCTATTATTTCAGTGCCTTCCACTTAGGGATCCATGTATCCAAGCAAACCCATCCAAAAGGTAAAAGTAGGTTAACTCTGTCTTGCTATCCTTTCAGTTGTGATAGCTATTAAAAATTTATACAGACAAATTTTCAAAGCTATCTGTATTGGGTTAGGAATCTGTAAGGGGCTAGGAGATATTAAATTTTTAGTCCGATTTAAAAGTTTATATTAAATATTTATTTCTATTTAAATCGTTCAATTAGCTCTGAGCACTATGGGACTTAACATCTGAGGTCATTTGTCCCCTAGAACTTAGAACTAATTAAAACTAACTAAGCCGGCCGGAGTGGTCGAGCGGTTCTAGGCGCTTCAGTCTGGAACCGCGCGACCGCGGTTCGAATCCTGCCTCGGGTATGGATGTGTGTGATGTCCTTAGGTTAGTTAGGTTTAAGTAGTTCTAAGTTATAGGGGACTGATGACCTCAGATGTTAAGTCCCATAGTTCTCAGAGCCAAACCTAACTAACCTAAGGACATCACACACATCCATACCCGAGGCAGGATTCGAACCTGCGACCGTAGCGGTCACGCGGTTCCAGACTGAAGCGCCTAGAACCGCTTGGCCACACGGGCCTGCTCTATTTGAATAATTATTGCTTTTTACACTGTACTATCCCACATATACGGTTGTACCAATTCGGTTTAGTACAAAATCAATAGAAAGTGTGCTTACCTCCAGCAGCAATGTACATATACGTATGTGTGATTCCGTTAATGAGGGCGAGTTCCATATCAAGTGAATGTGATTCCTCTTACATATCCGTATTGAGCGGAACAAGCTTCTGGGGAGAAGGACCTCCAGCACAGATGCGGCTGTCGGCAGCTTTTAAAACGTGCTGTGCGGGGTTCATACTGGGAGACGGAGCTGGCCACTCCTAGCGCTGAGATGCTGGCTGTTATAGACAATCCTCCTCCATATGAGACATGTGTGGTTGGACGTTAGCGTGTTGAATGCATTTACCACATTTGTACCAGGACATAAATGAACGTGGAGGAATGCATCACTTGGAGGACAAGATAAATACTTAAAGACAAAACACGTCTTTGAGAGTGGAATAATAATTTAAAAAACGACAGTACTCCATTTCTGTGTTAGTACAAGGCTTGCTGTAATTGCTTTATAACGATTAAAATGCTAGATACAATGTCACACAGTCTATAAAATTTCGAAACATTACACCTAGACTCAAAATCGAACTCTTGAACCATATTATAACGCAAAACTCTAAAAACTATACTCTCTACTCTCTGCACTGGCCGTACACAGTGAAAGGGTCCTGTAGCCACCTTTCATTAGTCCGGTAGCCCATTTTCACTACCATTTCTCTTTCCTTTCCTTGTTTCTCTTTTCTCATAACCCGCATAGTGATGTGATTGAATGAATGTGGTTGTGTGTCACTTTGCTGGACGGTGGCGTAGTCGGCTGCAGAAAGTCTGCGATAGTCGTACAGATTCAGCAACAGTTGTACAGAATAGCCAACTCTCGTAGTGGTCAAGTAGGCAAAGAGGTTTGTGCTACTTGTGAGAAATCCATCTGCGTTAGGCTGGTGGCAGAAATGGTATCTTTGAGTTTTCCGGGCCACGCGGAGCATGGAGGAGGAGGCTCGAGATGAAAAAGGGAGGCAGTTTGCCGCCGGTACGGGAAGCGTCCACAGCTGTGCTCCAGTCGAAGAAGGGTGAGTTAGACTGACCGCGTGGCGCGTTATTACTTGGCGAGGGGAGAGCTGTTAGCTTTTGGTCTCGCTTTTCAACTCTGAAAGATTGCTTTGCCTTGTCGCAGCAAGGAATGCAAAACTTTGACAGACTTTTCTTTTAGTAAATTTCTGTAGCAGACTTGGATCCGCCGGAAGAGCGCCACACAAAGGTGTCGATAAGAAGTGAGCACTCGCTTCTGTATGAATGTCTGTCTGCCTTCAGCTGTGCCTGTATAAGTTTTCATTTTTCTAAATATTAATAACTTTGCCTTCTCGTAAATTTTCCTTGCTTTATGTATCATAAAGCTAGGTCATGTCATAGGTATATATATTGCCCTAAAGTATTCAAACTTCTATTCAGACTATTTGACATGAATAATTGGATACATCATATAACAGTACAAATAAACTTAACAACAATGAAACAGCATTTTACACAATTCTTTGAGAATGCTGACATAAAGCAAGCAAATCAAATTAAGAAATGAATATTTCATATAGTAGAGACAGGTGTTAGTTACAGCACAAACAGAATTCTAGGATGAACAAATAATTACAGTAAACCTATGCAATGCTGCTGCAGACAAATCTTGCTAGATTATTGACAGTTGTATATACAACTTATCATCACACACACTGGAGTGCCTTTGGAAGAATTTGTAAGCAAAGCCACAGTCTACTATAACAACTCACATTTCATTGCTTGAATCTGATAACTACTTGACTCTTCACATCATCAAACATGTAAAAAAAACTATCTGGTTTCAAAAAGAAATTTATATAATGGTATACAGGAAATTATTCTTAAACCACTTCTTACTTACAGTTCATAATCAAATCTTTACACTGTTTACACTGAAATTTATTTCCTCTGAAAACTGCAAGTGGGCAAATGTATTAGTGTGTTGTTCTTGCCTTATATGGTTTTAAATCAACCACATTCTTAAGGGCAAATTTCTTCTTGGACTTGGGATAAATCAGATAGAATGCATTCGGGTGGGGTATACCAGCCACCTCAAATGGTCCTGTGAAAGTGAGATGGCGCAGGATGGTTAAAGGAAGGAAATTGGCACAGGTGAAGAAAACTTTCTTCCATAAAGGAATTCTACAGCTGTGCTCCAGTCGAAGAAGGGTGAGTTAGACTGACCGCGTGGCGCGTTATTACTTGGCGAGGGGAGAGCTGTTAGCTTTTGGTCTCGCTTTTCAACTCTGAAAGATTGCTTTGCCTTGTCGCAGCAAGGAATGCAAAACTTTGACAGACTTTTCTTTTAGTAAATTTCTGTAGCAGACTTGGATCCGCCGGAAGAGCGCCACACAAAGGTGTCGATAAGAAGTGAGCACTCGCTTCTGTATGAATGTCTGTCTGCCTTCAGCTGTGCCTGTATAAGTTTTCATTTTTCTAAATATTAATAACTTTGCCTTCTCGTAAATTTTCCTTGCTTTATGTATCATAAAGCTAGGTCATGTCATAGGTATATATATTGCCCTAAAGTATTCAAACTTCTATTCAGACTATTTGACATGAATAATTGGATACATCATATAACAGTACAAATAAACTTAACAACAATGAAACAGCATTTTACACAATTCTTTGAGAATGCTGACATAAAGCAAGCAAATCAAATTAAGAAATGAATATTTCATATAGTAAAGACAGGTGTTAGTTACAGCACAAACAGAATTCTAGGATGAACAAATAATTACAGTAAACCTATGCAATGCTGCTGCAGACAAATCTTGCTAGATTATTGACAGTTGTATATACAACTTATCATCACACACACTGGAGTGTCTTTGGAAGAATTTGTAAGCAAAGCCACAGTCTACTATAACAACTCACATTTCATTGCTTGAATCTGATAACTACTTGACTCTTCACATCATCAAACATGTAAAAAAAACTATCTGGTTTCAAAAAGAAATTTATATAATGGTATACAGGAAATTATTCTTAAACCACTTCTTACTTACAGTTCATAATCAAATCTTTACACTGTTTACACTGAAATTTATTTCCTCTGAAAACTGCAAGTGGGCAAATGTATTAGTGTGTTGTTCTTGCCTTATATGGTTTTAAATCAACCACATTCTTAAGGGCAAATTTCTTCTTGGACTTGGGATAAATCAGATAGAATGCATTCGGGTGGGGTATACCAGCCACCTCAAATGGTCCTGTGAAAGTGAGATGGCGCAGGATGGTTAAAGGAAGGAAATTGGCACAGGTGAAGAAAACTTTCTTCCATAAAGGAATTCTACTGGTATCAAATATACATTCGGAAACGGCGGAGTAGAAACTTCCTTGCAGATGAAAACTGTGTGCCGAAACGGTGCTGTAGCCTGGAACCAATAGTTAGAGACCACGTAAGGAACGCAATTTTAATTTGACAGATAATTTTAAAACAGTGCACTTCAGATGCAGTGAGAGCTAAGGATTCATTTAGGAGGAAGAAGTTTCTGAAAACATGTGTCAGGCGTGCAGCTTTGAAAGGGGGTGAAATTAAACCTTCGGAAATGTGGTGCTATCGGAGAATTTAAAAGTTAAACCGGCAGATAAAGCGCGAAATAAACTACCAAACAGAGAAGGTGAGTAAAGTAGTCTGTGGAACAGTATAAGGGACAGACAACCAGAAGTAGTTGGTCCGGAGCTGGGAAGAACAGCAGAAGTGGGGCAAACAATGATTAGAACATGTAAAACATATTGTAGTTGTTCAAATGGCTCTGAGCACTATGGGACTTAACATCTGAGGTCATCAGTCTCCTAGAACTTAGAACTACTTAAATCTAACTAACCTAAGAACATCACACACATCCATGCCCGAGGCAGGATTCGAACCTGCGACTGTAGCAGTCGCGCGGCTCCGGACTGAAGCGCCTAGAACCGCTCGGCCACCGCGGCCAGCCCATACTGTAGTGGATGTTGAGTGTAATAAGTACGTAGAGAAGAAAAGGTTAGAACAAGGGTCCTATTGTCTGACAAATTCTACTGATACAATTGTTTCCACACGGCTTTTTCAATCTATAAACCGTAATAACTTGGTTTAGGTACCTCTGATGTGTAGGCACAAGCAAATCACAAAAAACGGATGACTGGTCAGTTGTAATTTTCGTAGTTGTAGTCGCGACTCACTGAAGTAATAGAAATGAAATATTACCTACGGATTGCATTTGCCTTTCCTGAGCCAGTATCTTCATTTATGAGTAGCTCCCACACACAAAGTCTTAAAATATTTCTCTGAATTTTCAGCGTCTTTCTGTAAAAATCACATTTCCAACTCGTCAGTTCTGTGGTTTTCCAGCTTTTCCACAGCTCATGATTAATTTCCACAAAATAATTTGTTCCGCGCGTACATTCTCAGAAATTTCTTTCCCAAATTAAGGGCTATGTTTCATACTATTAGACTTGTTTCGGTGACGAATGGTCTGCCGGCCGCGGTGGCCGAGGGGTCCTGGCCGCTTCAGTCCGGAACCCCGCTGTTGCTACGGTCGCGGGTTTGAATGCTGCCTCGGGCATGGATGTGTGTGATGTCCTTAGGTTAGTTAGGTTTAAGTAGTTATAAGGGGAATGAAGACCTCAGATGTTAAGTGCCATAGTGCTTAGAGCCATTTGAACAATTTGAACGAATGGTCTCTTCGTCTGCTCATTAAATTCTCCTGACTTATTTTACTTGCGTTACTTTCCTTCCAGAGTGGCAGAATTCTTTCCTTCTTGTAGTACCAGCCACCTCAAATGGTCCTGTGAAAGTGAGATGGCGCAGGATGGTTAAAGGAAGGAAATTGGCACAGGTGAAGAAAACTTTCTTCCATAAAGGAATTCTACTGGTATCAAATATACATTCGGAAACGGCGGAGTAGAAACTTCCTTGCAGATGAAAACTGTGTGCCGAAACGGTGATGTAGCCTGGAACCAATAGTTAGAGACCACGTAAGGAACGCAATTTTAATTTGACAGATAATTTTAAAACAGTGCACTTCAGATGCAGTGAGAGCTAAGGATTCATTTAGGAGGAAGAAGTTTCTGAAAACATGTGTCAGGCGTGCAGCTTTGAAAGGGGGTGAAATTAAACCTTCGGAAATGTGGTGCTATCGGAGAATTTAAAAGTTAAACCGGCAGATAAAGCGCGAAATAAACTACCAAACAGAGAAGGTGAGTAAAGTAGTCTGTGGAACAGTATAAGGGACAGACAACCAGAAGTAGTTGGTCCGGAGCTGGGAAGAACAGCAGAAGTGGGGCAAACAATGATTAGAACATGTAATACATATTGTAGTTGTTCAAATGGCTCTGAGCACTATGGGACTTAACATCTGAGGTCATCAGTCTCCTAGAACTTAGAACTACTTAAATCTAACTAACCTAAGAACATCACACACATCCATGCCCGAGGCAGGATTCGAACCTGCGACTGTAGCAGTCGCGCGGCTCCGGACTGAAGCGCCTAGAACCGCTCGGCCACCGCGGCCAGCCCATACTGTAGTGGATGTTGAGTGTAATAAGTACGTAGAGAAGAAAAGGTTAGAACAAGGGTCCTATTGTCTGACAAATTCTACTGATACAATTGTTTCCACACGGCTTTTTCAATCTATAAACCGTAATAACTTGGTTTAGGTACCTCTGATGTGTAGGCACAAGCAAATCACAAAAAACGGATGACTGGTCAGTTGTAATTTTCGTAGTTGTAGTCGCGACTCACTGAAGTAATAGAAATGAAATATTACCTACGGATTGCATTTGCCTTTCCTGAGCCAGTATCTTCATTTATGAGTAGCTCCCACACACAAAGTCTTAAAATATTTCTCTGAATTTTCAGCGTCTTTCTGTAAAAATCACATTTCCAACTCGTCAGTTCTGTGGTTTTCCAGCTTTTCCACAGCTCATGATTAATTTCCACAAAATAATTTGTTCCGCGCGTACATTCTCAGAAATTTCTTTCCCAAATTAAGGGCTATGTTTCATACTATTAGACTTGTTTCGGTGACGAATGGTCTGCCGGCCGCGGTGGCCGAGGGGTCCTGGCCGCTTCAGTCCGGAACCCCGCTGTTGCTACGGTCGCGGGTTTGAATGCTGCCTCGGGCATGGATGTGTGTGATGTCCTTAGGTTAGTTAGGTTTAAGTAGTTATAAGGGGAATGAAGACCTCAGATGTTAAGTGCCATAGTGCTTAGAGCCATTTGAACAATTTGAACGAATGGTCTCTTCGTCTGCTCATTAAATTCTCCTGACTTATTTTACTTGCGTTACTTTCCTTCCAGAGTGGCAGAATTCTTTCCTTCTTGTAGTACCAGCCACCTCAAATGGTCCTGTGAAAGTGAGATGGCGCAGGATGGTTAAAGGAAGGAAATTGGCACAGGTGAAGAAAACTTTCTTCCATAAAGGAATTCTACTGGTATCAAATATACATTCGGAAACGGCGGAGTAGAAACTTCCTTGCAGATGAAAACTGTGTGCCGAAACGGTGCTGTAGCCTGGAACCAATAGTTAGAGACCACGTAAGGAACGCAATTTTAATTTGACAGATAATTTTAAAACAGTGCACTTCAGATGCAGTGAGAGCTAAGGATTCATTTAGGAGGAAGAAGTTTCTGAAAACATGTGTCAGGCGTGCAGCTTTGAAAGGGAGTGAAATTAAACCTTCGGAAATGTGGTGCTATCGGAGAATTTAAAAGTTAAACCGGCAGATAAAGCGCGAAATAAACTACCAAACAGAGAAGGTGAGTAAAGTAGTCTGTGGAACAGTATAAGGGACAGACAACCAGAAGTAGTTGGTCCGGAGCTGGGAAGAACAGCAGAAGTGGGGCAAACAATGATTAGAACATGTAAAACATATTGTAGTTGTTCAAATGGCTCTGAGCACTATGGGACTTAACATCTGAGGTCATCAGTCTCCTAGAACTTAGAACTACTTAAATCTAACTAACCTAAGAACATCACACACATCCATGCCCGAGGCAGGATTCGAACCTGCGACTGTAGCAGTCGCGCGGCTCCGGACTGAAGCGCCTAGAACCGCTCGGCCACCGCGGCCAGCCCATATTGTAGTGGATGTTGAGTGTAATAAGTACGTAGAGAAGAAAAGGTTAGAACAAGGGTCCTATTGTCTGACAAATTCTACTGATACAATTGTTTCCACACGGCTTTTTCAATCTATAAACCGTAATAACTTGGTTTAGGTACCTCTGATGTGTAGGCACAAGCAAATCACAAAAAACGGATGACTGGTCAGTTGTAATTTTCGTAGTTGTAGTCGCGACTCACTGAAGTAATAGAAATGAAATATTACCTACGGATTGCATTTGCCTTTCCTGAGCCAGTATCTTCATTTATGAGTAGCTCCCACACACAAAGTCTTAAAATATTTCTCTGAATTTTCAGCGTCTTTCTGTAAAAATCACATTTCCAACTCGTCAGTTCTGTGGTTTTCCAGCTTTTCCACAGCTCATGATTAATTTCCACAAAATAATTTGTTCCGCGCGTACATTCTCAGAAATTTCTTTCCCAAATTAAGGGCTATGTTTCATACTATTAGACTTGTTTCGGTGACGAATGGTCTGCCGGCCGCGGTGGCCGAGGGGTCCTGGCCGCTTCAGTCCGGAACCCCGCTGTTGCTACGGTCGCGGGTTTGAATGCTGCCTCGGGCATGGATGTGTGTGATGTCCTTAGGTTAGTTAGGTTTAAGTAGTTATAAGGGGAATGAAGACCTCAGATGTTAAGTGCCATAGTGCTTAGAGCCATTTGAACAATTTGAACGAATGGTCTCTTCGTCTGCTCATTAAATTCTCCTGACTTATTTTACTTGCGTTACTTTCCTTCCAGAGTGGCAGAATTCTTTCCTTCTTGTAGTACGAGCCCCCCAAATTTGATGCTTGGTTTGTTACTAATCTCATTTCTGCTAGTCCTCAGTACTCCCGCCCGGCCTACTTTCATTCTCTGGACCATTTCAGTCAACAAATGCTGTATTGTTCCTCATTTTCACTGTGGATAGCAACGACATCAGCGAATCTTGTCACTGTGATCCTGTTACCTAGAATTTTAATCGCATTTTAAACCTTTCTTTCGTTTTCCCAACCGCTTCTTCTACATCCAAGTTGAAACGTAAATAGGATACTACACCTTGCGCCACCTTTTAATCTGAGCCCTTCTCCCTCGTTTTTCGTTGTTTTTGTTCCCTCCTGCTTCTTGTACACATTACATATTACCGCTTTTCCCTGCAGGAGATACCCACTTTTCTAAAGATTTCAACATCTTGCACCACCTTACGTTTCCAAGACTTTTTTATGCCAAAAAATAAACTTAATTATTAGAGCAATTTACTTCTTACACGACCGTAGGTGTGCATCAAGCGAAAAAATTAGGCCCGTGATTCTTCTTCTCAGTGCCGCCATCTAGTTGTAAATCGATAACATCTTTAACGGAGGTCTCGGATGTTGTCAGTAACGCGCAGTATTTGTGTATGTGTTACTTGTTAAACATTAACAACGTAGTCTCGGCACAGTTCTGCTTCTTTATCCGTGACTTGTGAGGAGCCCGCGTTATTTAAAATTCAACAGTAACAAGTAACTGCTGGACCTGTTAGACACGTTCGTTAAGGCCGGAGAATGGTAAAAAAAAAAAAAACGGCGACGGGAGCCATTTTCAGTCTGTGTCCGCAGTCTGTCTCTGACACAGTGCGCCGTCGTTAGACGTGAGTTAAGCGCAGCGCCAGACCACTGCTATAGTGGTTTTATTCTTCAGTAAGTTAGTCCAACATTTCGTCTACAGTAGCTGTTTTAGGCCTCGAGGCCAATTTCGAGTGCTATATGTATCATGTGCAATCACTTTTTGTAACAGACCAAATCGTATAACGGATATATGTGAAAAGTATAAAATTTATGCGTAAAATTGTAAGTAGGCTGTTTAGGTTTTTGTATCGGTAACGCCACCGCCACGTAGCGCTCTATATGATAATCACTGGCTGTACTGTGTGCAGTCTGTGGCTAGGTGGCGTTGTTGGAATTTTCTATCGTAGTGTTGGGCAGTTGGCTGTTAACAGCGAGTAGCCTTGCGCAGTTGGAGGTGAGCCGCCAGCAGTGCTGGATATGGGGAGAGAAATGGCGGAGTTTTGAGAGCGGATGATCTGGACGTGTGTCCATCACAGACAGTAAATTTGTAAGACTGGATGTCATAAACTGATATATATATATATATATATATATATATATATATATATATATATATATATATATATATATATATATATAATGACTTTTGAACACTATTAAGGTAAATACATTGTTTGTTCTTTATCAAAATCTTTCATTTGCTAACTATGCCTATCAGTAGTTAGTGCCTTCAGTAGTTTGAATCAATTTTATTTAGCTGGAAGTAGTGGCGCTCGCTGTATTGCAGTAGTTCGAGTAACGAAGATTTTTGTGAGGTAAGCGATTTGTGAAAAGTCTAGGTTAATGTTAGTCAGGGCCATTTCTTTGTAGGGATTATTGAAAGTCAGATTGCATTGCGCTAAAAATATTGTGTGTCAGTTTAGTGTTGATCAGAATAGGTAAAGAGAGTAATGTCTAAGTACGTTCAGTTTTGCTCAGCTGTTTGAAAAGCAAATAATGAAAGAGGTTTATCAGCACAGTAGTTCATTAATTTTTCTAAGGGGACGTTTCAGAATGTTTTGATCTGTGACAAAAATAACGGATTCACATGGCACAAGAATCACTTGAAAATACCCGAAAGGTCTAAACTAGGCACTGAATCACACCAATTAATTGGCACAATTAAAATACGGAGTAAGTAGATGACAGGGCGATATGGCGAGGATGACTCGGAGAACGCGCCAGCGGTATACTAGAAGCCAGTGTCCAAACCGTAAATTGTCTACATTGCAGGAGTTAGACTCCATACTGCTTTATGAAAACGTGCAAACGCCCGGAAACTGGCACTCTGGCTTTGCGGCCTTATGCGGCTCCTCCAGGCACCGCCGAGACAAGGGAACTCAGCACCTCAATGGGACCTTTGCTGTGCGGTCGAGCAATCAAAGCGCGCGAATTTCATGCCATCACACAGAGCCAGGCCAACACGACTTTACCTTCTACAGCAATGTTCATAGCTCCCTGATATTGGTCACTTTGTTAACGATTGGGCAAGGAAGCCGGCATTTTGAAGTAGTCATCGATTGTATAGCACGTAGGTGGTAATAATTAGGACAGAACCGTTGCTCATTATGCACTGAAGCGCCAAAGAAACTGGTATAGGCATGCGTACTCATATACAGAGATATGTAAACAGACAGAATACGGCGCTGCGATCCGCAACGCCTATGTGTAAGACAACAAGAGGGCAAAAACTATACAGGAGAGACTTAGGAACACATGGAACAAATAATGGAAGATGTTGGATGTAAGTTCAAGTCGGAGTTGAAGAAGTTGGCACGTCCGGCCGGGGTGGCCGAGCGGTTCTAGGCGCTACAGTCTGGAACCGCGCGACCGCTACGGTCGCAGGTTCGAATCCTGTCTCGGGCATGGATGTGTGTGATGTCCTTAAGTTAATTAGGTTTAAGTAGTTCTAAGTTCTAGGGGACTGATGACCTTAGAAGTTAAGTCCCATAGTGCTCAGAGCCATTTGAACCATTTTTGAAGTTGACACCGTACATGAAGTTATGGTGGATCGCATCAAAACAATGACCTCTCGCAATACTGTGACTCAAAGAAATATCTGTAAAAGGAAAATGAAAGTAAACCTAACTTCGACGACGATTTATTGATTTGACATTACAGTGAAAATTATGTAGTTTCGGATAGAGCTCAGCGCACATTAAACGCAGTACGTAATTATACGAATGACAGTAACTGGTCTGTCAGATGGATGAGTTACGGTTTTCTCCGTGGAATCCAGACGCACTGGGACACCAGCAGGGTCTTTGACATCGTTACAGAGACAGGAATAGGGCCGTTTCCGCAGGAATGCCGCTCGCTCGCCGGGCGGGTTACTCATTGTCCTCAGCCCGGAATTCAGCCACGCACGTCCGTATTTTAGTACGGGGACGCGCAACTGTGGCGCAGAGTTAAAGAAACCGCCGCTGCGACGTCAGCGACCTGCCGCAACGTCGGTGGCGGCTCGTCGCCCTAAGAACGGCGCCTTTCCTGATTTACGCGCAGTAAAACCGCCGTAACGTGACGTCAGCAGTCGCAGCCCTAAACCTGCGAGAGCAAAGTCAGTGGCCTCGGCGGAACATTGCAAGTCCAGGTTACCATTCCGTTCTCTGCAGCAGACAGAATTGCCGCCTCGAAGAATTTCCTTGTCTGGGACAACCGGACAAAGAGGAGCTGAGATGCTAATCGTCAGCTTTGACCAGAGACGTAGTGAACATGTGACAGACGACTTAAACAACGTGGTGACGATAAGTTCCAGTCATTGACGACATTTTGAAACACACGCTTAGGCTGTTTTGATTTCGAAAACAAAACAAAAACTAGTTAGAATTACAACTATGACGAATATTAATGAGAGAAACATTTGCCGCAAAGAAAACGAATCGAATTCCGTAAAAACAACTTCGATAGCTGTAATGGACATCACGATATACAGTACGAAACAGAAAAATTATTTATCAAATGGCTCTGAGCACTATGGAACTTAACATCTATGGTCATCAGTCCCCTAGAACTTAATTATTTATCGTAATTAAATCGTTGCTACTATCGGAAGATACACTTTAGCCATATTGCTCAAGTGGAGACTGTGATATGCAGTTTCGCGTATATGTAGTGTGTCTTCGTCCGAAGAACGATGTACCATGACAAAGTTGGTACCTCGCGACAGAACCACCAGTAAGCACAGCCACTGCCAGACGCATTGACGAATAAGAGACATCGGTGTAGACGCGCACTCAAGAGTTTACCAAAAAATGGTTCAAATGGTTCTGAGCACTATGGGACTTAACTTCTGAGGTCATCAGTCCCCTATACATAGAACCACTTAAACTCATCTAACCTAAGGACATCACACACATCCATGCCCGAGGCATGATTCGAACCTGCGACCGTAGCGGTCGCGCGGTTCCAGACTGTAGCGCCTAGAACCGCTCCGTCACCCCGGCCGACAAGAATTTACATACGCCGCCGCTGCTGAAGAGCGGAGTGCCGCTCAACCAACTCTCTAGAATCATCGCTCAAGACAACACAACAGCATTGTTTCACTGCAGAGTCAGCAGCACGAGTTGTATTACACAGAACCAGTACTGCACAGAACTACGTAGCAAAGTTTATAATCTACTGTACGTTCAGAGAAGAGGCTATTATCCTGTACTGTATCAAGTGATCTCATATTTTGTGTTTGTTGTAGTATCCATTCGGCCTCCTCAAGAAGTAAATATAAGAACCCAGTGCCGACAAGTGTTTTCCATTCGTCCGATACAACAAGTGCTTTTAAGTAATGAATCGAAAATCGTTATCAAACATAAGGAACTGTAAGAATACTGAAAAAAGGCCCTAAATCTATAGTGGCGATCATGATACACATTACGACGTCTATCGAAATTGATCATACAGAAATGGAAGCTAGTGTCGAAAAATACTTTCTAGCTATATATGAAGGGCTTATTTCAATAGTGGTACAAGTCCATTTTTGTTCATTCTGAGATACAGAGTCCTAAAGTTAAACGAGCGCTGAAAACTCTGCAGTTGAGATAGCAGAAATATTCAAATACATATACTTACAATATCCAGGTATATATACTTGAATATTTCTGGTATCTCAACTGCAGATTTTTCAGCGCTCGTTTAACTTTAGGACTCTGTATCTCAGAATGAACAAAAATGGACTTGTACCACTACTGAAATAAGCCCTTCATATTGCCTCTGTAGAAATCAGCATGGGTTTTGAAAATGACGATTATGTGAAACCCAGCTCGCTCTGTCCGCGAGACCCCACAAAGCGGTAGACATTGCTGCCCATATTGATGCCCTGTTCCTTGACTTTCGAAAGGCGTTCCATACAGTTCCGTACTGTTGCCTAATGAACAAAAAAGAAGCGTACGGAATATCTGACCAGCTGTGCGATTTGACGTAAGAGTTCTTGGCAAACAGAAGACAGCATGTCACCTTCAAAGGAAATAAATCATCAGATGTAAACTTCGGGCGCGCTCCAAGGGAGTGATATAGGACTGCCAGTTTTCACAATATGTATAAAGGACTAAAATTTGCACCGAAAATGTTGCGAGGAGATGGATATTGCCAGTTCTGCCCCAGGCTGACCCACGGCCTGGGGCTACCGGCAATACCCATCTAGTACTGCCGATTCCCGAACAGCCCTTATATACCAGTCTAATTTATTCAGTAAATTTAACCGAATCAAATAATTGAAAAGAAAATACAAGACAATTATATATTTTTATTGATAATTAAAAACCGCACATCCACGAAAAAAATTTAGGTTTGAGAATAAGGGGATAAAAATATTTTCTCCCAAATCTAGTTTTTTTCCATTCAAAAAAAAAATATTAAAAAATAAAAAGCATAATTTTTTTCCTTACAAATGAGTACACAAGTAAAAAGCTTGGATGTCTTTCGAGAATATTTTAAAAGAAACTTCTCCATGTTCCATCTACGAGAATATTGTAAATTAAATTATTTAAAAGTGGATTGTAATTTAAATAAGGATAAATTGATTATATGAATAAATAAATATTTAATAAGAAACGACATAAAGGTGAGGAAGAATTGGAAACGATTATTTCATTACAAATAGTGATGATTTTTTTAAAAAATGAGGAGATACCAATAAAAGAAATATTCGCGTTTTCAACCAATGTGTTTGGGAAACAAAAATAATGAGGATAATCCATTTTAAAAAAACATTTCCATTTTCTACCAATGCGTTTGGGGAAGAGAGGAATAAAAAGCAGTTAATCAAAATTTAGTGGATACAGCATTTAAAATAAGGTTACAAACAATAAATATCGAAAACAATATAAACTTAATTGATTCTAATCGTTTCTTAAATGCAGCGAAATCAAAACTTATGAAAATCGTTAAACAAAATCTTAAATTTTTTAACGGTTTGAAAATATGTTTATTTTGAGAGTACAGAATGCAGACAAACAATAAAATTGTGGAACATGAACATCAAACTCAAAATTATAGGGTTCTTACAGAAAACGAAATAGTTGAAAAATTTAGGAATGGGAAAAAGATATTATAACAAAAATTTCTAATTTTCAAATATCAGGATTGGGATGGATATTAAACAGAATTATTGGATTATAATTAGCAATTAATAAACATGTTCGATTAAAAGCTTGATCTTACATCGAATTAGCAGGGAAAAAAACACAGAAAAAAGCTTGAGTTAACGTAAGAAATAATGATCAAAAATACTTCATATGTGCAGTAGTTTCCGCATTAAAATGGTACGTAGACAGAAATGTTAAAATCCTGACAGAACAAGTAATTATAAACATTTTGTTAAAGAGCTTGAAGAAAAAATATCAGATATTTCATTCCCCACGGAAATTAATGATATTCCAAAAATTGAGACTAAAACTAATGTATCTATAAATGTTCATTCCTTCAAAGAAAAATATTTCTCTGTTGGAAAATATTGTGATGTATGTTTTTGTTGTGTTCTTCAGTCCAGAGACTGGTTTGATGCTGCTCTTCATGCTACTCTATCCTGTGCAAGCTTCTTCATGTCTGAGTAACTACTGCCACCTACATCCTTCTGACTCTTCTTAGTGTATTTATCTCTTGGTCTCCCTCTACGATTTTTACCTCCACAGTGCCCTCCAATACTAAACTGATAATCCCTTGATGCTTCAGAACGTGTTCTACCAAACGACCCCTTCTTCTAGTCAAGTTGTGCCACAAATTCCTCTTCTTCCCAATTCTGTTCAGTACCTTCTCGTTAGTTATGTGATCTACCCACCTAATCTTCAGCATTCTTCTGTAGCAACACACTTCTTATCTAAACTATTGATTGTCCATGTTTCACTCCCATACGTGGTTACACTCGATACAAATACTTTCAGAAAAGACTTCCTGACACTTAAATCTATACTCAACGTTAACAAATTTCTCCTCTTGAGATACGCTTTCCTTTCCATAGCCTGTCTACATTTTATATCCTCTCTACTTCGACCATCATCACTTATTTTTTCCCAAAATAGCAAATCTCATCTACTACTTCAAGTGTCCCATTTCCTAACCTAATACCCTCAGCATCACCTAATTTAATTCGACTACATTTCATTATTCTCGTTTTGCTTTTGTTGGTGTTCATCTTATATCTTCCTTTCAAGACACTGCCTATTCCATTCAGTTGCCTTTCCAGGTCTTTTGCTGTCTCTGACAGAATTACAATGTCATCGGCAAACCTCAAAGTTTGTACTTCTTCTCCATATGATGCATATCCATCAAATATAACAAAATCTAAGAAAGAAAAACATACGAATTTATTATATTTTAAGAAAGAAAATAATTCACACTATTGTTAGATAAAAGATTGATCTCAACTTGTTTCTAGTTGAGTTATTGAAAATGAGCACCAAAGATTTATTTGCTATTTATATGTATTATATTTTACTAATAAAAAATTAGACCATCACACAAATAATTGTTTAATTAATAAAGCAATGAAAGTAGAACTACAAAAAAGGTAAACACATACAATTTAATAGTTATAAGTTTACACAAATGGTTCCTTTTGTTATTTATGGAGATTTTGAGAGTTTATTATTAAAAATGGTTAAATGGCTGATTGATCAATACAATTCTTTTACTATAAAATATCAACAATATGAACCAAGTTGTTTATTAAATATATGAATGACCATTATAAAAACCCAGTTGTTTATAGAGGACCAAATTGTCATAAAAGTTTATAAATTATATTGAGAAAGAAGCTGAAGAAATTGGGGAATTTTATTCCAAAACTGAATAAATGAAACAGTTACCTTCTGAAGAACAATAAAAACATAATAAATCTACAATGTGTTATTTATGCAAAAAACATTGTACAAAAAATAATAAAAAGTTCGTTATCATGATCATTGTGCATGTCAGCAATATCTTGATGAAGGTTTCCTTTCAGCCACCTTTTCATTTACAGAAACAATAAAAAATCAAAAGTGCGATGTTGAGCGAATATGGCAGATGTGGGATAGGTACTAACAGAATGACTGGCCAGATACTCGGTAACAGATAAAGTAGTGTGGTGTCTTGCATTGTCATGCAGTAGGAATTGCTTGTTGCTTCGATGTAAAGATTTTGGTTCACTCTTTGGCTTGGAGAAACATACGCATGACGAACTAATCTTTTACTATCAAACAATGTGATCAACATTGTCTTTCTTTCGAAAGTTGTCGTTTGACTTTCTTCGAGGCTGGTGATTCAGGATTCCACCATTGGGCACTATGACGCTTTGTGTGACGGCTATACTGGTAGCACCAACTTTCAACCTCAGCAATAATCTTTGATGGAAATGTGGGATCACGTCTGGTTCTATCCATGAGTTCAGCAGAAATTCTTCGCCTCTCCTCTTTCCGTTCGTCTGTCAGTGTGTTTCTCTAAATCCTCGTGTAAGATCTAATGAAACGCATCACACTTGAAATTAAGTTCTTCTGATACCTCACGCACAGTTACTTGACGGTCTCCTTGAAATAACTGCCTTATACACTCCACGCTTCCATCGGTATGTGCCGTAGAGAGGCGACCAGGTCTGCGATCGTCTTGCACCGAATCTCTGCCTTCATGAAATCTTTTCTGGCACTCGAAAACACGATTTCTTGAAAGTGCCTCGCCTGCATATTGTTTGTGTAATCATTTTCCACGTTTCGCAAGCGGTTTTCCGAGCTTAATGAAGATCTTCTTATGTTCACCCTTCGCTCACAGTCAGCATCCACTGTGTGACAGTAACTAATGAGCCAAAGATTATTTCAAGGACGCACACAGACCAGGTAACATAAAAACAACATTTGTTTCCTTTTAGTATCGCAAACTCAGAAATAAAAATAAAAAAGCCTGTCCTGGAACTTTTCTGACAAAGGGAGTATTATTACCCTTGTTTCACTTAATAGTCGTAAGTTTCACCGTTCAAAGTTTTCGAGAGTACATTTGCAGATGTTTATCGACGTCTTCCATTATTCGTCTACATTTTCAATCCTGTCCCTCAACACATTTTCAGCGACGCCTGCTAGGGTTCAACACACTGAACTGAAATATTCGATGTATCAGTACCAGTGTGTGTGTGTGTGTGTGTGTGTGTTTGTGTGCACGCGCAATACGCAATATATTTCATTCACTTTTCTCTTTTCCCGTTTACCTTCCTGTGGAAAATTGCAGTTTTTAAACTTTCGCTGTCACTGTTAATAAGCTACGAAAACAAGATGGCGGACAGTTGAACAGCTGAATGTTTCCTGGACGGGAGTTTTGAATGTTCGAGTGGTGTATCAGACACTGTGGGATGTGTATGTGTGTGTGTGTGTGTGTGTGTGTGTGTGTGTGTTATTTATGGTTGGGGACACAAAAGATGGCGAGCGAGTTTAGCCTTTTCTACGCATCTGAATCACGCATTCTCCCACTTTCTTCAAGCGCAAGGTCGCTTGGAACCGCCAACAATACGAACTCCACCAGTGCCTTGATCTGCGCGAACCGCCATCGTTCATGGATTGGACTATAGTCTGGTATGACAGTTTTTGAGGGCAGAGGCATCTAACGTCTGACACCCTATTTTAGTCGCAAATACTGTTGTTTCGTTTGTTACTGTTGTTCCTTCACTCCCCTAGCGGGACTGGTGCGTGCTTTGCAGTACGTATTTATTAAGCTAAATAAACTCCTCCTGAACCTATATAACAGTATAACAACATACTCAGCTATTTCACTAATACTATTAATTTAAATGTGCCTGTGAGGGTAATGAGAGAAAGAGCGACTTTTGAAAACGTTACGCTGAAACTAATTACAGTGACAATTCGATACAAATGTAATCCTCGCAGATACAGTAGTTTCGTAATCAGAAGGCTGACGAATTAAACGGTGTAATTGTTTATTTCGTGCTGTTAAAAATCGGAAAACTCTTAGGTAAAATTTACGTGAACCTCAGTTTCACAATTTTTATGTGCTCGACTCAGGCAGTGGCTTCATAAGGCCAGCCAGTGAAGACCAAAAAAGGTGGAATGTCGAAAACAATTCTTGCAGTCGCAAGTAGTGGTAGGAGAAAGCACCATGTACAATATATAAGAAATTGTGGCTGATGCCGCCGAGTGTGGGACTGGTGGTGCGTCTGAAGGTCACTTTTGTACGTTTTTCTTGAATAACTCGGACTACGGTCTCTAGCGATGACATATCCCGGCACAAAATTTAACTACATTAAATTTCCTACAAAACGGTTCTTTTCATTTTCTTCTATAGGACAAATTGTTTGCACGTAACGAGTGAGAGAATCTGAAAATCTTGCGCATAGTTTTTGAAGACCAGATATAATATTGCGGGCCGCATAAAACATTGATATGGGCAGCAGACTCACGTTGTATGAGCTATATTAGTGGAAACAGAAGTAGCCAATGATAATGCCTATATTCGGCTCCCGGTTCTGATTAAAAGGCCTAAATGTTAAATAATTTCGTGGAGCTGTTTGGAATGGAGCGGAATAGAGGAGTCAATTCGTAGCTCTCGTGGAGTGTACAGAAGTCGGATGCCCTTTGGGACGGAGATGGTATGTCCGGTGTGTGTTTCTGAATTTGGAAGTATGTGGTTTTCGTGATCTGTCGAATTACTTAGAGCAGTACAGAACATTGAGAGAATACGAAGTGTGCTCCCTTGCGTGGGTAGGAATTTCTATTAGGCAATTCTTTTCTCCACTAGCGTTATGGATTATTGAGCGTGCACTTGTTAGATAAAAAGAGAAACCTCAGAATGGAGCGTGGAGCTATTAGCTAGTTGGAGATGTTGGATAACAGTGACGTATTTGGCTAGGGTTCATTGAGACCAATAAATCCATCTTCTTTTCGCCCAAATTTGACAGTGATTTTTCTGTGTGACTCTTTCCCTGAAAGTCAACTGTCTTGCTATTTTACTGTGTGGAAATTATCAATGGAAGTTAGGCACCAGATGGAGACCGCTCACGAAGTGTTAGCGGTGTACATGTTCCAGTCCAGAGATCCGGAATATGTCTGAATGTTGTTGAACTGCTGGACGGCTTTGAGTATTGACATTGAAAGAACGGGAAATTTAATCTTGTCTCTCGGGTCAAAGCGAGGCTGGTGGCCCATATTTACCCTGATTTTCCATATGTAGCAATGCAAGTAATTCATCCGGGTCCGCCAACAAATGCTTCGATTAGGTCACGTAATTTCTCCCCCGTGCACGCAATGATTGAAAAGGAAAGTAATATTTGCATGAACTCGACAGGAATTGTTACATGAAGTCCCATATCCTTTCATGTACAAGAGAAATCCTGTTTTTAGACAATTCTCATTTTACATAATTCTCATTTATTGAGTTGTGTATTTTTAATTACATTACATGGTTCGATCAGTCTGAATCATCAGAGTACTCCGACATGTGGTTCTGAGCAGACAAGACTGATTGCTGGAGCAACAGTCTGGATCTGCAGATGGTCCAGAATGATCGAAACATGTAATCTAATTGAAAATATGCAACTGAGGCGAAACAATAAATGAGAATCATGTTAAATATCTATATACTCGCCGAATCTCTTAAGACTACAATATCGACCATAGTGAAATCTTGTTTTCTTATGAATATGATGTGAAATCCATAGCTATCGTTGCCACGAAGTCGATGTCCTCCTAACAGCAATGAATGTGCGTTGGTGGAATCCACTGTGATCTTATTAATGGTGTACTTCTAGCTGTTCTGCGAGTTGTTGTTTCAATTTTCTGCACAACATTTCGACGACCGACTCCGCCTACTTCTTCAAGTACTGCAAGTTTTGCTGTTACGTGTACTCACTGTCTGCACCCAAACCACCTTGTGAACTATTGTTGCTTTCACGCCGCTATTGTAGCTGGCCTTATTCAAAGATTAAAAATTTACAGAAGATTGTACAAAGTTTTTAGAAGTATGGGGCGCCTTTATTCCGCAAGGGGGGGGGGGGGGGAGGGAGTTTACAGGGCGCTTATTACCACCGTCAAGTGCTTATATAATCACACTAACAAGGAAAACAAATTTACAGCTAAGACAAAATGAACAGTGAATAAAAGCCGGTATTGCTTCTGACAATAAGTCCCCAGGAATCAGGGCAAAATAATAAACCGGCTTCCTAACCAACGTCTTCCATATACAAGGACCTGACATAGCAGAGATCCATTCCCGATGCCCACTAATCTCTTTCGTGTTCTTTCGTTGTTCAGAGTTCACACCGATATTCCGCGAAACGCATATTCTCTCAGTTATTTGTATCTCCCATGGAAGTGACGGTCGATGAGATTTTAATAACTTTAGTGCTGGACCTCAAGAGTTATCTAAACTGAAACCTTCGTCACTGTATATTAGGGTTTCTGACAACTCTGTTTAGACAGATCTTAGTTGCGCTGACCCAGAAACTTGGTGTTTCAACCATAACACTGGTCTCATCGTATTTCGTTTCATGATCATATTCGAAGCACTGCTCGGCGACAGTTGATTTGCTTGGTTGTTTCTGTCGGGTATGTCGCTGATGTTCCATGGTTTTCTCCTCGACTGTTCTGATACTTTGACCCATGTAAGATAGGCCACTGTAGCACGTAGCATACAGTCTCCTTGGAGTCCAGACGGCGAGTTCGTATAGCAGCAAAACACGCAGCACTTGAAGACGCCTGAGTCGGTAGTGGAAATGTTGTGCAGGAAACGGAAACAACAGCTCGGCAGAACACCCGGAAGCACACTATCAACCAACTGCGCCTAGATAAACGGAGAGAACAGATCATTGTGAATTATTACTACAGAATGACGCCATCGCCAAAATCACAGTCGTAAATAATTAAATTTAATAACGTTCCAGGAGGTTCTAGTTTCTATAACTGCTTTCTTAACTTTAGCCGAATATGAATGATTATTACCGAATTCAGCTACTCCTGATACAATTTTCTCTATTATTTGTCCTTAACTGAGTCCTCATAGCGTTATTGGCAATAATTCTACAAAGTTTCCAATCCTGTGAAATAATAGCAGACGACAAGTTCCTTACACAGGTGTGTGGCATAGTCTTCTGCACAGGCGCAGAAACTCTTAACCGTAATTTTGGATTAGCCTTACTTGCAACGGTAGCATGACGGCGCAGTGTTTCGGTACCAGTAACTGTCTTGGATCGAAATAGTCGGTGTCATTCGAGAATAACTACTGTCTTTGAACCACAGATCACAAAATTATCCTCTGCCAGTCCCACGATCCGAGAAAGAGCATGTAGTATTCATCAGATTCGCTGTAAAGTATTCGATATGTTTCATTGGTGATGTAAATGGTCAGCAGATGTCTTCGATCACATTTTCCGATCCGTCTTTGAAGCTTACGTTTCTGAATATTAATTGTACTTTCTCATTCGATTATTCTCTCACTAGATTTGACTGAATTTTCAGTGTAAGTCTAACTACGCATTATTTTACGTTAAATGAAATTTTGTTACTCTTATACGAACTACGTTGTTAAGCTACTTGTTTACCCAAGCTTCAAAGTTCACACAATCACACTGCGTTATTTTGTCCGCAATTAGTGAAAGCTGCCATGCGGACTTGGCTTTCGTACCTCAGCGAGAACCGTAGCGCCATAACTTTCAACTTCTTAAGCCGGTCCTCGAATCTCGACCACTTGTTGCCGACCAAGCGACTACGTTGGCTGCATCGTGGCGTGATCTGGCGACGGCGTCAGGAACTTCTGGCCCGCAGCACTGAATTCTGTGCTGCCACCTGGTAGCAGCCGAGAGGGACACGCTTATGTTTTGGCAACGCATCCCAAGTAGCGGGAGTAAAAGTGCAAAGCTCGGGTTAAAACATGTATTATCATTATTTGCATCCGAGTCTCCCAACATAGCTAACTTTAAAATAAGGTTTTGGTAATGGATAAAGCACTAAATAAAACGCCGAGGTTAATCATCGAGGGATCCAAATGTATAACAGAGATGGTCCCATACCTCTTTTTTATTTATTTATTTTTTGCTTTGGGCGAAGACCATACAGCCAGTAGTAATTACAAAAGCGTCAGATTTACATAACTGCAATTTCCACAGTAGAACAATAAAAAGAGGTCGATGTGCAAACATAAGTTCTCAATGTAAAATAAATTAAAAGACGAACGCCAAAGAGTCAGCCAGCAGTTACCAACAGTGCCAAGTTAACATTACTTCAGTTTTCGTAATATAACAACGATAAGAGTGTGAAGATCAAAGATAAGTTCGTCGCATAAACTGAAAAACATTAACACCGGCCGGTGTTGCCGAGCGGTTCTAGGCGCTTTAGTCTGGAACCGAGCGACCGCTACGGTCGCAGCTTCGAATCCTCCCTTGGGCATGTATGTGTGTGATGTCCTTAGGTTAGTTAGGTTTAAGTAGTTCTAAGTTCTAGGGGACTGATGACCTAAGATGTTAAGTTCCATAGTGCTCAGAGCAATTTTTTTTAAAAAGATTATAACCCAGGGTTTGAATCGGGCCTGTTCCAGAGGACAATGACATCCACAGCAACTTAAGGCTGAAAGCTGGACAATGGCGTCATTTACAAAGATAGGTTCTCCATGCAAAGTAAAAACACACAGACATCCCAGGTACTGAAAAGAGATGGTTCCGTGTGAGGGTAAAATCCTCATGAGAAACACACGTTAATCTATCTGTAGACGGGATTTCTAGTATACTACGCATTCTGTCTCAAAATACTGCCCTCTGACACAATATTCTCGAACAATGCAGCTAGAATTAAAAAGTGTCTATTCTGCAGAAGTCTGCAGTAAGAAAATTATGTTGAACTCATAACCGAACATCTTGTTGAAAAATCTTCGGTGACCTATGGATCCTTGTATACATATACCCACCTACATTCACATGGGCTCCCTAATGATATATGTGATTAACAATAGTATTACGTTCAGAGTGAAGTGTGAAACCCGCCACCACAATAGAATTAACAGGATTAACTGCCATAAAAACAACATCTAAAGCAAAATTCATGGGAGAAATCTCCGAATCTTTTGATATAAAAACAAGGTGATAGGTTATCCGCTCTCATTTTCAAACTGGTGCTGAATAAGATCATCAAAATATGGAAGAAAGAAATACCTGGACTACAAGAATCAAACTCAAACGTCATGCCGTTGTCTACGACCCATCAATAAGTAACTTAAGCCAGAAGCTTATGAGATCTGCGTCTAAACTGGCATCTAAACCTATTCTGAGACGACACAGCAAATGTGCATTCCAAACACGAATATGTGGGATCCCTCACGTTGAAATATGACAAAATTCTTAAAGTTCAGTTTAAACTTAAGTGAAATTGTCGGGCACACTGACGGTGACAAATGTTTCAAAACCTACACAGTCATCTGGAATATTTGTGAAAAGAAATCCCATTGGTACTTCTCCCAGGTATTCTACACAGGTGAGACACAATAGTAGTGCAGAAAATCTTTGGATTCAAGATCCAAAACGGTATGCAGATACACAAAAGTTGCCGAAGTAGTGAGCATGCAGAATGCAGTCTGGTAATGGTAGCAGATTCGTTTCTGAAAAACAAAAAAGGTTACTAACATCTAATGTAAGTACTAGGGGATCTTCTCTGAAGATGTGTATCTCCTACAGCACTGAAACGTGGCCAGTAAGCAGACAAACAGATAATATAAGCTATTTAAATGTGGTGCTACAGATGAAAGCTGAAAATGAAATAACTAGTTTGGTAGGAAAGAAGGAAGATTGGTGTTCAGTGTCCCGTCGATATCGAGGTCATTAGAGACGGAGCACAATCTTTGATTAAGGAGGGATAGGGAAGGAAATCGGCCGTAACTTTTCAAAGGAACCATCACAGCATTTTCCTTAAGCGATTTTGTGAAATAACGGAAAAAGTTTATCAGTGCGGTTGATAACTAACGAAGAGGTACTTAATTGTTTCCAAGAGAAAAGAAATTTGTGGCGAAACTTGACTAAAAGTAGGGATCGGTTCACAGGTTGCATCCACAGGTATCAAATGACTTTAGTAAATCTGATAATGGAGGGAAGTGCAGCAAAGGGGTGAGGGGTAAAAACTGTACAGGGACACCAAGACTTAAGTGCAGTAAGCAGATTAAAATGTCGTTTGCAGCAGAAGAGAATTGCAAAGGATAGATTAGCATCAAACCAGTCTTCGAAATGGTGAGCACAATAGCAGCAGCAATAATGAAACGAAAAGTAAAATAGATAGAACACAAGGTGAGGCATGAGAGAGAAACGGATAGAGAGATAGAGAGATCAAATGTCGAAAAAATAGATCTGTCTTTTAATATGCTTCAGCCCACGATGACACATTCACATCCAGGCCAGATGACATAGTACGTGTTGTTGTACAACCCGAGGCCATCCTTGAGTGCTGCGCAAGAGACTTAAATAAAGAGTTTCCCATTGTACTAGGCTACACTACAAACTGTTTTAAGTTACCAAGTATGCTGTAGTTGTCTGGCCTGTTTATGACTTGTTCAGGACTGTTCTTTCCTGTTGCAATAAAGAAATGGTAGAGAATACGCTGCCACGGCACTGTTATTGTTTTTCCTCTTGTTGCTGTTGTTGTTGCTGCTGTTGTGGTCTTCAGTCCAGAGACAGGTTTGATGCAGCTCTCCATGCTACTCTATCCTGTGCAAGCTTCTTCGTCTCTAACAAGGGAACCTCCCAATCGCACTCCCCTCAGATTTAGTTATAAGTTGGCACAGTGGATAGGCCTTGAAAAACTGAACAAAGACCAATCGAGAAAACAGGAAGAAGTTATGTGGAACTATGAAAAAATAAGCAAAATATACAAACTGGGTAGTCCATGTATAACATAGGAACATTTAGGAGAGCGTATGCTCAGTGTCGCCGTGGTCCCGTGGTTAACGTGAGCAGCTGCAGAGCGAGAGGTCCTTGGTTCAAATATTCCCTCATGTGAAAAATTTATTTTCTTTATTTTCACGAAGTTGTGGTCTGTCCGTTCGTTCATTGACGTCTCTGTTCACTGTAATAAGTTTAGTGTCTGTGTTTTGCGACCGCACCGCAAAACCGTGCGATTAGTAGACGAAAGGACGTGCCTCTCCAATGCGAACCGAAAACATTTGATCGCAAGGTCATAGGTCAACCGATTCCTCCACAGAAAAACACGTCTGATATATTCTATACGACACTGGTGACGGCATGTGCGTCCCGTGACAGGAATTTGTTGTCGACCCACCTAACTTGTACACTTGGCGAATGGGTAAAAAGATTCTACTACCTTGCCCGATTTAGGTTTTCTTGTGGATGTCCCAAAAAACTGATGAAAACATAATAGTTTGTCACATAAACTGAAAATAAAAAATTAAACTTTTCACTCGAGGGAAGACTTGAACCAAGGACCTCTCATTCTGCAGTTGCTCACGGTAACCACGGGACCACGGCGCTCGAGCGCTCATAATGTTCTTGATGTTGCATATCTTCCGCATGAACTACTCAGTTTATATATTTTGCCCATTTTTTCATAGTTCCACACAACTTCTTCCTGTTTTCTCGATTGATGTGTGTTCAGTTTTTCAAGGCCTATCCACTGTGCCAACTTATAACTAAATCTGAGGGGGGTGCGATGGGGAATGCAGCCTACACCCTTCTGAATCTGCTTACTGTTATCATCTCCTGGTCTCCCTCTAAGATTTTTCCCCTCCACGCTGCCCTCTAGTACTAAATTGGTGATCCCTTGATGCCTCAGAACATGTCCTACCAACCGACCCCTTCTTCTAATCACGTTGTGCCACAAATTCCTCTTGCCTCAGTTCTATTCAGTACCTGCTCATTAGTTACGTGATCTACCTATATCTAATCTTCAGCATTCTTCTGAAGCACTATATTTCGAAAGCTTCTATTCTCTTCTTGTCTGGGATGGCCTGCAACGTGCTGTTCAGAAGAGACCTCCACCTCGTACTATTACGAATTTATGGAGAGCCCTGCAGGATTCATTGTATCAGTTCCCTCCAGCAGTACTTCAGACATTAGTCGAGTCCTATCCATGTCGTGTTGTGGCATTTCTGCGTGGTCGCGAAGACCCTACACGATATTAATCAGGTGTACCAGTTTCTTTGGCTCTTCAGTGTAGGACGTGAAGACATTGTCACTTGGCCTGCATGTTCGCCTGATTCTATACCACTGGACTTGTCCTTCGGATTAAACACAAAGATGGAGACTATTCACAAATACCGACGACCTCAGAAGATTTACGACATGGCATCGTTACAGCATATGTAGTTATTTTTGTGGCGGCGTTCGTAGCGACAAACAATTCGCTGTAGAGACGGCTTACGAAGTCACCGCCACACTTTTAATAGCGGGCCGACCGGTCCGCTGGAACAGAAAGATGAAAACCCAAACACTCTGATTAAATAAAAGTCGGTACTTATCTTTATTAACGAAGATACAGAAACACAGTAGTGAACTCCGTGTCTACAGAAATCTGTCTAGATCGAGTCGGAGCGGCTAGGTCAGCGTCGGCTGACGACAAACAACAACTCTGCTGCGATGAACACACAACTGACTAGCAAGTACACAATTCGGTGGCGAGTATACAACTGAGCGGCGAATATAGAACTGTCCTAGCGCTCGCGACTCCAGCGCTTAAGAAACCAGAAGCCAGCGGTGGCGCGCGCAGACTTGCGGCGATTTCCTGTCTCGCTGGCGCTGCTTATGCGGACGGCGTCCGGACTTTGATGCTGCCAACCTTTTGGCAGCGGGCTCGGGTGGCATTACTGGCTAGGATATAACAGTTATATCGAAGGAACCTCCTCCATGTGACCAAAAGTCCCTGCGCCAACGACTGGAAACGTGTCCTGCGGTAGACGGTGAGCATTTAGATCACTTAATGACATAAATGGAATTTTAAAAAAGTCTTTATGACCACTTTCTCTGTGACTTCCATTTTGTTGTTGTTGCCGATGTGTTTTTTCAGTGTAAGTGAGTTCTAACACTCACAAAGTTATTATTTAAATATTTTTATATCTCATTTTCCTGTTTTATATATCCATGCCCTTTCTTTCATGGCTCTGACTGAAACAAGAGCATAACTGTTACTGTGGTTAACTGGTAAGTAAGTCATCCTTAGATGACGCGTCCTTAGTCTTTCAGTTTGTATGTCAGTCCAATCATGGATAGCCCAGTGTGATTAGTATTAGTTTAAACTGAACTTACTTCCACTGTTCCTCTTTTGTAAGCAGCCGCTCTTCGTTGCATGAAGCTCGAGCGTCCCAGCAGCCTGACGCGACAGTTTGTATAATAAAGCAGACTTCCGCACACAACAGTAATCGGGTTCATGTTCAAAGAATGATAAATCCTAAGTTATTTATATTGTAAATACTCCGAAACTGGAAATGACACTTTGAAGAATGAAACGCCGTTGACTTCTCCTCTTTTGGAAATACATTGCTGGCCATTAAATTGCTACACCAAGAAGAAATGCAGATGATAAACGGGTATTCATTGGACAAATATATTATACTAGAACTGACATGTGATTACATTTTCACGCAATTTGGGTGCATAGATCCTGAGAAATCAGTACCCAGAACAACCACCTCTGGCCGTAATAACGGCCTTGGTACGCCTGGGCATTGATTCAAACAGAGCTTGGATGGTGTGTACAGGCACAGCTGCCCATGCAGCTTCAACACGATACCACAGTTAATCAAGAGTAGTGACTGGCGTATTGTGACGAGCCAGTTGCTCGGCCGCCATTGGCCAGACGTTTTCAATTGGTGAGAGATCTGGAGAATGTGCTGGTCAGGGTAGCATTCGAACATTTTCTGTATCCAGAAACGCCCGTACAGGACCTGCAACATGCGGTCGTGCATTATCCTGCTGAAATGTAGCGTTTCGCAGGGATCGAATGAAGGGTAGAGCCACGAGTCGTAACACATCTGAAATGTAACGTCCACTGTTCAAAGTGCCGTCAATGCGAACAACAGGTGACCGAGACGTGTAACCAATGGCACCCCATACCATCACGCCTGGTGATACGACAGTATGGCGATGACGAATACACGCTTCCAATCTGCGTTCACTGCGATGTCGCCAAACACGGATGCGACCATCACGACGCTGTAAACAGAACCTGGATTCATCCGAAAAAATGACGTTTTGCCATTCGTGCACCCAGGTTCGTCGTTGAGTACACCATCGCAGGCGCTCCTGTCTGTGATGCAGCGTCAAGGGTAACCGCAGCCATGGCCTCAGAGCTTATAGTCCATGCTGCTGCAAACGTCATCGAAGTGTTCTTGCAGTTGGTTGTTGTCTTGCAAACGTCCCCATCTGTTGAGTCAGGGATCAAGACGTGGCTGCACGGTCCGTTACAGCAATGCGGATAAGATGTTTGTCATCTCGACTGCTAGTGATACGAGGCCGTTGGGATCCAGCACGGCGTTCCGTATTACCCTCCTGAACCCACCGATTCCTTATTCTGCTAACAGTCATTGGACCTCGACCAACGCGAGCAGCAATGTTGCGATACGATAAACCGCAATCGCGATAGGCTACAATCCGTCCTTTATCAAAGTCGGATACGTGATGGTACGCATTTCTCCTCCTTACACGAGGCATCACAACAACGTTTCACCAGGCAACGCCGGTCAACTGATGTTTGGGAATGAGAAATCGGTTGGAAACTTTCCTCATGTCAGCACGTTGTAGGTGTCTCCACCGGCGCCAACCTTGTATGAATGCTCTGGAAAGCTAATCATTTGCATATCACAGCATCTTCTTCCTCTTCTTCCTCTTCGCGTCTGTAGCACGTCATCTTCGTGGTGTAGCTATTTTAATGGCCAGTAGTGTACAATACTAGCGGCATAAATTCCTACAGTTGATACGGGCATTTCTGTACATAACACAACTGTTAAAAGAGTCTACGGCATTTAGTGAGGAACTTCTTACAATTTATTTGGGCAGCAACATATTTACGACGTCTTAAGTGGTTCAGGAAATATCTGAGGCGTACAGCTTAGCTGGATCAGCCGTATATTAAGTAGATACTGTTACGTTCCTATCTCTGCTTGTGTCGTGTCGTAGAGTCTCCACCAGTCGCTACGCATGCACTGATTTATTTCCTACTTCACCGATGCTTTCGTGGCTATATGTTTCACCAGTTTTCCGTTTCTGTCTCTTTCCACCCATTACAGCGCGTCTTTCTCTCTTGCTGAGAGTTCTAGAGGCTATGGATCCAACGTCACCTTAAGCTCTTCAGCCTGTGTAATTAACGGAGAACAACTTAAACCAGTCACGTTGTATACCTACACAGGAAAGAGTAACAACGCGGTGATATATGGTGACGTAGGTCCATTTTTAGACGAATGAGATTGCGGGTTACGACATATTTAGAAGATCCTAGAAAGTGGACCTTGCCTATGAAAAAGGTGGGTTATAGGAAGCTTGTACGACTTGCGCTGGGATACTACTACTCAGTATACGGAATCCTTATCGGGTGGAACTAACAGAAAAGGCAATGCGAATCACAACAAGCTTATTTGACTCATGTGAGGAAGCCACAGAGGAGCTGAAAAATCAGAATTTCCAAACATTTGAAGAAATACGGTTAATACACACGGCGGAAACCTTGGTAATTCCGAGATAAGTTTACAATGAAGAATTAAGAAATATCCTGCATCCAGCTACTTGCTGCCAGCGTGGGATAAACGAAGAAGAAATTAAACCAATCGCGGTACGACAGAGGTCATCAGCAGTCATCCCATGAACGATACATGAAGATACGGTTAGATAAAAAGTTCGCTCTACTGCATTGATTTTCAGGTTGTAGTTGTACGTTTAACAAACGCAAGCACGGCCTGCCGCGGAACACGGGGACCGTTGTAAATATTATACAGATAAAACAGCCACAGTTCGCACACTGTCTGATTTTATGAACGCTTCCTGCTCTCAAACCGAATACCACAAGATAGCCGTTGTCCTAGTGGCAACATGTTAGTGGGCTGAAAGTGACATTCTGTACTACAGACAATTCGCGTATGTTACCGAACGCTTCTTCTAACCCCTAAATTGTTGCCACTAGGGCAACGATTGTCGTATGGTACTGGCGTCTGACGGAAGAAACCTGAATACAGTCAAACTGTGTGCCACTTACAGCTCTTCCATCCGTATTTATGTGAATGTATGTGCATTTTAACTCCTTTCCCCCGGAATATGAATCGGGCCCAATCTCCGTATGGTGTGAATGGCAATACGTGATGTACCTCAGTTTTTGTTATTCAAGAAGGGAGGGGGCACACAACCGACAGTAGATGGCTGACGGAAATGTCGGCGAATATATACACACGTAAGAGAGCTCTTAGTGAAGTATACAAGACCGACAGTTTGTGGATAGTTATGAAGAACTGTAGTGCGTAGCTATATAGCTGATATATCGACGGAGAAGAAAAAATAGACAGTTCTGGGTCCGTCCAATTTCAGTAAATGATTACTTAAGGAACAATTTCATACATCACACGAGAATTTACGTGAGCATCCTGAAAAGTTCGTGAACTACTATCGTATGTCTGAAAGCTCATTCGACGAGCTACTATGCATATTGGGTACAAAAATATCACCTCAACATACTGTAACAAAGAAACGTGTTGCAGTAGAAGAGATGTTGTCACATTAAGGCGAAAAATCCATTTTTACTTTCAATCGTGCATAGCATGTTTATTTGTGCAAGCAGTAAAGGATACAAAATAAAAATTTGGAGTAGGAATTAAAGTCCAGGGAGAAGAAATTAAAGTTTTAGGGTTTCCCGATGACATCGCAATTTTGGCAGAGACAGCAAAGGACTTGAAGGAGCGGTTGAAAGGAATGGACAGTATCTTGAAAGGAGCATGTAAGGTGGACACCAAAAAAAGCAAAACGAGGATAATGGAATGTAGTTGAATCAAATCAGGTGATGCTGAGGAAATTAGATTAGGAAATGAGACACTTAAAGTAGTAAATGAGTTTTAGTATTTGGGAAGCAAAATAACTGATGATAGTCGAAGTAGGGAGGATATAAAATGCAGACTGGCAATGACAAGAAAATCGTTTCTGAAGATGAGAAATTTGTTAACGTCGAATATTGATTTAAGTGCCGGGAAATCCTTTCTGAAAGTATTTGTATGGAGTGTAGCAATGCATGGAAGTGAAAGATGAACGATAATTAGTTTAGACAAGAAGAGAAGAGAAGCTTTTGAAATGTGGTGCTGCAAAATAATGCCGAAGATTAGGTAGGTAGCTCACGTAACTAATGAGGAGGTATTGAATAGAATTGGGGAGAAGAGAAATTTGTGATACAACCTGACCAAAAGAAAGGATCGGTTGGTAGGACATGTTCTCAGACATCAAGGTTGGCTCTGAGCACTATGGGACTTAACTACTGAGGTCATCAGTCCCCTAGAACTTAGAACTACTTAAACCTAACTAACCTAAGGACATCACACACATCCATGCCCGAGGCAGGATTCGAACCTGCGACCGTAGCGGTCACGCGGTTCCAAACTGACGCGCTTAGAACCGCACGGCCACACCGGCCGGCAGACATCAAGGGTTCACCACTTCAGTACTGGCGGGAAATGTGTGGGATAAAAATCGTAGAGGGAGACCAAGAGATGAACACAGTAAACAGATTCAGAGGTAGGTAGGTTGCAGTAGTAACTCGGAGATAAAGAAGCTTGCGCAGGATAGAGTAGCATCGAAAGCTGCATCAAACCAGTCTTCGGATTAAAGACCACAACAACAACAGCATGGTTATTAAAGCACATCTTAAATAATGGCTCAGTTTTCATCTCTATATTCCAGCTCCAAAAATTCGTAACAGCTAGTTGATTCTTGGGAGTAAGGGGATTCCAGTGAATTTATTAACTGGGGTTAAATCACAGGAGGATGATGCTAGTCTTCTTAGTAGTATCTTTTTCTCTTTCTCTGATTTGAAGAAACTCTATGATTATCTGGTGCTGTTATCTGAGATACTTCTATATTCTGATTACCGCCTGGTAACGGCGATTCTGTTTGTAATTGAGCCATTACGAACAGTAGATGGTCGAAAAAAAACATACTTCGCGTTTTCTTTGAAGAGCTTGCCGTAAGCGCATTTTCTGCAGATCTAGCTCTTGTCTGAAGCAGTACGGAAGGAACCCCATCTTTCTTGCACTTCAATATCTGTAACACAAGATATACGCCCATACCTACTTGTTTTTCTGTGTTTTTTTATAGCTACTTGGCAACATCCTTACATTATCAGTATTTGCTTGGTGCATGAACTATATGCAAAATTGTTTTCGAAGTGTGTCAGGTTCTTTGGGAATTCTTAAACGAATCGTGCACGCCATCTCCAACAGAGCAATGATGTTTGGAAATTTCAAAAGATTTTTATAGAAAGACCAATTTTCCTAACTGCTTATGAGCCACTGACGATAAGCATATAGCATACAAATGTCGTATATGCCGGGTTCAGACTACTTCAGTTATAAACAATATTTCCCTGTGATACTCCTAGCTGTGGTTGAATCAGATTACTGCTTCACATCTACATCTACATCCATACTCCGCAAGCCACCTGACGGTGTGTGGCGGAGGGTATCCTGAGTACCTCTATCGGTTCTCCCTTCTATTCCAGTCTCTTCACATATGTTGATATGAGAGCTTATGGCAAATCTAGTGACTATAATGTGTTTCAAAGTTTATCTTTTGCTAAACGTTTAGTTTAGGGTCGCTTGAATATACCAGTAAGTCAACAATTACTTCATGATGAACATGGTACATTTGGTTTCGTAGGAGATGAGGCATTTGCAGCATCACCGCACATTTTGATACCTTATATCAATCGATACTGGGATGTGCAGAAAATGAGTTTAACTGTAGATTACATAGGGCAAGGCGTATGGTGGAATGCACAATTGGAATTTTAGCTACTAAATGGAGGCTATTCTACAAAGGCTTAGATGTTAGTCTGGAACATTCTGTTCATATAGTTAAAGCACCATGTTTTCGAAAGATCTTTTTGAGGAAACAGGACTATTCGTTTTGAAGGTCTGCTATATGGACTGCCCTTTGAAAATAAGTCAGCCGGCCGCTGTGGCTGAGCGGTTCTATGCGCTTCTGCTGCTACGGTCACAGGTTCGAATCCTGCCTCGGGCATGGATGTGTGTGATGTCCTTAGGTTAGTTAGGTTTAAGTAGTTCTAAGTCTAGTGGACTGATGACCTCAGATGTTAAGTCCCATAGTGCTTAGAGCCATTTGAACCATTTGAAAATAAGTCATTGCAAGGCAGAAGAGTTACAAATAGCGGAATGCAGATTATTGATTATTTTGCCAATTACTTTAGGTCACCACAAGGGTCAATTCTTTGGCAATATAACAAATTGCAGCGAAGTAATAAATAAGTAAAATTAGAATTTTATTACCTCGTTTTACTTTATCCTTCAACTCCAAACCATTCCAGTTACCAATCACATACACACATACTTCCTCTTATACTTTATTCTTTACCTTTCTGTCACGGTATTCTGCAATGGAAGTATCATCCAAAGAACGAACTTCTACTCTTCAGTAACCATCCTCGCTACATCAGTACCCATTGTTAACACAACGCATCAACACAGCATGACTGCTAAACATGGTCGTGTGCTTAAGGCCATTTAAATGCGTTATGTTTCTTTGCCATCACCGACAATCAGATCGGGTAGAGTCGGTGGGAAAACAGAACATGTCTCATCTTTTTCGTCTGCCCGACTATTTTGTAGATTATAATATATGATGTCTATTACAATAAAAAAATAGTCAAAGAGCGACAATCGGTCACGTGCGCCCTCTCTGATTTGTTCCTATAAACAAGAAATATTTTGAACGCAACATTCCTTATTAGACATCAGAGAAGTACCAATAATATAAATATATAGGCTCATTAAAGTACTCCTGCGTGTACTGCTGCGTCATCTTATAAAAGAAGTAAATGCCGAAGTGCTAAAAATAACCGTCGTTTAAGGCCGTTGCAGCAGCATTCTTCAAGGCATATCCTGAAGATGGCCGTTTCAAAAGAACGAAACGTTGCTAGATTTAGTGTTTTGTTGTGTCAGGTATTTTATAAGATGACGTGGCACTACACATAGAAGGATAGTAATGAGAAGCGTCAATAATGCCGAAAAGCTGCCACAACTGGATCTCGCAGACAGAACAAAAGGACGGAGTGGTATGCGTCTTGGGTGTCTCTGTGATCTGACAGGACGGCTGAGCCTGATGGAGGCACTTCTCCCGAACGGCGGATGGACAAAGATGGCCGTAAAATATCCAAAAATGCCAGAACTATTGTCGTGGCCACTAGCTGTACCAGCTACACGTTGGACGAAAAATTCCACTCTGAACTGTGGCCGCTGTCTATCACGTTGGACGCCGTGGTTACACGCCACGGAGGATGTCAAGGCCTCTGCCAGTGGCCGATAAGGCACCTCCTAGCGCGGCCGTTGCGATAACTGACGTAGAAAGTTCTTCTCGCCTCGTGCCATCGCGACAGCTGTTCCAGAAAAAGACTGTTGGAAAGTAAATTCCACAACAGTGCGTCTAGGGGATTTCCAAGTGAAAGCTCTTAGTGCCAGTTGCCACACCTACGCTCTTGCATTATTGACATTGCAACAGTTACTCCTAAATGAGATTTTCACTCTGCAGCGGAGTGTGCGCTGATATGAAACTTCCTGGCAGATTAAAACTGTGTGCCCGACCGAGACTCGAACTCGGGACCTTTGCCTTTCGCGGGCAAGTGCTCTACCATGGAAGGTAGGAGACGAGATACTGCTGTGAGTACCGGGCGTGAGTCGTGCTTCGGTAGCTCAGATGGTAGAGCGCTTGCCCGCGAAAGGCAAATGTCCCGAGTTCGAGTCTCGGTCGGGCACACAGTTTTAATCTGCCAGGAAGTTTCAATTACTCCTAACGTTATTGATATGAATGAATAAGCTTACGTACACTTTATTCGACTATGGAGATCAATCTACATATCTTTCAGGCCCCTTGGTTTGAAACGAGAGGAAAAGGCTAAGTGATATCATTCGGAATAACTCTCTATTTTGACCTTAATCATCATCAACGTGTCCTCAATGCAGTCATCTGCACCAGACAATCACACTTAAGATACGTTCAGCAAAATAAAAACTTCCAATCGGTGTTATTAAAGAAAGCTTTTCCGAGTTTAGGAATCTCAAACCCCAGAAATCGTTTTTCGTAAATTCTATTAACCGTGACATCAGGAAGTATTACTGACAATCGAAAAAGGTTCTTAATTACATGCTGACTGATGATACAACTAAGCAAGTGGTCGGATCTGAACTTCCCCATAAACTATGGGGCACATTAAATAAGAATTCCCTCAGTGGTTGCAAGAAACCACAGGTTACAAAAATCTACAACAACCGTAACAGAAGCGATGCACAAAACAGCAGACTAATATCGTTTGATATCCACCGGTTGCAGAAATTTAGAATACTTTCTGAGCACAAACGGAATGAGGTGTCTCGAAGAGAGTGGTCCCTTCCATGCCAACTAGAATGCTTTCCTTAAACATCGGTCGTGCGAAACTAAACTCACGCTTTTCTCACATGACATCCTGAAAACCATGGAACATGGTGGATAAAGTACTTCTCGACTACCTAAGAGCATTAGCATCACATCGGTGCATATTAACGTAACTGCGATAATAAGAAGTCTCAAACTAAGTTCATAGCTGGACTGAGGACTTCTTGGTAAGAAGGATGCTGCTTGTTATCTCGGATGGAGAGTCTTCCACAGCTGGCGTCCCCAGTGGGAAGTGTATTGGGAACCTTGCTGTTCATGTTGTACCTTAACGACATGGCAGACAGCATTACGTTTCTAGAATAAAATTTTTACTCTGCAGCGGAGAGTGCGCTGATATGAAACTTCCTGGCAAATTAAAACTGTGTGACGGAACGAGACTCGAACTCGGGACCTTTGCCTTTCCCGGGCGGAAGTAAAGCTGTGAGGACGGCTTTTGAGTCGTGTTTGGGTAGCTCTGATGGTAGCGCACTTGCTTGCGAAAGGCAAAGGTCCCCAGCTCGAGTCTCGGTCCAGCATACAGTTTTAATCTCCCAGGAAGTTTCAGTATTAATTTTGGCCTCACTTTTCGCAGGTGATGCAGTTATCTACACTCATGCTCATAAATTAAGGATAATGCTGATACATGGTGAAACAATGCTCTGGTGGGCAGTTTGCGGGTTTAAATCACCCCTGGGTATGACCATGCGGTGCATTTGACCTGCTGTCGTCGCACGGTGGCGCTGGCAGCAGTCGACATACGCAGAGGTGTGTTGGTGCATGTCAAAGTACGGTGCAGCGATTAAGTGTGTAGACGTTTTCAGACGTGCTAATGGTGACTGTGCTTTGAAAATGGCTCAAAGAACACATATTGATGACGTTTTGAGAGGTGAATACCAGGCGACTGGAGGCTGGTCAAACACAGCAGGTCGTAGCGTGGGCCCTCCGTGTGCCACAAAGTGTGATCTCAAGATTATGGCAGCGATTCCAGCATACAGGAAACGTGTCCAGGCGCTACAGTACGGGATGTCCGCAGTGTACAACACCACAAGAAGACCGATATCTCACCATCAGTGCCCGCAGACGGCCACGGAGTACTGCAGGTAGCCTTGCTCGGGACCTTACCGCAGCCACTGGAACAGTTGTCTCCAGACACACAGCCTACAGACGACTGAACAGATATGGTTTATTCGCCCGGAGACTTGCAAGGTGCATTCCACTGACCGCTGGTCACAGGAGAGCCCTAAATCCTGGTGTCAAGAACACTGTACATGGCCATAGGAACAGTGGTCCCAGGTTATGTTCACGGACGACTCCAGGTATAATCTGAACAGTGATTCTAGCCGGGTTTTCATCTGGTGGAGGAGTACCTTGAAACCGAAGATATCAGGCGAATGGAGTGGCCTGCCTGTTCTCCAGACCTAAAACCCATCGAGCACGTCTGGGATGCTCTTGGTCGACGTATCGCTGCACTTCTTCACACCCCTAGGACACTTCAGGAGATCCGACCGGCACTGGTGCAAGAGTGTGAAGCTATACCCCAGCAGCTGTTCGACCACCTGATCCCGAGTATGCCAACCCGTTGTGCGGCCCGTGTATGTGTGCATGGTGATCATATCCCATACTGATGTCGGGGCACATGCGCAGGAAAGAGTGGTGTTTTGCAACACATGTGTTTCGGGACGGTTTTCTCAATCATCAATACCGTGGGCTTACAGCTGTGTCATGTGTGTTTGTTATGTGCCTATGCTATTAGCGACAGTTTTCTGTGCATGTTGTGGCACTGGGGGGGGGGGGGGGGGGGACGCGGACAATTGTGCAGTAGTTGTCGTAATTCGGAAAAAGAGCGATTTATCTGACATCCAAAAGGGCACGATCATTGGCTATCTGGCAAGGGTGGCAAGGGTGGAAGCACTTGCGAGACGGCTAAGTTAGTAAACTGTTCGCTTCCCGCCTTGGTTGAAGCGTAGCCTGCATGGCAAAATGGCTCTATCCAAAACCAGCGCAGAGGCAACTGTGATGTACCATGGGCCATACACGGCAGGGGGGGAACGACGGACGCGGAGATACGTCCGGGCGAATAGACGAGCAACTGTTGAGCAGCTGGACGCCCAGATGAACCAAGTGGCTACAAACAGTATCTCCTCAACGACCATCCAGCGAACGTTACTGCGTAGCGGTCTCCACAGCAGTCGTCTGGTTCATGCACGTATGCTGACTGCTGTTCATCAGCGATGAAGGCTGGAATTTACACACCAGCACAGCAACTGGACGTAAGTGGGTAGGGACAGGTGGGCTATTCAGAAACTCGCGTGTTATTTCCCATCGGACAGATGGCTGTTGACGTCAAAAGTCTGAAAAAGAAACACCCTGCAACAATCGTCGGAAGCGTCTTGAGGAGGGAGCGTTATGCTCTGGGGAATGTTTTCGTAGTATTCCACAGTGATGTCGTCATTCTGGAAGGCGCAATGGATCAACGCAAATATGCATCTGTCCTTCGGGCCCTACATCCAGTTTGTTTTTCCTCGTCACAATGGCATTTACCAGCAGGACAAGACGGCGCGTCACACAGCCCGCAGTGTATATGCGTAGTTGGAAGAGCACGAGGATGAGATTACCGTAATGTCCTGGCCACCAGACTCACTGGATTAAAATCCAACATAGAATCTGTGGGACCACCTCGCACGGGCCGTAGGGCACACGCGCCGTGGGTCCTCAACCGAGAACCGTAGCGCAGCTGGCCGCAGCGCTGGAGTCGGCATGGCTCCAGGTCCCTGTCGGTACCTTCCAGAACAGTCTTGACTCTCCTCCTGCACGTCTCGCAGCGGTAGGCGCTGCAAAAGGCGGTTGTTCAGGATTTGGCCAGGTGGTCACCTTAATGTGACTGGACAGCGTGTATAGAAAATGCCCATTTCCACAGACAGAATGTAGTCCTCCAGGACACGAGTTCAAACTAGAAGTGGTGAGGTCCTCATGGTCTTCGAACACGTTCGATTCGCCAACTGCTGCAGAAGACTATGAAGACAAATATTGACTTTATCTAGCCACTTACTTATTAAAAACAGCTGTGTATCCATTCAGTGAACTCTTACTGTATTAATCATCTTGGGGTTGAAGCTCTTTTTTCCGTGTTTGCTTTAACAATGCATATGTTCCTGGATGGGGTCCGCCTTTAGCAAAACACAGTTTTGTTTTTTAACCCAAACATGTTTCACTGCAGTTGCACCATCTTCAGTAGGCTTTTATTTCTCCTCTGTTGAAGATAAAGAATGTTCTTTACTGTTTGTATACATGTAACGATTAGTTTTTAAATCGTGATTACAGACATTTGAAAAAAACACATATAATTATGATTTCATACATTTTTACCACATGGTGTGGTTTTTTTGGTTTAGAAACACAATACATCAGAAAGACCACGCCATGTGGTAAAAATTTATGAATTCATAATTTTATGTGTTTTTTCAAATATCTGTAATTACGATTTAAAAACTAATAGTTACATGTATACAAACAGTAAAGAACATTCTTTATCTTTAACAACCATAAAATAAAAGCCCACTGAAGATGCTGCAACTGCAGTGAAACATGTTTGGGTTAAAAAACAAAATTATGTTTTGCTAAAGGCGGACCCTATCCAAAAATATATGTATCTTACTTTATTGCTCGCCACAGCCGAAAGAAAATATAATTGTTCTTTCATTGTACTAATTTTCTAGCCTGCCAGATCTGGAACCTTTTTATGAAAACGGATTTTTTTTTGTTTCTTTGGGTTTCGTCGGTGTCCTGTTAATCTGTAACGCTCTTTAAGTAAAATATTAAGAAATAAAGAATTGCACTTGACATTTCCATTTCTTTCATAAATTTTGAAATGTCCAAATGGTCCAAATGGCTCTGAGCACTATGGGACTTAACTTCTGAGGTCATCAGTCCCCTAGAACTTAGAACGACGTAAAACTAACTAACCTACGAACATCACACACATGCATGCCCGAGGCAGGATTCGAACCTGCGACCGTAGCGGTCGCGCGGTTCCAGACTGTAGCGCCTAGAACTGCTCGGCCACTCCGGCCGGGTTTTGAAAAGTATCTTTAAAATTAAGAGGTATCTTCACAATTAATTTGAATATGGATACATTGTCGTGCAAACGGAATGCAGTAGGATTTGCCGTACATCAGAGTTGGATGAAGCATGGAGTGGAATTTCAGCAGTGAGAGCGTAAACAAAAATTCTGGCAAAAGAACATTTATTAGATCGGTAAATTTAATTGCACACATGAACGTATATAGTGAGTAATATGACGGTTGCTGTTGCCTGCAGTGTATTACGTCGCATATTAATTAATCCAAGAACGGTACTTCGGAGTCCCCTGCAAGGTCTACCGAAGATGAATGATTAAAGGATGATTTAATCACGAACAATTACATTGACACCAACTTGAGAGACTAACAGGAAGGAAAAGAACTAAAAACCTTCACCACACCACACGTGAGTAGCAAGAGGGGTTGTTCCCTTGGTTTTAACATGCAGGATGAATGAATAAAATTTCTATTTGAAGTGAAGTGCTGTAATAATGAAGCACAATTAAGAATCATAATTAATTCAGGTATTCTAAAGCGGAAGGTCACTGTGGACTTGGTACTGTAAACTTTCTCATCAGATTACGACCACGTGATCCTGACAAGCAAAAGCGTGCACAAAGAAAGTTATCAAGTGAGACGAATTGCACAAAATTCAGTCATAAAATCATACGCAACATACATGCTCTCGCGAAAGGGATACTAAATGAAATGAGCTGAATCACAATAAATTCAAAACGGCTCCACGTGTTTGATTAACAGTTCAACTGAACAATAGCCTACACCGTCCCTAGATTTTAACGCATTTAACACTCGGGAATTAGCAAGTAAAATTTGTCACACACGATAATAAACTACCAACGATGAGAGGAATCATTTATTTTGACTAGTTTTGAAAAACTTACATAAAACACAACATTAACTTCTCATCGAAAAGGCACACTTACCGCCAGTAGGTCTCTCCCGTCTCGCTTCCCACGCAACACTCCAGGAGCATTCGCCCTCCAACCAATGCCGCTACCCGTACCTACTGAAGTGGCCAGAGGAACCCCTATTGCGGTGTCAACCTATACAAAAGGTACGTCCAAGCAAAACAGAAACCTCATTGCTTCCTGGTGCGTGTTTCCTACAGTTGGCTGTCTTGACACAGTGGCAGATTACTACACTCTCGCTGATCTACGCACACTGAAATGCTTGCACACTCTCATTCATACATTCAACTGATCGGACAAGAAGAGGAAAGAAAAGTTACATTGAAATGTGGCACTTAAATGTATCAAACATGCGTATGGGGCTCCGACAAGTACCAATAACCCAATGAAATGTTAGAACTAAATATGGATAGTATGCTGTGGCCACCACAAACACACTCAGCTGCTCAGTCTTTTCCCTTTTGTTCTTTACATCTAGGATGATAGACTATTTGCACCAAAAATTGAGGTGCCAAAGGCAAACAAATGACGCTGTATGGTATGGCAAAATCATGAAGAGGCTCATGCAGAGACCCTTTAATTTATAATAGATGGCGTGTTATTATGGCCTACATAATCGTTCAGTGACAATTTCTCTTTTCTCAGTTGCTCTTAGATTGACGTTACGGTCCTCAAAAACGATGTCAATTAGACAATCGATTTTTAGCCTAAATTAGTTTCATTTGCCCCTCAGACCAGACTCTCATGAGTGAAGCGCTACAAACCTCGACAGTCGAACATTTTGCTCTTGACGAGGAGTTTCTTGTTTTTTCACTTGGAAATGTATAACGATGGTTCAAATGAAAATGTACGAAACGTCGTAACAACAATCTAACCGGTTGAATTTTGTATATGCTGCTTTGGGATAACGTAGTGAGACATCAAGGGACACAGGCAGCAGATAAGCTGATGCTCACCGTCTTTTTTGATGGCTGAGGTCCGATACGGAATTCCTCGAACACGGAAAAACGATTAAAAGTTAGCTGTACCGTGAGACACTCCGTAGACTACGCAAGTCCATCAAGAGCAAACGGCCTGGGCTGCTCATGGAGAAAGCGAGTCTGCTGCGCGATAATTCGCATCCACATGTCTCCAAGGTCACACAAAGTGTAATGGCCAAGTTGAAATGGGAGCAGGTGGAACATCCGCCCTAAAAAGCCCGGACATGTCATCTTGCGAATTCCATGTGTTTGGCCCACTAAAAAAATTTCTGAAACGGAAGCGCCTCATGTCGGATGACGAACTGAAGGACACTGTGGCGCACTGGCTCCTGACGCAGCCACAGAAATTCTGGGAACAGGGAATCGTTCGGCTCGTGAAACACTGCGATAGTTGTGCTCAGGTCTCTGGGGATTACTTTTGAACAAAGACTCTAAAACCCACAGTGTTGTTTTGTACTTTTCAACATTCCTCAAATACATCGGTAGCTCTGTCTTCATTGAAACTTCCTGGAAGATTAAAACTGTGTGCCTGACCGAGACTCGAACTCGGCACCTTTGCCTTTCGCGGGCAAGTGCTCTCCCAACCGAGCTACCCAAGCACGACTCACGACCCGTCCTCACAGATTTAAATCCGCCAGTACCTTGTCTCCTACCTTCCAAACTTCACAGAAGCTCTCCTGCGAACCTTGCAGAACTAGCACTCCTGGAAGAAAGGATATTGCGGAGACATGGCTTAGCCACAGCCTGCGGGTTCTTTCTAGAATGAAATTTTCACCCTACAGTGGAGTGTGCGCTGATATGAAACTTCCTGGCAGATTAAAGCTGTGTGCCGGACCGAGACTCGAACTCGGCACCTTTGCCTTTTGCGGGCAAGTGCTCTACCAACTGAGCTACCCAAGCACGACTCACGACCCGTCCTCACAGCTTTAAATCCGCCAGTACCTCGTCTCCTACCTTCCAAACTCCACAGAAGCTCTCTTGCGAACCTTGCAGAACTAGCACTCCTGGAAGAAAGGATATTGCGGAGACATGGCTCAGTTGGTAGAGCACATGCCCGCGAAAGGCAAAGGTAGCGAGTTAGAGTCTCGGTCCGGCACATAGTTTTAATCTGCCAGGAAGTTTCGTATCAGCGCACACTCCGCTGTAGAGTGAAAATTTCATTCTATCTGTCTTCATTGTTCATCTATAGCCTAACTGGAGCACGTAGCGTGACTCCGTATAGCCGAGGCACTGTTTCCGCATTCAGTAGATGAAGGGATGCGAATCTGTTCCCAGCCATTCGTATTCAGGTTTCCGTACTTTCCACTAAATCTTTGAATGTGAATGACTGGTTGCTATCTGCGAACTAGTCACAGCCAAATTTCTGTCTCATCATTACCAGTCAGAGTTGGTGCCCCATCACTACAGACACCGACTGGATGAATACTGAGATAAAACAAACAATTTATATGCGTACCAGCTGTAGAAGTATGAAACGGTATTTTGTTGCAATAATTACACGTCTGTTGTTAGAAACTGGTAAACAATATTTCATTGAAAATAATCTTCGTTGCTATACATTTCTCCCACCTCACAGGAAGGTTATAAACACCTCGCCAAAGAAAATTTTCTCTTTTGAAGCTAACCAATCAGCGAGATGTTTTCGTACATTTTCATACGAATGGAAGCGTTGTTTAGCGACAGCGTGTCCCAGTGATACAAACAGATGATAATCGGATGGAGGCAAGTCAGGAGAATAAGCCGTATGAGCTACTATTTCCATACGGAACACTTCGATCATTTCCCTGCCCCGTTTTGCTGTGTGTGATGGAGCGTTATCATGGAACAATATGACTTTGTTACCTTTTTCCGGTCGTTTTTCACGTAATGCTCGATTTAAATAGATCTTTCGCTGTTGGTAGTGATCACTGTTAACGGCTTCACCCGGTTTCAGCAGCTCATGATAGACGACAACCTTCTGATCCCACCAAGCACACACCATTGTCTATTTCCAAAGCGGTTTGGTCTTGCAGTGGATGTCGATACTTTGTCTGGATTCACCCAGGACTTACGGCGCTTAGGATTCATATTTATTTTTCATCACCTGCCACTATTTGATGGAGAAATAAGTCTTCTGTATTTGGCGAGCAGCATTTCACAAGTGGTCTTTCGATTTGCTTGCTGTCTTTCATTGAAATCTTGCGGAAACCATTTTCCAGCTTACTGCACCTTTCCCATAGCTTTCAACCGAAGAGAAACGGCTTTTTGCGTCACATTCAATTGTTCCGCGAGTCGCCGTTGAGTTTGAGTATCATCTTCATCCAGTAACGCGTGCAATTCGTTGCCTTCCAACTTTTTTGGTGGCTTCTAGCGCTTGTCGTTTCTCACGTCACAACCACCTCTTTTGAATTTTTTTGAACCTCTCGAAACACTCACTGTGTTTTCCCAATTGCATGTTCTCCGAAAGTTTCGACAAGCATTCGATGCGATTTTGCAGCAGTTTTCTTCAAATTATAGCAGAAAACCTGTGCTCTCCGCAAAACATACTTCGTAGGCACAAAACTCGACATATTTACAGGTTTGAAATACACTACTGGCCATTACAATTCCTACACCAAGAATAAATCCAGATGATAAACGGGTATTCATTGGACAAATATATTATACTAGAACAAACATGTGATTACATTTTCACACAATTTGGGTGCATAGATCCTAAGAAATCCGCACCCAGAACAACCACCTCTGGCCCTAATAACGGCCTTGATACGCCTGGGCATTGAGTCAAATAGAGCTCGGACGGCGTTTACAGGTACAGCTGCCCATGCAGCTTCAACACGATACCACAGTTCATCAAGAGTAGTGACTGGCGTATTGTGACGAGCCAGTTGCTCGGCCACCATTGACCAGACGATTTCAATTGGTGAGAGATCTGGAGAATGTGCTGGCCAGGGCAGCAGTCGAACATTTTCTGTATCCAGAAAGGCCCGTACAGGACCTGCAACATGTGGTCGTGCATTATCCTGCTAAAATGTAGGGTTTCCCAGGGATCGAATGAAGGGTAGATCCACGGGTCGTAACACAACTGAAATGTAACGTCCACTGTTCAAAGTGCCGTCAGTGCGAGCAAGAGGTGACCGACGCGTGTAACCAATGGCACCCCGTACCACCACGCCGGGTGATACGCCAGTATAGAGATGACGAATACACGCTTCCAATCTGCGTTCACCGCGATGTCGCCAAACACGGATGCGACCATGATGACGCTGTAAACAGAACCTGGATTCATCCGAAAAAATGACGTTTTGCCATTCGCGCACCCAGGTTCGTCGTTGAGTACACCATCGCAGGCGCTCCTGTCTGTGATGCAGCGCCAAGGGTAACTGCAGCCATGGTCTCCGAGCTGATAGTCCATGCTGCTGCAAACGTCGTGGAACTGTTCGTGCAGATGGTTGTTGTCTTGCAAACGTTCCGATCTGTTGACTCAGGGATCGAGACGTGGCTGCACGATCCGTTACAGCAATGCGGATAAGATGCCTGTCATCTCGATTGCTAGTGATACGAGGCCGTTGGGATCCAGCACGGCGTTCCGTATTACCCTCCTGAACCCACCGATTCCATATCCTGCTAACAGTCATCGGATCTCGACCAACGCGTGCAGCAATGTCGTGATACGATAAACCGCAATCGCCATAGGCTACATTCCGACCTTTACCAAAGTCGGAAACGTGATGGTACGCATTTCTCCTCCTTACACGAGGCATCACAACAACGTTTCACCAGGCAACGCCGGTCAACTGCTGTTTGTGTATGAGAAATCGGTTGGAAACTTTCCTCATGTCAGTACGTTGTAGGTGTCGCCACCGGCGCCAACCCTGTGTGAATGCTCTGAAAAGCTAATCATTTGCATATCACAGCATCTTCTTCCTGTCGGTTAAATTTCGCGTCTGTAGCACGTCATCTTCGTGGTGTAGCAATTTTAATGGCCAGTAGTGTAACTTGGATTACTGTGTGTTGACATTCGTCGATGCCGTTACAGGAAGAAGATGGCGCTGCAGACGCGGGCTCATGGGCCCTACACTGACGGCTATCACCATCTATAGGGAAATTCCGGTTGCATACTTCTACACCTCCCTGCCCAGAACAGCTATTGTAGAGCACAAGCGGTATTTTGTAGTCCGTTTGATAAGGTAAGCAGGTATTTTATGTGCAGTTATTTTACGGTCGATAAGTGTTCGCCTCCTCGGCACTCCCGAAGCGTGTGAACAGAACGCAAGCATATGCCTGGCGCCACTATCAGACACGCGATCTTCGTCGCCACGTGGGTGAGGACAAGCTGCGCGAGGAGGCGTGGCTACGGGCGAGCAAATCGGTGCCTCCGCGGGGCGCGGGCACACCCGTCGTAAAGCACGGGTAGGGTAACCTGCCACTGCCGGCGCCGTCTTATAGACTCTCACAGCTGGCCGCACCACTGTGGCAGTCTCAGCTGAATCATGTAAGTAGGCTGTTTAGGTTTTTATATTGGCAACGCCACGTAGCGCTCTGTATGAAAATCACTGGCTGTGCTGTGTGCAGTCTGTGGCTGGTTTGCATTGTTGTTGGCCATTGTAGTGTTGGGCAGTTGGCTGTTAACAGCGCGTAGCGTTGCGCAGTTGGAGGTGAGCCGCCAGCAGTGGTGGATGTGGGGAAGTGAGATGGCGGATTGTTGAGAGCGGATGATCTGGACGTGTGTCCATCAGAAACAGTACATTTGTAAGAATGGATGTCATGAACTGCTACATATATTATGACTTTTGAACACTATTAAGGTAAGTACATTATTTGTTCTCTATGAAAATCTTTCCTTTGCTAACTATGCCTATCAGTAGTCAGTGCGTTCAGTAGTTTGAATCTTTTATTTAGCTGGCAGTAGTGGCGCTCGCTGTATTGCAGTAGTTCTAATAACGAAGATTTTTGTGAGGTAAGTGATTTGTGAAACGTATAGGTTAATTTAGTCGGGGCCATTCTCTTGTGGGGATTATTGAAAGTCAGACTGCGTTGCGCTAAAAAATATTGTGTGTCAGTTTAAGCACAGTCATGTATAATTTTTCTAAGGAGACGTTTCACACACAGTCACTTAGAAAGCCGAACACGTGGGTTGACCTGAATCAGAACGCAGACGAATATTGACACCACAGGAAAGAACGAAACTTATAGACAGGACAGCCTTGAATGAATAGATTAATGAAATGTTGCTCAGACTGTAACCTCCCCCTCACTTATCGACCTTAATGACAGTGAAAAATTATCATGGGAGCTCTGAATGGAAGGGTAGGAATTAGAGAATCTTGTAGAATAGTAGGAAAACATGGAGAGGACGAATATAATGACAATGGGGAACGATTGATTGCAATTTGTGAACAATTTGATCTAAAAATTACCAACACATTTTTCAAACATAAGGACGTTCATAAATATACTTGGCAACAGAACACCAAAGAACTTCGTTCTACAATAGATTATATTATCATTAGGCAAACAAGTAGTTTCAAAGCAGTAGACGTCAGATCTTATAGAGGAGCCCAGTGTGGAACAGACCACTATCTAGTTAAAATGAAGTCTTTCTGGCCATGGAAGAATGCAAGGAGTGATACAAGTAACATAAATAAAACAAACCAGACTGAGAAAGATGAAAATTTACCTTTTAATATTGACAGCCTACAAGACGAAAGTATCAGAACACTCTTTGCGGCCAGGATGGAAAGGAAACTTGTTGAATCATTTGAAGGAAGTACAGAGGAAATATATGACTATATAAAAGCTAATGTGAAAATCATAGCAACAGAGGTGTTGGGTAAAAAAGATAGCAACCACAACCGTGCAGCAGAGTGGTGATCAGAGGAACTAGAGGTCCTCGTTAGAGAAAAGCGAAATGCGTTCCTTCAGTGGTTGAATGATAAATCAGAAGAAACAAGATCAATATACAAGGAAAAGAAGAATGAAGTGATGAAAAAAATAAGGATGGCAAAAAATGAAGCATGGGAAAGAACATGTACCAAGGTGAATAGCAAATTAGGATTTGGGAGAGCAAAAGAAGCATGGTCAGTATTGAAAGGGCATCGACAGGATACAAAAAGCAAAACTAATCTCCAACTGATAACACAAAAGGAATGGGAAGAGTATTTCCAAAAATTATTAAATGAGCACAGAGAAGAATATCTAGAAGAAGGAACAGGGGAAGATAAAGGACATGAAGATGATGAGATTCAGATTTTAGAAAGTGAAGTACTTCAGGCGTTGAGAACAGGAAAGAATGGTAAATCACTGGGACCAGGCAATATCAATCTGGAGTGTCTGAAATATGGTGGTGATTGTGAAACTGATAACACAGCTCTTCAACAAAATGGTACATGGAGATTCAATACCCAACAAGATGAAGCTAAGTTACATTAATACAATATTTAAGAAAGGGGATCGCAAAATTTGTTCAAACTATCGAGGAATTTGTGTTACAAACACATTATGAGAATTTTTGCGAAATTAATTAAAAACAAACTGGAAAAAAATTTTAGAACCCAAGAAGAACAATGTGGATTCACGGCTGGGAGATCATGTGTAGACCGTATTTTCACATTACGACAGATTATGGAGAAACATAGGGAAAAATCAAAAAATATAGGATTAATTTTCATAATTCTAGAAAAAGCACATGATACTGTGCCAAGAAAATTACTTTGGAGAGCACTACATATGGCAAACATAAACCCTCCCTTGATTAAAATAATACAACAGATGTATAAAGATAACATTTGCCAAGTGAAAGTTGGTAATAAACTTTCACAGAAATTTAGAACAAGCAAAGGCCTTTCACAAGGCTGTCCCATGTCACCATCATTATTTAAAATCTATATAGATATTAGCCTTATAACATGGTCTCGTAAATGTAATAGTATGGGATTAGAGTTTACCTACATCATTTATTATTTGCTGATGATCAAGTAGTCGTAGCAAAAGATGGGGAGGATGCTAACTATATGTGCAATCAACTAGCAGTAGCATACAAAACTTGGGCTTTGAAGATTAATTACCAAAAAACAGAATACTTGACTAATGATTCAGATGAGCTATACATTGAAGGAAAGAAAATCAAAAAGATAAACACTTTCTGTTATTTAGGATCCATTTTAGAAATCGAGGGAAAATCAGAGTCAGAAATCAATAAAAGAATTAGTAGCGGACGGAGGGTCATTGGGATGCTTAACTCAGTCTTATGGAGCAGGAATGTAATGAGCAGAACTAAAAAACTAATATTCAAATCCATATTAGAGAGTGTGGTTCTGTATGGAACGGAGACCTGGACAATTAACATGAAGCACATTAAAAAATTACAAGCTCTAGAGATGGACTTTTGGAGAAGATCGGCAAGTATCTCCAGGAAAGAAAAGATAAGGAACACCGAAGTAATAAGGAGAATGGAAATAAAAGAAAGAATATATGACGTAATGGATCGGAAGAAATTACAGTGGTACGGGCATGTACGACGAATGGAGAAAACCAGAATACCAAAATTGATACTGGAGTGGGAACCGGAGGGGAGAAGAAGAAGAGGACGACCTATGACAACCTGGCTCCAAAATGTACAGCACATAATGAGGAGGATGGGCGCAGAGGAAGAGGACACACAAGATCGAAACACCTGGAGAAATATTTTGAGATTATAGTTTAAGAACGGTTATTTTTTGTATTGTAATTTCCAAGTAAATTATTATGTTGAAGATAAGCCTCTGTAATGAGGAAAAGCTCAAAATAATAAATAAATAAAAATTAAACTGCGTGCACCTAATGGAAATTTGGGAAAAGTAATCGTCATCGAAGTTAATCTGTCGGTAAAGAGGGAGGAAAGGGTTAGATCTAAATGAAAGGAAAAATGCAAATGAAATTGGTGGAAATTAATTTTGAGAAAAAGAATAAAGAAAGTAAATGTGCGGTCGTTACGTTAACAATTAATTGGCGTTAATTATATATTTGAGATTTGGGGAAAATTACGGTCGCCAGTCCTATGGACAACTACTATAATAACTGAAAATGAAAGATTAATGCACATATAATTAGCACTAAAAGCGTGGCAACCTGAAGGTTGATGTGTGATGTGTGAAAACTGAATGTTTGTCAGAAGTAATAAATTTCGCTACACTCTGACTTTAGCAAAAGAATTAATAAAACCGGAAAACTGAAAGTTAATTTAGTGACTGAAATTAATAGTGAACTTTGTTTCTGAAGCACTACGAAATTCAATAAAATAAGGTTACTCTTGGGCTACCTCAACAATCATTTCAAAAGCTACTTGAATCTACGCAATTTAGAAATAAGAGATTTAACTTTGAACTTGAATTAAATGATTCTGAACAATTAACAGTAGTAAAATTTAGTATGTACCAAGCTGAGCTGCAGTCACAGGTAAGCTAAAATATGGTAACAAAACTCGCACTCTTAATTTGTGCTTGTGTAATCTAAATATTGTAGCCAACTTTGAATAATTTCACTGAACTTTGAAATTAAAGCAGTGAAATGGAATGATATGACTTTAATGCTGGCGTTTGAATTTCAACGACATTCAGGTTCACTCTGGAAAAGAAAGGGACCCTGCTTGGCAATGCAATTGGGACAATGAGCAACAAAGGTTCATGCTATGTTCCTGTAATTTTGTGAGACAAATTGAACAGTTTGAAAAGCTGAGGTCTGCCATACAGTTCTAAAACTTTACGTGCTTCCAGTCTTCCTTGTTGGTTGATTGAAGGTTTGAAGTCGTCGATCGAGGAGGTGGCGACAGTTACTAATTGTCGGCCGTCGCTGTTGCAGAAGCTGGATGTTGGCGCGCCTTCTTCTCGACACGGTCACCAGGCGAAACGGGCTCTTGATGTGCGCCAGCTAATGCTTCCCGTCCGCGACACTGTGTCGGAGACTATCATAGCAAGTCCAGCGCAGTTACATGCTGCCAAACCCGCGGCAACTCGCGGGAGCGTCGCACAACACACCTGCTCCACCGCCCTACCCACCCAGACTCTGCTCTGCCCGCGCTCTACGCCGCAGAGTTAACACTACCAAAGATCCTAAACACTTTGGTTCTCCACACGACCTATCGATGTAATCGTTCGATAGCATAGTTTTCCCTAGGCCAGATCCAGCGTAAAAATACAAATAATCTTTACACAACAAACCAATTATACATCGACATAAATGTATAAAAAACAATTACAATATATAAAGACACAGACATGTCATATCTTCAGGTAACAAAATAAGGAAAAAAATTTATAGTACAATAGATGGAAATAGGAGGATATGCATTTCCGGCGTTACAAGACGAAGACAAATATATTTACTTATTTATTGAGCTGGGTAGATTGTACAACATGGCGAAATCAGATTAGGTTCGTAAGGTGGCCACATCGAGCCACTGGAAGGTTCAGCCAGCCTGAGACGTCTTCTCAGCAAGAAAATGTTATTAAACGCTCAGGCGTTACTACGGTGCGTAGAGATTTGGACGACGCTACGAACACGATTTTAAGCAAAGGATTGAACTCTGCAAGTTTTGCCGATATCTGCGTCCATTAGCGCCGTTGAAGAAGCTGTTCGAACACTTTCCGCTGATTCAGCAGATGATATACGATGTGAAACTTGCCGGGCTGTTACGAACGCTAGTCCACAAAGGAGTAATACACACTACGTGATCAAAAGTATCCGGACAACTGGCTGAAAATGACTTACGAATTCTTGGCGCCCTCCGTCGGTAACGTTGGAACTCAATATGGTGTTGGCCCACGATTATCCCTGATGACAGCATCCATTCTTGCAGGCATACGTTCAGTCAGGTGCTGGAAGCTTTTTTGGGTAGCCGTTTCTTCACGGAGTGCTGCACTAAGGAAAGGTGTAGATGTCGGCCGGTGAGGCCTGGCACAAAGTCGGCGTTCCAAAACATCCCAAAGGTGTTCTATAGGATTCAGGTCAGGACTCTGTGCAGGCCAGTCCATTACATGGATGTTATTGTCGTGTAACCACTCCGCCACAAGCCGTGCTGCCATCTTCTGTCAGGTACTCCAAATCAGCGACCTCAGTAGTCATCAGACATCGTGAGAGAGCAGAATGGGGCACTTCGCGGAATTCACGGACTTCGAACGTGGTCAGGGGATTGGATGTCACTTGTGTCATACGTCTGTACGCGAGATTTCCACACTCATAAACAACCCTATGTCCACTGTTTCCGATGTGATAGTGAAGTCAAAACATGATGGGACACGTACAGCACGAAAGCGTACAGACCGACCTCGTCTGTTGACTGACAGAGACCGCCGACAGTCGAAGAGAGTCGTTATGTGTAATAGGCAGACATCTATCCAGACCATCACACAGGAATTCCAAACTGCATCAGAATCCACTAGAAGCACTATAGGAGTTAGGCGGGAAGTGAGAAAACTTTTATTTCATGGTCAAGCGGCTGCTCGTAAGCCACACACAACGCCGGTAAATGCCAAACGACGCCTCGCTTGGTGTAACGAGCGGGAACATTGGACGATTGAACAGTGGAAGAACGTTGTGTGGAGTGACGAAACACGGAACACAATGAGACGATCCGATGTCACGGTGTGGGTATGGCAAATACCCGGTGAACGTCATCTGCCAGCGTGTGTAGTGCCAACAGTAAAATTCGGAGGTGATGTTATGGTGTGGTCGTGTTTTTAACGGAGCGGGCTTGCGCACCTTGTTGTTTGGCGTGGCACTATCACAACTTAGGCCTACATTGACGCTGTAAGCACCTTCTTGCTTCCCACTGTTGAAGAGCAATTCGGAGATGGCGATTTCATCTTTTAACACTATCGAGCACCTGTTCATAATGCACCTAATATGGAAAACGCATATTTTGGGGGGTGTTCGTATACTTTTGATCACATAGTGTGTCTATGGCAGAGAAGACTGCCGTAAGTGAGATTCACCACGATATCCAGACGGTGGTCGTTAAAGCTGATAATGCTGATGTCACTGTAATACTGTCTCGTAACGGCTATCGTGATAAACATGTGCCGTTTACTGAGTGTTAGCACCCATCAGAAGTCAGTAAAGATCACATTAACCAGGTGGTACGGAAGTTGCTTCGCTTCTGAACGCCTCTCTCTTTCAACTAGAAAGTCTCTCAAGATGGAAACCAAGTAGTACGGTTCTTCCGAAGCTTTATGGACTTTGAAAGATTTACAAAAAAGGTGTTCCTACGCTTCTAATAATGAGTAATATTAGCTCTCCAAGTTATGACTGTACCAAACACTTAGCGTCGTTGTTAAGAACTCAGTTGCAAAAGCGTGCTCATCACATGTACGCAACTCTCCTTACTTCATTGGCAAACTAAAATAACTGAAGATGAACAGCTCTGATCTATTAGTCAGCTGCCATGTTGTATGCTTATTCACAAAGGTTCCCCTGGCAGAACCCTTATCTCGTATTGGCAAAAGTTTGATAAAGAGATTTCAGAATTATTCAATGTAGTGACCTTGATATACTTTTCACTAATAACGAAGTTTTGAACAGATTGACGGCCTCACAATAGATAATTCCTTGTTGCCCTTCTTGGATTATTTGTTTACAGAGGACCTCGAAGAAAAGACACTGGAATCTGCTAGCTTGAAGCCTGCAGTATTTTCGAGGTATGTACACAACACGTTTGTAGTGCGCACCGTTGGTGAAGATAAACCACAAGAATTTTGAAACCACCTGAATTCCATCCATATACAAATCCAGTATACAATGAAAATCGAAATAGAGGGATGTCTTCCATTTTTAGATATTTTTATTCGGCGCAAAGATGACGGAACTTTGGGATTTGCCGTATATCGGAAGCCGACGAATGTGCTTTTATATTCAGTTGCAAATAGCTGCCATCGCCCTTCCCAGACGATGACCGTTCACAGAACTTCGGTTCACAGAGCACACATCATTACTGACGACCGCAGTGTGCAAGACCAGTTTTTACACCTACAGAGAGTCTTTGAAGAATGAAACCATGGAGCATACGGAATGCAAGAAAACACATAGAAAAATTTAAACCAATGACCTATCTGCCTCTGGAACCACACGACCGCTACGGTCGCAGGTTCGAATCCTGCCTCGGGCATGGATGTGTGTGATGTCCTTAGGTTGGTTAGGTTTAAGTAGTTCTAAGTTCTAGGGGACTTATGACCACAGCAGTTGAGTCCCATAGTGCTCCGAGCCATTTCAACCATTTTGAACTTTTCTGCCATATGTGGGAAGCCTATCGTTAAAATCATGACGATTCCTTAGCAAGCACGAAGTAAAAGTGATTTTTTGTCCTCTACCCAATAAAACAACGCTGTTGGTTCCGTTGACGATGATTTGATGCTCCGAAAGCTGGGGTTTACAAAATTCTCTGTGAATGTGGTGTTTCATACATCGGACAAACTACTGGTACAGTCGATGAAAGATGCATGGAACACTGTACGTACAGCCAGCTGTAACAAATCAATAAATGGCCTGCGGCAGAGCACTACATTGACACTGTGAGAATTAGCCCGTTACTTTTAGATATTAGAACTATGAACCATGTTTTTTCAGTTGTATTATTTATATTTTCTTTACATACCTTAGTTATACTTTTTACGTGCTTTTATACAATTCATATCACACACTAGAACTTGTTGAGAGGACGTAGTGTATCAAGTCTTACGTAGGAATCCATGTCTGTAAACTTAATCCAAAGGCACTACGGAACGCCAGCGCCTGTAAATGTATGTATATACAGTGTGATCCCGTGACGATGTTACAAACTTTCTGCGATGATGGAGAAGGATATATGTGCCAAATTCAGGTAAGGAACCCTGTACTGGAAACGAAAAGGTCGAAAGTTACAAGTGAAAACCGTTCTGATTCCTCTGACACGGAATACATGTACTGGTACTGTTATTGCTAAGATCGTAGGGTAGTCAACTTTCTTAGATAGTAGCATGGACCAAAACAAGGAAAGAATGTGCAGTAAACATGGTCTCTAAAGTGTGTATCTGAGGAGCTATGAGCACTTGTTCATTTTTGCCACTGTGAAACACATCTCTAGTGAACAGCTGACATGTACACAGATGATTCATTTATTGTAAATTATCAAACTGCCAATCTGTGTTTACAATAATCACGTACAATATGCACATTTTTGGACATATTGTGGCATTATGCTTCTGTGAAGAAGATATTGATATCTGCTAAATCAATACTAAGTAAGTTTCTATAACAGACTTCTTATATTTTATGGAAGTATATATCCAAGGTCTAATGATTTATAATATCCCCAGTTTTGTAGGCTTCTGAAAAAGATAAATTTATTTTGTCGAAACCGGCAAAGTGAAATGAAAATATCTGTGCAACTTACGACTGAATTTTATTCTGAAATATATACTACCATTGCAGAAAAATAACAGCTATTAATAAAATAACAAAAGCCTGTTACATACAATCACCAAAAGATATAAAATGAAACACAGAGTAATGCAACACAAAGGGTGCAGAACTGGTGTTGTTCAATAGTCAACGACCATAATTATGGTAGAGTGTACAGTGAAACACAATCGACTGTCTCACACGCAAGAATTCCAGCAGTTCGGCGTTACATCGCTCTTCCATTGCCTTCAGTAAAACCATATACAAGGTGCATAGCGGTCAACTTTTCATCAGCAAACCTATTTTAATGGGATAAAGCTATAAGAGAACTGGAGCAAAAGTTGGAGATCAGAACTGAAACGTGGCCACAGCCAGACAGTGGGCGCTGGCTGTGGAAATGCGTCATCAGCTCAAGTACAATCAGATCACGAGCGAAGGGACCAGGCCACAGCCTGACGACGTGTAATCGATGCAACTTGACCGACCTACTGCCAGTAACGCCACACCTTTCGGTCACAGACACATTCGAGACGATTCAGACCAACACACTAACCAATGTAAACAGCAGGAATCAGGAGAGAGAAGCAGTATTTAACCACGGCCGAACGAGTTCATCATTGTTCGACCAGATGAGCAGTATGTGACGCCCAGTCTGTGTTAATCGGCGCTATGGCTGTAACTCTGCCGCCAACGATTCATGAGCGTGGGACCTCTGCCCGTCCGTCCAGCCAGGCAGCCGACACTGTGCCAGCCGGCCGCTCCTCTCTTCAGCGTCTGTCCACAGATCAAGCCCAACCAACGCCATCGGCGTGCCATTGGGAACTCTGACGGCTGCTGTACAGGCAGGAGAGGCTGCTGGCTGCCCTTGCTCTGCACCGCAGCCGTATGAAGCCCCGTATTGCCGCTGCATCACCGTTGCCGAGTCAGCGCACTGGGTCGACGCCCCCCTGAGTAAGCAGCCCGCCTACCTGCGCCACTGGCCGTTATTACGCTTACTGCTCAGCTGCTCAGCGTTACCTCTCACCACATACAATACAGTGTCTGATGGCCTTCGCTTAAGGACCGAGGGCAGCAGCATTTGAGTATCCAGTGCTAATAGACAACCAACACTGCGTGAAATGAATCGATGTGGGGCGTATGACGAACATAATGGTTAGGACAGTGCGGGCTATGGCAGCATATGAAGCCGAGTGCCTTTGCTAACAGCACAACATAGGTTGGACTCTAGACGATTAGAAAACCGTGATCAAATGAGCCCCGATTTCAGTTGGTAAGAGCTGATGGCAGGGATCTTGTGCGGCGCAGACCCCATGAAGCCATGGATACAAGTTGTCAACAAGGCACAGAGCAAGCTGGTGGTGATTCCAACTGAATCGATTATTGGCTGGAAATGGTTATGTTCGTAGACTTCATGTTCCCGAACAATGATGAAATTATATGGATTAGAATGCGCCATGTCATCGGACCACAAGTGTTAGCGATTGGTTCGAAGAACATTCTGGAGAGATCAAGCAAGTGATTTAGCCATGTAGATCGCCCAACATGAAGCTCATCAAGAATAACAGGACATAATCGAGTGGTCAGTTCATGCACAAAATCCTGCACTGGCAGCACTTTCGCAATTTTGGCTGCATGGCTCAGTATTTTGGAAAGGGAGTTCCAACAACATATTGAGTCCTTGCTAAGTCTAGTTGCTGCACTATGCCTGGAAAAATGGGGTCCAACACGATATCAGACTCGTTCCACATCATTTTCATAAAAAAATCGTTAAAATTATCTATGGAACATGTATCTATCTAACTAACTAACTAACTATCTTGTCATTAAGTTTTTTGCAGAGCAGTGTACTTTCAGAGCAATGAAAAGGTAAAGTAGGGTAAAAACTTGGCCAGGAGCAAGTAGGGTTCCCGCACTAAGGGTTCCGTACAAAGTTAGTTGTATACAGGGTGTTACAAAAAGGTACGGCCAAATTATCAGAAAACATTCCTCACGCACAAAGAAAGATAATATGTCATGTGGACATGTGTCCGGAAACGCTTACTTTCCATGTTAGAGCTCATTTTATTACTTCTCTTCAAATCACATTAATCATGGAATGGAAACACACAGCAACAGAAAGTACCAGCGTGACTTCAAACACTTTGTTACAGGAAATGTTCAAAATGTCCTCCTTTAGCGAGGATACGTGCATCCACCCTCCGTCGCATGGAATCCCTGACGCGCTGATGCAGCCCTGGAGAATGGCCTATTGTATCACAGCCGTCCACAATACGAGCACGAAGAGCCTCTACATTTGGTACCGGGGTTGCGTAGACACGAGCTTTCAAATGCCCCCATAAATGAAAGTCAAGAGGGTTGAGGTCAGGAGAGCGTGGAGGCCATGGAATTTGTCCGCCTCTACCTATCCATCGGTCACCGAATCTGTTGTTGAGAAGCGTACGAACACTTCGACTGAAATGTGCAGGAGCTCCATCGTGCATGAACCACATGTTGTGTCGTACTTGTAAAGGCACATGTTCTAGCAGCACAGGCAGAGTATCCCGTATGAAATCATGATAACGTGCTCCATTGAGCGTAGGTGGACGACACTAAAATGAGCTCTAACATGGAAATTAAGCGTTTCAGGACACATGTCCACATAACATCTTTTCTTTATTTGTGTGTGAGGAATGTTTCCTGAAAGTTTGGCCGTACCTTTTTGTAACACCCTGTATACAGACAGTTCGTCCATTCCGTGAATCGAGAATCTCGACAAGTTTTGCCTGTTATCGACATTGATACTGTCAAGATATCGGTTGTAGAGATTCTAATATTTTCGAGAATGTTTTAATTGCAAGTCTGAAGTCGAATAATACATTACAACAGAAATATTTTTTGTTTGATACAATTAAAAATGAACAATTTTCTTATATTGTTCATTGACTTGCAGTGTGAAACCTTGCTTCTTGCCAAATCAACGGGAAGTACCCTGAAGGTTCTAATGAGTGAGTTTAGGACTGTCAAAATATGTGAAATAATGGCCGTATCTTTTGGTTGCATTTACTTAGAAGCTTACCTTTATTACACCGCTAAGGACTAAAGACCTCAGTATGTACTACAAGTTGCAACATGATACATCCATCCGTTTCTGAGAGAAAAATGGGTTAAGAGAAGGACGGGCGGACAGTCTGATAACAAGAGACAAAAAATTTTATTCGTGTGCTGTAGCTACAATTTCTGGATTTTCGGATTTTTTTGATTTGGTTGTAATGTAAAACCTTGATTCTTGCTAAATTTCATGATTATAGAGCAACTGAGGCTACCCTGTACTTTTTGATGTGTGAGTTCCCGAACAGCAAAATGTGTGACATAAATGGACGTACCTTTTAATTGTATTGACTAAGAACTTCAGGGTTTTGCACTGCCTAAGTAACTGATATAAATTTCAATTTGATACAAGCTTCGACATTGACACGAATAAAACAGTGACCCGAATAGAGTATAACTTTCCTTTACGTCTACGGTCACAATCTTTTTGTAGACAGGTTACCGGTTTCGGTTTATAACGACCATCTTCAGATCTGTTTTATAAAACAGGACATTGTTTTTGTAAAACAAATCTGAAGACGGTCATTATAGACCGAAACCGGTAATCTATTGACAAAAAGATTGTGAGCATAGACGTAAAGTAAGAGAAATTTATTCAACTTGAGTGTATCCGTTCCTGAGGAAAAAGGTTTTTCAACAGTTGGACAGACAGACAGACAGTCGGACAACAAAGTTATACTATAAGAGTTTCGTTTTCACCTATTAAGGTACGGAAATTTTAAAATTAATCGAAATGCAATCACTCCGTAATGAGCCACGAGATACCACGTATCTCTTACACCAAAATAGTGAAAAAATATCACTGAACACCGTCGGAAATTTTGTCGCTGTAGGTCCGGTTCACCAAGTATATTTTAAAAAAAATTGATTTACACAACTATTTAATGCGTAATAGCGCTCACCTCTTCTCACTCCCTGTAGACGCCTACGCAAGGCAAAAAATTGGTTTACATTATAGTAGAATGCGCGATAGGGTAAGGAATTGCCTACAAAGACTGATTTAACCATTTGTACTTTTTCATATATACGCTAGAGGTACTGCAATCCTATTGCCCAGTAGAATAATTCGGTACGGACAAAGCAGCGCGCTCTCTCTTTGGCTGACAAATTTCGTAATGGCTGGTTGTGAAGGCGTGTTTATGTACGGAGCAAACAGAGCGGCGCTCGCCGCCCACATCAACAGACAATGGCCACTTGCCGAGGTCACGCTATTTTCCGCCGCCAGCGAGCCTCGTACTTGTGATCCAGCTTTCAAACAGCCGACCGTTGCGATAACGCATGCCCAGAAACCTAGCTGCAGAGCAGCTTTAAAGTCGGAACTCTTTGCGATCAGCTTATTGTTTGCTGCGCGTCATTAAAGTTGCACACAAGAAACCGGTCTGTTCCTTCTTGTCCTACGCCTCGACGGCGGTAATCTGTTAAATAAGGGGCATCATCAGGGCTACTCAAAGACTGGAGAACACATCTACCATAGCGTAACATAGGGAATCATCAGTCATTCGTTTAGAATAATTTGGGGGAAACCATGGGAAACCTATGGTTTTCGACGGAGATTTGAATTAAAGCTTAGTGGCAGATGAAGACTCTGTGCCGGACCAGGACTCAAAACCGTTATATTGCCTTTCACGAACAATGCTCTTACTAGCTGAGCTGTCACCTTCTCAAAATTAAAAAATTTTGCTGAAGTACAATGCTGAACAAGTGTTGACGCAAAGCTTAAGCACCAATAACGCATCCTTCAAAAAAAAGGTTCAAATGGCTCTGAGCACTATGGGACTTAACATCTGAGGTCATCAGTCCCCTAGAACTTAGAACCACTTAAACCTAACTAACCTAAGGACATCACTCACATCCATGCCCGAGGCAGGATTCGAACCTGCGACCGTAGCGGTCGCGCGGTTCCAGACTATAGCGCCTAGAATCGCTCGGCCGCTCCGGCCGGCTCCTTCAAAATATCATATAGCAAGGATTTAGTTTAAAAGTAATTAAATAAACAAACAAGGGAAAAAGGATGTAAAACAAGGATACATTTGTAAACACACGAGTATACATTTTTCGACACGACTCACAATCGGCCCTATCTGATTTATATATGCCGTTACCTCTCCCTATTTCTCCACATTTCTTCGAAACGTAAGTAGCTTTCCTGGAACAAAGTAAGGGATAACTGGCAGATTTAAAGGTATACAGAGTTTTCGAGAGTCGTTCCAGAATGGTAAGTTTCCAATTTCGAATCCCAATCCAGTCCATAGTTTTAATCTGTCAGGAAGTTTCAGAGTCGTGCACACTCCACTACAGAATTAAGCTTTTATTCTGGAGAAACCTGAATGAGTCTGTTGGTAAGGTGCCTATTGGTAACATGTAAGGACAGTGATCTAGACCCCTCGTATTTAATCGATTTTCTAGGCTGAATATACTTCTGTGAAATTATCAGTGTTGTCAACAATAAATTAACTAAAATAAATCGAGTGCACAAATGACATCATTTGAAACGGAGGAAAAGAAGGAGAAGTTTTAAGGTTAGTGGGAGCAAGGAAAAAAGTTATAGCTTCGTAGCTTCGATTTGATCATTAGAAGTGGAGCAGGAGATTAGTCGCGGACTGTTTCGTGGCACCAGATCGGTATTGGCCTGGAGTGATTTAGCAAATTACCCAGGAAGATCACTCGAAGATCTGTAAGAGGCAGGACTGTTGCGGAAAGATCGACGTGACTAGAAAGCCAATAAAGGGCGGTCAAAAGGTTTCCGTACGAAGGCCGTACAGTCTACAATCGGTATGCCAATTAGGCAAAATCGCTGCGAACACTGAGGCAATCATCCCAACGTCATACAAGGCTGAAGATACACGTTCGGTAAAACAGTGTGTCCTGATGCATGAAAAAGTACGTTACTGCCTGCTGCACATCCTCGTACACGAGAAATCACAGAAGCCTCAAGCCCTTTTTTCAGGGGCCGAAGGAGTGATAATCGCATAGGGATATGATGATATCTGGCTTGTAGGGCTCGCATAGGGAGCAATCAAGACTATAGGGCCCGTGCTCGAGTGTCCCTCACTAGACGTAACTCCTGGTTCACGACATATGCGATATAGGGATGTGCTTTATCATGAACTTGGCGCACCATTCCTCAACATTAGTTTCCGACAGACACGCTTCCCACATACATTCTTCATTCTCCGACGGATGTCTACCGGTGACTGTCCTTACGCAGCCAAGAAATGAATAACACAACCGAAGTCCAGTTTGTACGCATTTGGTAATAACGTGGCCATAGTTCACGTTTCGTAATCTACCGCGCGCGCGTCAGAAAGAGACGAATACCACACTAATCCCTTGCCTTGATGTCGGTGCTTATATACCCGCATCGGAGTCATGCTACGTTGCATATACGCTGCAGCATGTAAGGGGTCCGTAGGCCCTTACTATAACTTTGCACTCGGCACAGGTCGATAGGGCGAACAATCGATTGTGACGTGTTGCGAGAGCGAGTGTCGAGATGCGCCAGAGTGGTGTGTGTGTGTGTGTGTGTGTGTGTGTGTGTGTGTGTGTGTGTGTGGAGGCCTTTATTGGAATACAGGGTTTTTTTAGCCGAGAAGGGTGTCACCATCGCCGTGGTTAGACCTCTAAATAATAAATAAATACCGGGAAAGTAATGAAGTATCTTTATAAAAGTGATCAGTGACGTTACTAGTGCCGATATTTAGTTTCGCGTCTACCGCGCCGGCCTAACCTTGGATTGCAGTGTTGGATGCAGTGATGGATTAGCGTGTGACGATAATGGCAAATGAAGAAAGCCTGTGCTGAGATTAGCCGTAATTAGATATGTATGACGAAGGCAGTGGCTGTCTCTGTTTTGTGTTTTGGGAAGAATATAAGTTCGTAATTAGTAAAACTGTGTTGGTGTTCCTTATTACCATTCAGTATTATAGTATTGAACAGGACGAACTAGAAAGCAACAATTCCGTAGCAGTCAATTCCGATTACCAGCCCCATTAGGTTCACGGTCATGTTAATGATAAATATTGGGCTGCTATTCGATCAGATCAGGTCGGGATAAAATCGGAGTTGTTACAAGCAACGCCCTCAAAAGAAAACTTTTCATCGCACCTTATAGTAACACGATGAGTCCTGACCTGGATGTAGCCGATTCCAATCTTTGTAATGGGAATAATTTTCATAGCCAGAATTTGCACACACCCAAAGAGGTGGCCGTATACATAAAAATACAGCGCAGAAAGGTGCTGACTAAGTACAAGACATTTATATACTGCATTCGTAAAACACACTTGACGAATAGTACATTGCTTTTTCCCAGGCTCTCCCAGCATCCATTTGTATCCTAAACAATACGAAAACATATGAGAAAAAGCACCACGACAGCTATATCATCAGAATGTCTTCATTCTATGCACATCAAAAAAATTTTTGCATCACTCGGGTTCCCAGAACTCCTGAAGATGACTGTGGATGTTGTATCACAGACGCAGTCCCTCTGATTGTTCAGTGATGTCCTAAACCCGCCCAAAGATTTAAACAACCATGCATGAGCAGCGCCTATTGGAGGAGGGGGTCAGACATCCGATCAGTTCCAGGCAGTCCACCAGGAAGGAGGTACATGGGTCGTGTTGTCTGTAGCTCAACCATGCCTAGACGGTTAATACCGTAGTTCGATCGCGTCCGCATTGTTACTTTGTGCCAGGAAGGGCTCTCAACAAGGGAAGTGTCCAGGCATCTCGGAGTGAACCAAAGCGATGTTATTCGGACATGGAGGAGATACAGAGAGACAGGAACTGTAGATGACACGTTATCGCTCAGGCCGCCCAAGGGCTACTACTGCAGTGGATCAGCGCTGCCTATGGATAATGGCTCGGAAGAACCCTGACAGCAACGCCACCATGTTGAATAATGCTTTTCGTGCAGCCACAGGGCGTCATGTTACGAGTCAAAATGTCCAAAATTGGCCGTATAATGCGGAATTTCACTCCCAACGTCCATGGCGAGGTCCAACTTTGCAACCACGACATCATGCAGCGCAGTACAGATGGGCCCAACAACACGCCGAATGAAGCGCTCCGGATTGTCATCACGTTCTCTTCGCCGATGAGTGTCGCATATGCCTTCAACCAGACAATCGTCGAAGACGAGTTCAGTGGCAACCCGGTCAGGCTGAACGCCTTAGACACCCTGTCCAGCGAGTGCAGCAAGGGGGTGGTTCCCTGCTGTTTCGACGTGGCATTATGTGGGGCCGACGTACGCCGCTGGCGATCATGGAAGGCGCCGTAGCGGCTGTACGACACGTGAATGCCATCCTCCTACTGATAGTGCAACTATATCGGCAGCATATTGGAGAGGCATTCGTCTTCATGGAAGACAATTCGCGCCCCCATCATGCACATCTTCCTTCAGGATAACGACATCGCTCGACTAGAGTGGCCAGCATGCTCTCCAGACATGAACCCTATCGAATATGCCTGGGATAGATTGAAAAGGGCTGATTATGGACGAGGTGACCGACCAACCACTCTGAGGGATCTATGCCCAATCGTCGTTGAGGAGTGGGACAATCTGGACCAATAGTGCCTTGATGAAGTTGTGGATAGTATGCCACGACGAATGAAGGCATGCATCAATACAAGAGGACGTGCTATTGGGTATTAAAGGTACCGGTGTGTACAGCAATTTCGCCTCTTAAGTTCTCGCTGTATGGTGGTACAACATGCAATGTGTGGTTTCCGTAAACAATAAATAGGGCGGAAATGATGTCTATGTTGATTTCTATTACAATTTTCTGTACAGGATCCGGAATTCTCGGAACAGAGGTGATACAAAACATTTTTTAATGTGTGTATAATACTACTAGTTTCGGCTGCACATTACCACGATCCTCAACCCCACCACTGCCGACAGGGTATTTGATTTTTTCGGTGCATTTACTGCGACATCTTTGTTACTAGCACGCGTGGGATAGCTTTCATCGAGAGTCTATACTGGACACCGTGTTGTTATCTGAGGATGGCAGTAATGTGCCGCCGAAGCTAGTCGTGATATAGAATAAAGACATTCTCAAGACTCAGCTTTTTCTTATATATATTATCAGATGAAGTCCCTCGTCCATGCAATAAGATGGACATCCATAAATTACGAAAACTACACCGTATCCTATATGCAGTCATGAAAGATACATTTAAAACGTTTTATTTATGTCTCGTCAAGGCCAAATGCCAACGATAGAACATTAATTTGATAGCCACGGTAAGCAAAAGTATCTCATAATCGAGAATACCATACGAACCTTCGTTACTCCCATTTTTATCTTGTCGCGGCTTGTGACATTGATGGCGTATCAAGCGCGTGACTGAACGGAATAAGAAATTTTGTGGGTGATAAAGAAAGTAGCCGAAACACGGCATTTTTAAGGCTTAATGAAATAGGCTCTGTCGCCCAACAGTGGTTCAGCAAGTCATCCGAATAAAGGCCTTGTCAACTGTAAAACCATACCGTTTGATAACTGCCAACTGGGACATGCTGAGACGAAGTCTGCTTATAGCCCAGCCTGACACTGGAGGGAGGTTCAGATCCCCGTGCCTACATCGAGTCTTCCGTTTCCCCAAATCCTTTCATGCAAATGATATGATCTTTCGTCAATGTGTCTAAGAAGCAGGGTGTGTTATTTGAGGCAATACCATCCCAGCGGAAGAGGACACTGGACTGTTGGAGATAAGGATATAATGGGTTACATAGTGATAACTTGAAGTTATTGTAGGTTCTGTGCAGTATGGCAGTACAGGGTGAGAGTTTTAGCGAATTCTTGTGTGTGTGTGTGTGTGTGTGTGTGTGTGTGTGTGTGTGTGTGTGTCCGCGTGTGGATGTGGAGCACGTTAGTTAGTAGATGGATGTGTGGAAAAATTCTAAGTAAAGCTATAGTCGAAATAACCAACTAGACCCCGATTATATGGGGACAAAAGGCGCATACGAGTGAGTTCGTTCTTACAGGTTTCCTATCTTATGGCAAATCTCATGGCAAACCTGGATTTAATAACAAAGTTTACGTTCACTGGTTTCTGTGGTAACGTTAAACAACTGAAGTATGTAACCAATAATTACGAATTATTTTGTCACATAATTCAGTTATACTCCAATAAAAATAAAATATGATAACGATACACACGAGCTGACGTCGGTGGTAGCAAAAGTCTCACAAATTTTAGTCTTGAACCTGAATCTGGTCTCATTCGGTGGAAATCCGTATTAATAGTACGCAAAATGTGATCAGTTTTGTTCATACAAAATGTGACATCATATATGGTCCTAAATACAGAATATAACAGACATATACGGCACGAATTGCAGGACGCATTTCTCACACGTAGACGAAGAAATTATGTTGTATGAACATCGGCCTGGAAACACTTTGTTTCCATGTTACAACTCATCGATATTGGGAAACACACAAAAAGAATGCACCATCATGCGACATGCATCTCTTTCTCAGCAGTATGCCCTCCGTGAGCATTGATACATGCATCAACCTGCCGTCACAGTGAATCTCGGATAAGCATTTGTATACTACTGGCCATTAAAATTGCTACACCAAGAAGAAATGCATATGATAAACGAGTATTCATTGGACAAATATATTATACTAGAACTGACATGTGATTACATTTTCACGCAATTTGGGTGCATAGATCCTGAGAAATCAGTACCCACAACAACCACCTCTGGCCGTAATAACGGCCTTCATACGCCTGGGCATTGAGTCAAGCAGAGTTTGGATGGCGTATACAGCTGACCATGCAGCTTCAACACGATACGACAGTTCATCAAGAGTAGTGACTGGCGTATTCTGTCGAGCCAGTTGCTCGGCCACCATTGACCAGACATTTTCAATTGGTGAGAGATCTGGAGAATGTGCTGGCCAGGACAGCAGTGGAACATTTTCTGTATCCAGAAAGGCCCGTACAGGACCTGCAACATGCGGTCGTGCATTGTCCTTCTGAAATGTAGGGTTTCGCAGGGTTCGAATGAAGGGTAGAGCCATGGGACGTAACACATCTGAAATGTAACGTCCACTGTTCAAAGTGCCGTCAATGCGAACAAGAGGTGACTGAGACGTGTAACCAATGGCACCCCATACCATCACGCCGGGTGATATGCCAGTATGGCGATGACGAATACACGGTTCCAATGTGCGTTCACCGCGATGTCGCCAGACACAGATGTGACCATCATGATGCTATAAACAGAACCTGGATTCATCCGAAAAAAATGATGTTTTGCCATTCGTGAACCCAGGTTCGTCGTTGAGTACACCATCGCAGGCACTCCTGTCTGTGATGCCGCGTCGACGGTAACCGCAGCCATAGTCTCCGAGGTGATAGTCCATGCTGCTGCAAACGTCGTCGAACTGTTCGTGCAGATGGTTGTTGTCTTGCAAACGTCCCCATCTGTTGACTCAGGGATCCAGACGTGGCTGCACGATCCGTTACAGCCATGCGGATAAGATGACCGTCATCTCGACTGCTAGTGATACGAGGCCGTTGGGATCCAGCACGGCGTTCCGTATTACCCTCCTGAACCCACCGATTCCATATTCTGCTAACAGTCATTGGATCTCGACCAACGCGAGCAGCAATGTCGCGATACGATAAACCGCAATCGCGATAGGCTACAATCCGACCTTTACCAAAGTCGGAAACGTGATGGTACGCATTTCTCCTCCTTACACGACGCATCACAACAACGTTTCACCAGGCAACGCCGGTCAACTGCTGTTTGTGTATGAGAAATCGGTTGGAAACTTTCCTCGTGTCAGCACGTTGTAGGTGTCGCCAACCTTGTGTGAATGCTCTGAAAAGGTAATGATTTGCATATCACAGCATCTTCTTCCTGTCGGTTAAATTTCGCGTCTGTAGCACGTCATCTTCGTGGTGTAGCAATTTTAATGGCCAGTAGTGTATCACTGGAGTACTGCGTATGATTTCGCAGCCTTCCGTAATATGGGCACGGAGGCTCTGAACATCTTGTACTGGAGTTCCATACACAAGAGCTTTCAAACCCCTTCTCAAGTAAAAGTCCAATGGGTTTAGATCCCGAGAACGTGGAGGCTAGGCCATTGGTTCATCTTTACCTATCCATTCGTTACCGAACCTGTTATTTAGAAATCACCGAACATTAACACCAAGATGAGGAGGTGCTCCATCGTGCATGAAGTACATGTTTTGTCCCACAGCAAAAGGCATGTCTGCTGACAGATGGGGTAGAACAGTCTACACGAAATAATGATAACTTTGTCCGTTGAACGTGGATGGAAGAAAGTGAGGCCCTACCAAACAGCCACCAACAATGCCGGCCCAAACATTCACTGAAAATCTTCGTTGATAACATGGCGTCTGCTCATACACGGCCATTGTAAAAATTTACAATCTGATATCGTTGAAACGACGCCTCATCTGAGAACAGCATTAAAATTAGGGTTGACGCTTTGTTGGAAATTTTGGAAATTTGTGGTAAGGTCTAATGGGACCAAACTGCTGAGGTCATCAATCCCTAAGCTTACACACTACTTAATTTAATTTAAACTAATTTACGTTAAGGACAAAACACACACACACACGCCCGAGAGATGAATCGAAGCTCCGACGTGGAGAGCCGCGCGAACCGTGACAAGACGCCTCAGACTACGACACTTTGTTGAACAAACCGTTCGCAGAAGAGTACCCGTGCAGGTAAATCAGCTGCTGGTACTGCTGCATACGCTGTAAATGTGTAAGGTGTCAGGCAAATCCTACACCTTCCATGAAAACCCTGACATGATAAGCAAATCCAGTAGTATGTCACATAGATCCGAATAAATCGTGACATTAAATTAACCAAAGTAATACAAGTAACGAGTGAGCAAATGGAATATCACAGACTAACACAAGAATGCCTAAATGCATGTCATACCTTCCCACCGTGAGACAGACGCAGTTCCGAGGGGAGAAACGAGAAGCCGAGAGCAGAACCGTGTTAAGCAGGAAGGCGCTACGATAAGGGACGGACACCCACGTCGCCAGCTAACCGCTAGGACCACACCCCAGCCGCAAGTTTTAGTGTGAGACTTTTTCGCTTCTCTGTTACGTCAGGACCACCCCCCAGCTCATGTTAAAAGCTAGAGCCCTCTAGAAGAACAGTATAGATCTTACGATAATATAAAATGGGCCACCCCAACCGCAAGTTTTAGCGTGAGACTTTTTCGCGTTTCTGTTACGTCAGGACCACCCCCCAGCCCATGTGAAAAGATAGAGCCCTCCAGAAGAACAGTATAGATCTTACAATAACGCTAAAAGGACCACACCAGCTGCAAGTTTTAGCGTGAGACTTTTTCGCGTCTCTGTTACATTGCAAACTTTAAAAACATTGCCCCACCACGGAAAGTATAACGTTTCTCATTGGATAGACAGAATTTTTGTAGGCGGAGCTTAAGGTTAACATTGAGACCCTGATTGGTCAGATGAAAACACAGCCAGATAGTTTTTTTTTTTTTAAACCAACTTCGGTAAACTGTAGTAAGGAGAAGTTAGGATAGAGAGAGATGCTTCCGAGACGGCGAGGTGAGCAGAGCTGTGCTGTCCGCCGCCTCCTGACGAACACCGACAAGGTAATGAACGCACGCGATGCCGCATAACAGCGCATAAAGCTTCACTCAAAACTGCGGAAGTCTCATCTGTTACACCCCCTTTTTGCTTAATACTAGTGTCGATCGTCAATTAAAGCTCATGATGTTCACATTTGCCACTTGAAGTAAAAATCTGAAACGCGATGATTTTTCTGTTATATAGTTACTGAGAAGCCACATCAGCCACTGTAATTTACGACAAGTTAGTAAGTCACTGTAGACTATTTTGATAGCTTTCTCTTTCTTGAAACTTAATTTAAACCTAGATTATAGATGTGATATGGCATAGGTCATCCTTCAATCCATTGTAGAACTTGGAAACCCATTCAGGGAATATTCGTTCACATTTTTGTTGAACGCAGTTGGTTTTTACCATCCTGTACTAAAACATTTCCTTTTATCAATAGCGCAATTTATAAACAATGTTTTGCGAGTAGAATAAAATTTCCAATGGTAAACTTAACTGCTTTTTCGACGTTATTTTACCAGCTAACTAAAAATAGGAAAGCCTTGAACCCCTTCCACTAGTTAGTATTAAGATTCTTTTACAGGGAGTGCAGGGGAGCTGACGCTGAAATCATTAAGTATTTGTTTATATCATCGCTAGTCTCACTGAATTCTTCTGAACTCTACATGTCATGTGTGGTCTGGCGTCTCCTTACCAGCAACAGGTCCCAGGTTCAAACTAGTCAATTCCCTAAAAAACACGCTCAGAGCGTCGTTGCGCGAAAGTGGTAGGGAGACACGATATAGAACAAACAGACACCACGCAGAATGTTAGAAATGGTATGGATACAGCCGGTCCTCGTGTAACACTCCCCACACAGTCATGTGGTCAACATTCAGTGTCGCAGCTACATGTCTTGTATTGGCGTCAGGGTCGTCGTCAACTGCATGAAGGACTTTCGCCTGCCGTTGCGGTGTCCACGTCCTTCTAGGCCTCCCCCAGTCGCAAATATCAGGCTTCAATGCCCCATGTTACCTAAGTCGACGATCAATGGCTTCAAGCATTGTCCTGTCTGGGCACCTTCGTCCTGGAAATCTCTACCGGTACTAACTTTGAGCGGGAGAGCCATTGCCCTCATCTAATCCATAAATCAAATGAGCATCTGCTAGCTCTGCATTTGTGTACAGTGTCACTGTACGAGTCAAGTCTGTGATTAACTCTACTTAATAACCCGTGTGCTTGCTACGGTCGTACTGATCGCTGGAACAGTTTATGTTACCTGTAAATAAGCAACGACGTACGTCGCATGGCAACAGGTACATGTAAAACAAAACACTAGCGGAGCACAACGCAAGCAGACATCACCAAGGGTGCATGTTCCCCATGATACTAACGTTCTGTTCTTGTGTTTTCTCATGATTAATGAGTTGGAGAAAATGAGATGTAACATGGAAACAGAGCGTTTCCAGACGACCCATGCTCAAATAACATAATTTCTTCGTCTATGTGTGAGGAACGTATCCTGCAATTTGTGCCGTACATTTTTGTTACACCTCGTGTAGTTTCTTACAAGCAGCCCACTCTTCTTACATTTACATTTACATTTGCGTGGTTTGGAAACGTACTTAGGCACCGAGAAACTTACTTCCCACTATCATCAACATCAAGATTTAGTCTTACTGAGACTGTTCGCCGGCCGGAGTGGCCGAGCGGTTCTAGGCGCTACAGTCTGGAACCGCTCGAACGCGTCGCAGGTTCGAATCCTGCCTCCGGCATGGATATGTGTGATGTCCTTAGGTTAGTTATATTTAAGTAGTTCTAAGTTCTAGGGGACTGATGACCTCAGAAGTGAAGTCCCATAGTGCTCAGAGCCATTTTACTGAGACTGTTCAGTTTTCAACGAACTCAGAACTCATTGTCATTTTTTTGTATTGTTTCTTTCTACTCCGCTTTCTTGTGGCTGTGGAATTATACGTAAGTTCTGGATTTTTTTCAGTGCTTGTTCTTTCAAGATGATTTAGTCATTTGATATAATGTGACTCAGTTTATTCCAGTATACTATTTCCGTTTCATTTGAGTATCAGATCTTCATCATTTCAGGTGCTGCCAGCACTGATAATCAGTGTCTTTGGTACTTTATAAACTATACCCAAAGTGAGTAAAACATACTGTGAGAAACTAATATAACTGTACGGAAAACTGCAAAGACGAAGAGTCAAGAGCGGGAAACGAAGTTTCTGCACTGCTGAGTCTGAATGTATACTTGGAAGTTTTTGTCAGAAGTGAGCAGCCATCCAGATATCATTTTACGGGACGTAAGGAGACAGCTCTGATGAATGAAGGTGACGTGCATTTTACGACATGCGATATTTCGTGTTGCTCTACGAAAAGTCTGTGCTGAGAATAGCATACCACATTCGCGCCATGTTATTGTGCTGGGATTAAAGTGTCACGTTCTGTCATACTAAGTGGTCGTTATTCGAATAAAATAAAACGACTGTTGTTTTAAAATCTGCTAAAGAATTGAAATTTAGATCCAAGTCTCAGCATACGAGAAGACACGATCTTGAACTCCAAGTCTGGGACAAGGTAAAACTTAAAAGGAATATTAAAGTTCTAAAAGTCAGGGTTCACAGTCATATAAAATCTTTCAAAGGACATCATATTCGCCATTTATTGTGCAAGTCATTTATTTTACAATTGCAATTTCAACCTTTAGGCTATTTTCATGTTAGCATGTAACCAGTGTCTCAGAAGATTAATTTGTAGCGATTTATGTCAGGGATATCACCAATGGTAACATTTTACGTAATTTCCATCTTTTCACGATGTACGTACAGAGCTTCGCACTAGTTTGTTACTGTATTTCAGTCAAAAGACTAATTTTTGACGATGGTACGTATACATGTCGGAGGATTTTAAAGTCTGACATGTCCTGAAGTAAAATCTTTTGCAGTACCACTTGAAAATGGCCCAAAGGGCGAGATTGTAATTGTGAAATAAATAATTTCTACAGTCAACGGCGAATGTAATGTCCTTTAAAGAATAATAAAATGTTCATTTCCCATTTAGGTTGCAGTTACGAAAAGAAAGAAACTGCAACGTATTTGTTTCAGTTTAAGAAGCACATCAATTGCAGTGCATTAAACATGCCTTTACTTACCCCTTTTTTAAATTAATGTAGTAAGTGCTGAATGTTGTTTCATGAACAAAACTTTCACACTGTAGTCAACAATACGGATAAATCGCACAAGATTATAGGCTGTAAATTCAAGTATATACTGAGGGATTACAATAACGAATAACTTTAATTGGAACGATCAGATAGATAATATTGTGGGATAAGCAAAACATAGACTGCGTTGACAGAACACTTAGAAAATGCAACAGCTCTATTGAAGAGGGTGTTTGCACTGTGCTTGTCCTTCCTCTTCTGGAGTACTGCTATGCGGTGTGGGATGCGGCTCAGACAGGACTGACGGAACACATCGAAAAGGTTCAAAGAAGGGCTGCTCGTTTTGTATTATAGCGAAATAAGGGAAAGAGTGCTACGGATATGATACAAGAATTTGGGTGGCAATCATTAATACAAAGGGGATTTTCGCTGCAGCAGGCCCTTCTCAGGAAATGTGAACCCGGGGACTGGGTGTTTGTGTTGTCCTCATCATTTTATCATCATCATTCGTGACAGTGGCTAGATTGGCTTGCGAAATCATAAAGCCGGCCGAAGTGGCCGTGCGATTCTAGGCGCTGCAGTCTGGAACCTCGAGACCGCTACGGTCGCAGGTTCGAATCCTGCCTCGGGCAGGGATGTGTGTGATGTCCTTAGGTTAACTAGTTCTAAGTTCTAGGGGACTAATGACCGCAGCAGTTGAGTCCCATAGTGCTCAGAGCCATTTGATTTGAAAAAATAAGACTGCGTGAAAATTTGGACTTTGTACGGGCGCTGATGACCGCGCAATGAAATGTGGACCACCAGCTTTATCCTCTGAGTGTGAAAATATTCTATTGGTGCTCACCTACACTGGCAGAAATGATCATCATAATAAATAAGAGAAATCAGAGCCCGCACGGAAAGATTTAAACGTTCAATTTTCTCGTGTTCAGTTCGAGAGTGGAACGGTAGGGAAGTAGCTCGAAGATACACTCCTGGAAATTGAAATAAGAACACCGTGAATTCATTGTCCCAGGAAGGGGAAACTTTATTGACACATTCCTGGGGTCAGATACATCACATGATCACACTGACAGAACCACAGGCACATAGACACAGGCAACAGAGCATGCACAATGTCGGCACTAGTACAGTGTATATCCACCTTTCGCAGCAATGCAGGCTGCTATTCTCCCATGGAGACGATCGTAGAGATGCTGGATGTAGTCCTGTGGAACGGCTTGCCATGCCATTTCCACCTGGCGCCTCAGTTGGACCAGCGTTCATGCTGGACGTGCAGACCGCGTGAGACGACGCTTCATCCAGTCCCAAACATGCTCAATGGGGGACAGATCCGGAGATCTTGCTGGCCAGGGTAGTTGACTTACACCTTCTAGAGCACGTTGGGTGGCACGGGATACATGCGGACGTGCATTGTCCTGTTGGAACGGCAAGTTCCCTTGCCGGTCTAGGAATGGTAGAACGATGGGTTCGATGACGGTTTGGATGTACCGTGCACTATTCAGTGTCCCCTCGACGATCACCAGTGGTGTACGGCCAGTGTAGGAGATCGCTCCCCACACCATGATGCCGGGTGTTGGCCCTGTGTGCCTCGGTCGTATGCAGTCCTGATTGTGGCGCTCACCTGCACGGCGCCAGACACGCATACGACCATCATTGGCACCAAGGCAGAAGCGACTCTCATCGCTGAAGACGACACGTCTCCATTCGTCCCTCCATTCACGCCTGTCGCGGCACCACTGGAGGCGGGCTGCACGATGTTGGGGCGTGAGCGGAAGACGGCCTAACGGTGTGCGGGACCGTAGCCCAGCTTCATGGAGACGGTTGCGAATGGTCCTCGCCGATACCCCAGGAGCAACAGTGTCCCTAATTTGCTGGGAAGTGGCGGTGCGGTCCCCTACGGCACTGCGTAGGATCCTACGGTCTTGGCGTGCATCCGTGCGTCGCTGCGGTCCGGTCCCAGGTCGACGGGCACGTGCACCTTCCGCCGACCACTGGCGACAACATCCATGTACTGTGGAGACCTCACGCCCCACGTGTTGAGCAATTCGGCGGTACGTCCACCCGGCCTCCCGCATGCCCACTATACGCCCTCGCTCAAAGTCCGTCAACTGCACATACGGTTCACGTCCACGCTGTCGCGGCATGCTACCAGTGTTAAAGACTGCGATGGAGCTCCGTATGCCACGGCAAACTGGCTGACACTGACGGCGGCGGTGCACAAATGCTGCGCAGCTAGCGCCATTCGACGGCCAACACCGCGGTTCCTGGTGTGTCCGCTGTGCCGTGCGTGTGATCACTGCTTGTACAGCCCTCTCGCAGTGTCCGGAGCAAGTATGGTGGGTCTGACACACCGGTGTCAATGTGTTCTTTTTTCCATATCCAGGAGTGTATGTATACACACTCGTATGTACATACGTAATTCCATTTTTATAATACATACGGATTACATAGGATATTAGATGTATTTACATGTTTCATTTGTCATCCTATGAATTCTTCATTTAAAATCTACACTAAAAACATCAATTTTTGGGCTACCTATTACTGGCCATCGCTGATTAGACCTCGATTGTGAAATAGAAATCAGCGTCGATGATTTGTAACATCCCTACTTAAGCTGTACTGGATCATTCCTCTTGCCTCGTACCCACAGACACTGTGACGCCACTTCAAGTTCCAGTCTACAAACAAATGGCGATATGGAGCGCGCGAGACTTACAGGACTGGTTGGGCAAAAATATGGAAACACCAACAGGATGCCGTTGGTAATTCGATCTAGGAAACCCGCTGGCATTCAAAATAGCTCCCAATCGCCTTGGTACGGATAAATACAGATCCTTTCCCTGCAAAATAGTGGGAAGTTCAGGTAAATATGATGGAGGTGGGTAGCCAACACGTCCCCTTCTGTCCAAGGAAGACCACAAAGGCTCAAAAATATTGAGATGTGGTGACTGTGGTGGTCATGGAAGATGCGACAGTAGTTCATCCTCGTGCTCACAAAACCAATCCTGAACAATGCGAGCTGTGTGAACAGGGTCCTGTCGTCATGGATCAGCGTCTCCATCGTGGAGCCGACATTATATCATGGAATCGACCTTATCACTCAAAATGGTCGCATAACCGCTGGCAGTAAAGTGACCTTGCGGAGAAATCATAGAGCACAGGGAATACCACGATATGAATGCCCATATGATTATCAAACCTTCGCCATGGTTCACTCTTCGGACGTAAACTCGGCCGTAAGTTGGAAACAGTGGGAAACAAGACTCATCCGACCAAACGACATTTTCCTTTCCATTGTTCCATATTCCAGGTTTTATGGTTTCAGCACTAAGTTTTCCTGTTACGGACATTTGAATCACTGCTTGTGTGGTTTTGGAATTCCAGCTTGCCCTGCAATTTATGCTTATAGAGCTGCCTTCGTGTTGTTTTGGTGCTGACAGGGTTCGCGAGTGCGACATTCAGTTCTGTACCGACTTTTCCAGCTGTTGTCCTTTTATTTCTGTCACAGTCCTCTTCGGTGAACATCTGTTAACGGAAGTTTTTCCGTTTTCCCTATGTGCCGTATATATCTTCGATGCGATGCTTCCTGAAACACCAATCCCTCGTATCCCTTGGTTACGGAAGCACCCACCGTACGAACACGAACAATTTGACCCTGCTGGAATTTGCTTAGCCCCGACATAATGCATTCACATCGATACAGAACAATCTTGTGACCACGACTGACACTTGCAACGTGTAGAGCATATTCCACAAGTGCCATTCGCGGTCGGATACAATAGCGCAGCCCTCAGGTTTGGCTAGCACTTGCATTTATGTTCAAACAAGCATTTCTCGCCGTGTTTCCATACCTTTGCCCAACCCCCGCAATGCACTACGTATTGCTCTGTAGACATACTCGGCCAGATTAATTCTCTGCACTACTACATTAGTAATCAGTCCAAAGGGTCGATAGCTTCGCTTCGACCCGCGAAACACGGTCAGATTGCCAGTATTCCTATACCACTAATAAATGCCCAGTACCAACCAAACAACAATCGGAAAGACTCCCAAATCCGGCGACTAAATTAGAAAAGGCACACGGCGATCAATCACTACGCAGCCTCCATCTGATTTCCAGAAACTCTTCCAAAACAAAAACGGCGCAACAGTTAAGCTCAAAAAGCAAAATACGCACACAAAAACACCTTAATTTTAAGTTTCCATGGGAACAAATGCAACTTCTTGCCTTCAATTGGACCTCGCGAAGTCCGCTGCGATAATTAAACACGCTCTGGTATGCGTCTTCTTTCTCAAGATCTCTTGCATCGGCACTAAACTGTGACGCTCAAGCCTATAAAACAGATTAAGCAGAAGTTGTATTGGCTTATGGGAACACAGTTGCAAGCTCTTTCGAAGCTTTCTATGGTGGTAGACCAAGTGCAACCTTATAGTCAAGGAAAGGCAGGACTCGGTTACGATTGTGTACGGGGCCGTAATCAGTTACTATTGGTTGCCTTTTACAGTTACACACAGTTATTTCTGAAACAGTATTTCCAGACTCAACAATAAATAAAAAATACCACATGTTATTAGTGAAAGAATAAACAACTGTGTAAATAGTAGTGTTTTCAGTGTGTTACAATTTAGCAAATCACCATAAAATAGATATAGATAATTTAAAAAAAAAGCCACTGTGATCACGGCTGAAGGCCTTACACGCCAGGAACGGCAATTACATAAAAAATTTAGAAACCTGCTGTAAAACAGGAAATACAAGCAAATACAACTGACCAGAAAATGGGTGAAATAAGTTGGTGGTAACCTTGTAACACAACCATTACACTGCTAGATTTATTCCAAAAGGCGACCGTAACTATTAACTAGACATACATAACCTTTAATGTAGGCATTACAAGGTATGGTAATAAATAATACAATAATAAAACACAAGGACCAGTCACAGACGGTGCTCCAGGAATCAACCTCTGATAAGGTCCGGCAACAAACTCTTTCGCGAGCGATGAGATAGGCAGCCAAGAGTTGGATTCACTTCACAAGATGATAACTCAGACTAGTGGCATTCTAACGAATGACTAATGATAATCTTGCTGAAGTTACCTGATGTCCAATAAACCAAATTCAAGAACGGAACAACACGCCAGAGCCAGAACTGGCGGACTGCACTACGCCCCCAGACTATTGTGCTTAGAGGACCCGGAAAGAGAAAGAAATCACTACCACCACAGTAGAAGAATCACAAACGGCCTACAATTAAGAAAGCTGTCAAAACTACACGCCTTACCGGACAGCAGTGGCAAGGCGAGGAAACGTACACTGCCGTTACATACATTAACCCCAGGGCAGGTAACTGGGGCGTTAGCGGCCACCAGGCATGAAAAATACTGCTGGTTGAACTTAACAAATTGTAACAAGCTGAACGCGGTAAATAAAAATAAGAAGTCGAGGAAAGCTAATCAGATCCGCTTTCCCCAAGCACTCTCCTCGCTGCTCTTCACCTCGGCGACACTACGAGCAGCAACACGAACCCAAGTCACTGGAGAATCGCGACAGGTCACAATGGTGGAGGTTTCTCTACTTGAATTGAAAAGCACTCATCTTAAGGCCTGCAGGATCTGGTTTACGACGAGGTCATGCACCCTCGTAACCACAGCCCTTACATGCGGTAGTTCATACGCGCAGCCAGCAGTCCCGGCGTTTTTTTCGCACTGCGCGGACCTGCCTCCTCCTGAATCCCCAACCGAACTGCCACACTCACACGACACGGAAAAACTACGATGTCGCCCTAAAGATAGGGCAACAGTTAGTACATAACGATAACCGCCGCTGCTGCCACTAGCGGACAGGCAACGCTTGCGAAACGAGTGGCGCAGGTTAAGACGCGAAGAAGACAAACAACCGCAACCATGACAACTAAAGGACACGGTCTGACCTCCAACAGAGGGCAGAAACCTTCAAACAGCACCAACGCGAGCCGCAGCGCGGCTCACCAAGTTTATTGATTCCTGAGCGTCAGTTACTCCCGACTTGGCGCATTCAAAATTCTTGAAGTATCCCCTCCGCCTCATTGGTCCCACAAATTCTTGCTTACACCGTTGAGCGCTGCTAGCACCTACCCCCCCCCCCCCCCCCCCCCAGTTTCCTAAGCTCAGCAAAATTTTAGCAACACTTAACACTTTCAGTCTACCGACGTCAACAGCAGAATGCAAGCATTATAATCGGCTGTTTCATACCACCACTAACAGCAGTCCTGAGTAAACTGCTACATCTACAGTTATATGATTACTCTGCACTTCACAATCAAGTACCTGGCAGATGGTTCGTCGAACTACACTCCTGGAAATGGAAAAAAGAACACATTGACACCGGTGTGGCAGACCCACCATACTTGCTCCGGACACTGTGAGAGGGCTGTACAAGCAATGATCACACGCACGGCACAGTGGACACACCAGGAACCGCGGTGTTGGCCGTCGAATGGCGCTAGCTGCGCAGCATTTGTGCACCGCCGCCGTCAGTGTCAGCCAGTTTGCCGTGGCATACGGAGCTCCATCGCAGTCTTTAACACTGGTAGCATGCCGCGACAGCGTGGGACGTGAACCGTATGTCCAGTTGACGGACTTTGAGCGAGGGCGTATAGTGGGCATGCCGGAGGCCGGGTGGACGTACCGCCGAATTGCTCAACACGTGGGGCGTGAGGTCTCCACAGTACATCGATGTTGTCGCCAGTGGTCGGCGGAAGGTGCACGTGCCCGTCGACCTGGGACCGGACCGCAGCGACGCACGGATGCACGCCAAGACCGTAGGATCCCACGCAATGCCGTAGGGGACCGCACCGCCACTTCCCAGCAAATTAGGGACACTGTTGCTCCTGGGGTATCGGCGAGGACCATTCGCAACCGTCTCCATGAAGCTGGGCTACGGTCCCGCACACCGTTAGGCCGTCTTCCGCTCACGCCCCAACATCGTGCAGCCCGCCTCCAGTGGTGTCGCGACAGGCGTGAATGGAGGGACGAATGGAGACGTGTCGTCTTCAGCGATGAGAGTCGCTTCTGCCTTGGTGCCAATGGTGGTCGTATGCGTGTTTGGCGCCGTGCAGGTGAGCGCCTTTTAAAATGTTTTTCACATGTTGTTTATTTTGATGACCAAACCTTTCATGGTACACTTGCAATGTTTTGGATGAAGTCATCAAGTTCACACGATTCATTTTTGCATTTCTAACAACACGCATGTTCAACACATCAAGTCCATTTTTCACATAACATATCATAACAATATTGCCACTGACTTGTTTTCGAACACAGACATTATTATAACTAAAATTAGTACTGTAGCCTCTGCGGGCAATGGCTCTCACAGAGAACAGATTAGCACTTGCATCAGGGACGTACCAAACATTGTCCATTCTAGCATTATACCATTTATTGTTTCGTCGAATTTGGATGTAAACTGTTCCTTGACCGTACGCACACATTTTGACATCTTGTTTTCCCAATGAAATTACTTGAGGAGCATCAAATTCACTATACGAAACAAAATACTGTTTGTTGGGAGTGATACGATTTGTAGCGCCACTGTCGCAATACCATTTATTTGGGTCACTGTGATTACTGGTACACACACCCATAGCGTATGAAGTAAATGCAGCGTGTTCACTTTCTCGTTTCTTCTCTTTTCTTTTATTGCTGTCACGAGTGCTCTGTGGACACTCTGCTGCCCAGCGACCTAATTGTTTGCATATATTACTCGGAAACTTCTGTTTTAATTGTGACTTCGTCATCTTTACTTGCTGATTACTTGTTTGGCGTTTTCTTGTTTTAGAAACGACAAAAGCTGCACTTCCATTAATGTCTTGTTCACGCAGTTCCATAGTACAGAGTTTTTCAATCAATAAATTCAAGCTTTGCTTTTCTGTCGGTATCGTATCCCAGAGATCCTTAAAATTGTCATAGTCGTTTCCCAGTGAAGACAAAATTCGACCATTTAAGATTCTTTCAGATAGCGTATTTTCTTCATGTTTTGCTAATTCATCGTTCAGGTCCACAAATAAATTTTGCAGTTTGGCCACATGTGCACTAATATCTTCCGTTTCATCACGTTTAACACGGAAAAGTGTTTCAATCAACATATTCAAACGCTGAGTACTGCTACGTTCAAATCGGGCGCGTAATTTGTCCCAGATTTCTTTAGCATTCTTGCACGTTAAGACGAGTTCTGCAACAGATTTACTTAGTGCACTTGCTATAAGACTTGCTGCCTTTGCGTCGTCCTTGTGCCATTCCACATACGCTTCTTTTTGTGCACTTGTCGCATCTTCCAGCAACTCTACACGTTCACGTGTACCGTTAATAATATCTTCTAGTTCATATGAACGCAGCACCATAGAAATATGCCATTTCCATTTGACCCAGTCGTCACGTCCTTCAAGTTTATCAATGCTGACCATATAATCGCCGCTAGCAGTCATGTTTCTTTACAGACATAGGCTCATTTCAAATATTGTTTTAATTAAACTATGTTGTTTGCCTTTACACGTGTACCGGGCCCATAACCTGATGAAAAATATTATTTCAAAGGCAAGAAAACATCTTATTAAATTTATAATTACACCCTGGATATGAAAAAAAACATTTACTGAAAAAAAACACAGAAGTTACACAAAAGCCAAGAATAAAGGTATTGACAGCAGAGTCATGGAGCAGCACATAAGCATAAACCTCAAGGAATTTTTTCTTTTCTTTTAACACAAATGTTCGTAAAATATGTTAAATATATGTGACATATATGAGGGCAAAGTCACAAGTAAAAAGGTCCTAAACCAGTGGATCGATTTCAAGCAAATTTGGTACATATATTACTTAACATCAGGAAAAAAATACGGGGGGGGCGGAGGAAAATCAACTTCCTATTGACTTTGGGGTGATAACTTGGAGAAGGGGAGAGGAGGAGATGGACAGACAGACAAGTGAAAAGAGAAGAAGGACAGAAGGTAGGGGAGGGGGAAATGGACAGATAAAGGATAAAGGAGATGAACAGAGAACTACGTCAACAATGCAGTATAGTGAAGGGGAAATCCCTCTAAGAACTTTATTTTTACAGTCAGTAGACAAAAAGTGACGGAATAAGAAATGTTAATCATTGCTCTATTTATGTATATTGCAGTGCGTGTGTTATTCCGAATTACGATGCAAAGCTGGCACTGCGGCGACTACAACCGTTATGAAATATATTCCCAGTTGCGAATATGGACAACCATCAGCAGTCGCCTTACCTTTCGGCTATCCGAGCAGGACTCGCGGCCAGACCCAACTTCAATAATTTGCCAACTATGTGTCTACAATCTGGACTCGTAAATCCATTATGTATATTCCCTTACAGGAGAGATGCTTTACTTGAAAGTCACTTGCCTGGTGTTGGTGAACAAATATGATATTGAAGTGCCTGTGTAATTCCGAATTACGCTGCAAAATTCCTGCAAAGTTCCTTCGGAGATGCTCGCGATAAACGGGGTATCCGGAATCGAGTCCCAGTCCGGCACAATTTTTCAGTGTCCTCACACGTTGATGAAGACTTTATGTCACATGAACTTAAGTCTGGAAAGGCTTTGTTTCCAGTTTACACCACATTTTCTCCAACTCATTAATAATGGGAAACACACAAGAACAGAACGTTAGAATGATGCGGAACATGCACCCTTGGTGACGTCTGGTTACGTTTCGTTTTACACGTACCTGTTGCCATGCAACGTACATCAATTTTCCAGTGATCAGCACAAGCGTTACAAGCACACGGGTTACCACGTAGAGTTAATCACAGACTTGTCTCGTACAATGGCAGTGTACACAAGTGCAGAAGTGACAGATGCAATTTTGATGTACGGATTAGTTGACAGCACTAGCTGTGTCACTCAACGTTTGTACCGGGAGAGATTTCCAGGATGAAGGTTCCCCTACAGGAGGACGTGTAAAACCATTGATCCTCGACTTAGGCAACATGAGGCATTTAAGCCCGATACTCGCGGCCGGGGGCGGCCAAGAAGGACGACGACACCGCAACGGTAGGCGGCACTTCTTCACGCAGTTGACGATGACCTTGGTATCGGTACAAGACATGTAGCTACAACACTAAATAATGACCACATGACTGTCTGGCGAGTGTTACACAAGGACCAGCTACATCCGTACCATTTACAGTGAGTGCAAGCACTATCAGCAGCTGATTCTCCTGCGAGGGTATTCTGCTAATGTTTTATTCAGCAAACTATCAACCCTAATTTTAGTGCAACGATGTTGTTCACGGATGAATTGTCGTTTCAACGAGATCAGATTATAAATTTTCACAATCGGCATGTATAGGCAGACGTCAATTCTCACGCAGCTGTTGAAGCAAGTCATGAACAAAAATTTTCCGTCAGTGTTTGGGCTGGCATTCTTGGGCCTCAGTTTCTTGCTCAGGTTCAACGGACGAAGTTCTCATAATTTTGTAAAGAATGTTCGTAGGCTTCTAAATAACAGATTCTATGACAGATGGATAGGTAGAGATGGACCAGTTGCCTCCACGCTCTCCGAACCTAAACCCACTTGACTTTAATGTTTTGGGGCATTTAAAAGTTCTTACGTATGGAACCCCAGTAGCGATGTTCAGAGTCTCTGTGCCCGTATTATGGAAGGTTGTGAAACCACAAGCATTACTCCATGGATACATCAGGGCGGCGGGTTGAAGCCTGTATCAATACCCACGGACGGTTTATTGAACATCTCCTGTGAGAAAGAGTTTTATGTGGTATGCTGGTGCGTTCAGTGTGTCCCAAGATTAGTGAGCTGGAGAAAATGAGTCGTAACATGGAAGCAAAGCGTTTTCAGACACCTGTTCACATAACATAATGTCTTCGTCTACGTGTGAGGAATATGTCTTGCAATTTGTGCGTACATTTTTGCTACACCCTATAAACTTCATTGAATCTGTACTTACATAATTCGATGTATAATTTTTAGCAATTAACAAAAAACCCATCCCAAGCAATACTGGCACTCAGTACTGGATGGACAGGACGAAGGCATGAACTTAATGATCAAGGAAAGGCACTAATCCAGGCTAGCTACAACAATAGCCAATGTTCCTGCCTTACAAGTAGTTCGTAAAAAATGTTCCTGCCCCTCCCCGTCCCTCCCAACGGCCACGATTAACAAGCTGAAAATGTATTATGACACATTTTTAGAAAAATATTCGTTTAAATAACGAAAAAGCTACCAACATTGATAACAAATAGCTAGTTTTCTTTTTTCCTATTTTGCCAACATCGAAGTTAGAGTTTATGACATAAAAGGTTTTAGTATCGGTATTGAAGCATTAATGTTTAAAGTCCCAATATCGATATTTTGTGAAAGCGACGACCCTCGAAGGTCCACAGCACATCTTATATCAACCATTCTGCAACGCCACAACTCGATGTGAAGCCTTTGAGTTACGTATGATGAAGCATTTAACTACGCATCTTTGTAGTAACTATGGCGATTAACGAAAAGATAGCCAGTTCATTATTCGATTGTGTTGTGAGATAAGATGTGAAGACACAGGCTCGTAACTGGGTATGTTCCTGAAGATAGCTTGAGAAAGACAGCTTAGTTAAGAAGTAGTGCAAATCTAAAGATAGTGGTTCTTCAACATTTTGTAATGGATGGGTGCCAAGAAGTGCCATATTAAAGCTCGGCGAGAACTTGCCAAATGATTTATTTGTTTCAACTACAGTGCTCCGTTCACCTAGGTCTGCGTCACAGGGCCCCGCAATGCTGAGGAAGCACCCCAGCGGCCTGTGCAATGCAACGCTGTGTCGTGCCAGCCTTGGCCAGCCCACTGAGTTCTGATGATGTCAGGATGGCTGCGCCAGCAGCCAACTCAGCGCTGCTCGATGTCAGCCACGGGTGGCCAGCTGTGTCCTTCTCCTCGCCGGCGTGGCTGAGATCATGGAGACGAACAAGCGCCCGCTATCTGGCGTCCGAATCTGCGGCCCTCGCCTGGGAAGTCTCCAGCGAGTGTAGGGAGCCGAGACGACTGCCCGCAGTAGCGAGCCGAAGAGTGGCCTGCCGCTGGCTGGCTGTGGACCCTGCGTTGGCCTCAGAGAGTCGAACCAATGACCCGCCGTGGACTGGGATGCTGGCGCCACATCCGTTGCTGCACGTAGCCTGGCAGTGAGACACGCCCCACCGTCCAGGAGAGCTGCCACACTTGAATGAATCTCGCTAGAAAACGGCACCTATTTATATTTGGCTGTGCACCTCTGTCTTGCCAAGCACGCCACTTCGCGTCACGTACGTATAACACTTAGGTTGGCCAGTAGCCCTTTTCTGCCTGTGCCTTGCGCCATGGAAACTGCTGCGTGCGCCCTCTCCGGCAGTTCTAAGCCCTTGTGGCCTCTATTTGCCTTCGGAACTGCTGGTATGCGTAATTTATTGCAGTCCCGCCCGCATCTGGCTGTAACTCGAGCTCCGAATATGGTACAAAACTAACTTTTCTTATCCTAAACGGTGGTACCGTTACAACTTTATAAAATGTTTTTCGGAAAGCTAGCTTCAGACATGGCTGTAGCTTTCTTCATTAACATAATACTTTCCCGGAGGGCAACAGATGATATGAAATCTCCCAGTTTTGTCACCTCATAGTCCCTTCCGCATGACTGCTGTCCCATATGTGCACAGTCGAAGCTCGGCAGACATTCCAGGATACGAGTTACATTCGGAGCAGCCTGCATGTCTCTTACTGCGGCAGCCAGTTTCCAAAGTTGATTACATTAGGCGACCCTCTTAATACGCTTGCTGACTGGCTAAAAGAATGGGAAGAGGACTGGGGGAAGTAGCTGCAAACAAGCTAAATCGGCACTGCCTGGCGCATCATAAGAAACACACAGCTGCAGCCAACTCTGGTCCGTTATGGCCACCAGCTGTTCCAAAGCCTGAGACATATGGGTTTAAGTACGTACTTCATTTGTCAAACTAGTCTCCTTTCACAACCTGTGATGGTACAATATCGATGTACCGAATCTTACTCTTACCCACCTCTACTGGACCCAAGGTTACAGGGTGGCGCAATGATCGTTTTCGGCTAGGGAGTGTGCCACCTGCTTTCAGTTCATGGTATGAACGTATTGGGGAGCGGAAATAATGGTACAAATAGGAGTTATAATTACTGAACTGATTAGACATTAGAACAGTTGGAGTCTGAAAAAGAAAGCTTCCACATTTGCTGAATATGCTCTGAATGTATATCATTGTTACGATACTAAATGTGACGTTGCTTCTGCCAGTTCGGTACTGTCTCGAGTGCGATAGATCGATTGTGATAATATCTGCACGTTATCGCAGACCAACAATTATTGGAGCGTCCCCCAGGTAGCGTCACTGTGGCACTACCAAGACATTATGATCCATTGTCGTCAGTAGCGAGAAGTCCCTTTGGGGTCCCGGCCAGCAGTTATTCAGATAACAAAGCGCCAGTTACTTAAGACATACTTCGAGTGTCGACGTGTGCTTAGTGATAGTACGGTTAAACCCCAAGTCTGCAAGTTATGAAGTGACGATTTTGATTTGAGTCGCCACAACACTGTCATATATAGTGGACATACTCTGCAGACCACCTTCCGAGCATTAATCTGTACTAACTGCACTATAGATCCGCGTATCCGGCATCATTTGATGATTTATGTGATCCGACTGAGGTCAAGCGTAGCTATGCCAGTTCGAGCCACATGGGATGTACCCAGCTCTGTGTGCAGCGATTTGACACCATTTACAATCTGCAGAATACTGGCCGTTGATGACTGCGACAGGTTTTGGAACTAACTTAAGCATACTGGAGGAGTCACTCTGCTGCTGTCGTGAAGGTAAGCATTGCACGTATTTTATGCATCGGCATATTACCACTATTAGCGGAGCAAGATTCTACTAAGTACAGTTATTTTAAGTCTTTGTTTAAAAATGGTTATGTTGTATTTATAAAAACTCAAGAGTCATAACATCATGATTTCTCTTGAAAGTGATTCAAAGGAATTATAGTTTTACATAAACAATTAATTGCACCATCACTAGCCTTTATACTATCTGCATGTAGAACAAAAACCAAACAAAAGCTGCATTTCAATTAGTTCTTATTCATTTTTCTTTAAGCCACTAGTTTCGGCACTGCACTGGTACATCCTCAGGCCCCTACCTGCACTGTGAACGGATGTACCACAAAGCTTAGTGCACTACAAAAAATATATATATTCCGCGAATATTTTTGTGAAGTAAGCACCCGCGCAGTTAGACAGCAATAGTTCACCACACGAAGTCCCTCAGAGGACAGACGCTGTCTGCACGCTATAGTGCGCGTCATTTACGACGGCGGCCGAGTTTAGGTTCGTTCTGCGCATCTGAAATCACAAAATACAGTTAGCCAATGAACAGAGAGCGACGTTACCAGAGCTCGACTGCAGTGCAGAGCACGGACGAGTGTCTTCAGTTTTAGAAACGTTCAGTCATAAATAAAGTAATTGAACAAAAGCAATGTCTTGATAGCAGACTTTCTTCTATAGAAAATTTGTGGAAGCTTTCTTTATACCAATTGCTTCATATTCTATTAATTAATTAAACCAAACAAGCAATAAGCTTCCTAATTCAGGCTATAGCAAGGAAAGGTGTTTGTTTCATTCTCACGAACCGTTTTTTCGCAATAAAGAACAGTGGTAATTGTTTATTTCCTATTGTACATCGACGAAACGTGAGTAATTCATAGTCATACCTACAGTGTTTGTCGGTATTTTGCGTGACATTTTAGAGTCTTCCAGGAGTTCTGTTGAACGATGAGCTCCGACAGCGTAATGGTTAAGGTGTTTAGCTGCTAAGTGAAAGGTTCTGAGTTGAAACCTTGTTTGGTGCTCAATATTTTCTTTATTTAAAAACAATACCGAATTGTCTTACTACATGAATTTTATTCTTTTGAATGTAATTTTTTGAAATTACTAGTGCTTTGTCTCTTCATGATAAGTTTTCGGTTTTTCTAATTTTGTCCTCCAATATTTCTTTTCACAGCAATTAAAAACAATGAAAAGGCACACATACAATATTCATGTTATCTGTTTTGTTTGTATATCTTCTCTTCCGCAGTCGCAGTTTTACTATTCACATTGAGGTATATTCTTTTGCGACAGTATTAAAAGTATTATTTAGAGCAGAAATTCGGCTCGTATGTTGCCGAGCTACTTGATTGTCTGACGCAATTCTTTGCTTCGCTGCTTTGGCAACATCACCATATTCAGTGTTTTCGTCGACTGATCTATGTTTTGGCAAGTATTTGCTGTCCGTTGTGACAAACACAAATTGTTTGCGCCATGCGCCTCACTGACAATATATTTTAGTTTCTATGTTTTATTACGTCCACAATTCAGTTTTGTATACTTCGACAACTTTGTTTTGATCAGAACTTTTTCGAAACAAGCGAAATGACTCTGGTATAAATAAAACTTTTATTACAGACGCGAAAGACGGAATATTTCTCAGTATTACATACGACACATATCGGGTATTTAAATGAGATATTGTTATACAGTAAATTTTATATGAAATTTAGGTATCTTGTCCACATTTCGTTCTCAACATTGTGGCAACTAAAATTGACCATACGGAAAGTATACGCTATGGACTGTTACCTATGCAAACTCTTCAAAATTTCGTGCAATGGTTTACTACATTTAATGCTGAACAATAACTGAGTTGAACATCGAAACAAAATTAAGTCATTTATGGGGGTAAGTATCAGTCAAGAAGATGTGTAAAAATCAAATTTTTGGGCCAAATAGTTTTTGTGAAATCGAATGATAAGTGTGTCAAAGCAGTCGAAACACCATGTGTCTGCACAGGCGAGCAGTGCAGTGATGACAAAATCGCGCACAGCGCGGAATGCGGGGAGCACGTCTATGTAGCAGCGAAAGGGTTAATGCGGCCGTGGTGGCTTTACTTCATAAATTGCGCGCTCCCCCCTAAACTTAAGTCTGCGAACTTACTATACTATGGCGCTGATTCTCTTGGCGCGTGCGTCGTTTGCAACTGGCAACGCAGCAATCTCCCACGTCTGGGCTGGCATGCGCGAGCCGCCAATATAAAGGAATTGAACTATAGCCACTTCCCGCATCGGTGAAGTTTCCAAGTCCAGCAGATGCTACGCCACATAAGTAGTGCTCCTCCGTCCGGAACTTGACAAGTTCATCAGTGGCCAAGCAGCCAGCAGATCTTTGTCACCAAAGTGTTAGGTACAGTTTCTCTAAAACTCAGCAGACTGTAATTATTTTTGGAAACGTTGTTGGAAATATCAGCGATCAAAATGTAGTCTTAGAAATTAATTATAACAGTCTAGATGACAAGACACGTTTATTAAAAGGTGATCGGTTTCGGTCATCATATGATCATCTTCATATCGAGGGCCATACTAATGGGCAATGGCTGTGCTTGGAACAGGAACCTCTGAACGACGATGTCAACTGCAGTCCACCGCACGAAGTCCCTCAGAAGGCAGAGGCTGCAGTTCACGATCGTGTTTCAGCTGTTCCAGCTCCATGCACAGCCACGGTTCCAGCTCCATGCACAGCCACTGTCCATCAACATGGCTGTAGGTCTGAAGATGATCATTTGATGATCGAAACCGGTCACCTTTTAATAAACTTGTCTTGCGAATTAGAACGTTGTCTGCAACGAGCACGGGTTTCTATGCCCGGTCGTATTTGCAACGTGTGAGTTATCGGCAGCACGCTTGTGTTTCGAGTTATTTCATTCTCGGGCACACCGTGTTGCGGCGTCAGCTGTCCTACGCGCTTCGCCCGTGGGCGGGGTCGCAACCCCATCCGGCTGTGGCGTTTGACGCAATGTCAGCAGTACTGCCCAGCGGTCTATTTGATTAGCACATTGGGTCGAGCTGGCTTCTATTGCCCCGCAGCGGCTGGAATAAAACTTTAAAAAGATTTTACAATTCGTGTGCGGAACTTTTTCAGGGCACGGAAGATTTTAACATTTTGTATTCGGCCAATAGTTAGTCAGCTTACAATAAACAGATATTCATTCAGCGAACATTGGAGGATCTCAACAATTTTGACGCCCGCTACAACGAGTTCTTCTAATCTGTCATAATAAAGCTTTTCTCACATGTGAACACTAACACAGGAGTGAAAGCGGTCGATATCATGGATTTCAACGCGCTAGGCGAGCTCTCAGGCAATCGCCGACTGCATCTTGCGCACCAGTCACACACATTTGCTTCGAAAGAGGTACACGCTGAGTTAACTTGATTAGCGACGGTCGAAGATGGACTGAGAAAATTTGCGAGGGCCGTTGAGGAGCTGTCAGTTCAAATCACTATGAGCACTATGGGACTTAACATCTGAGGACATCAGTCCCCTAGAACTACTTAAACCTAACTGACCTAAGGCCATCACACACATCCATGCCCGAGGCAGGATTCGAACCTGCGACCGTAGCCGTCGCGCGGTTTCAGACTGAAGCGCCTAGAACGGCTCGGCTAATGCGGCCGGCGGAGCTGTCAGTGAATGTAAGGGTCTTAAGCAAAGCCGAAATATGAAGGACTTATTCCATCTCGTCCCGTATAAAGTCTTTGACCATGGATATGAACAGCCAAAAGAAGTATATAAAGAGTTAGAACTGAATAAATGAGTCATAACTGAAAATTTCTGTCAAAATATCGACAGCAGTACCCTCCCACATACACTATTCAAGCATTATATATGTGACTGTTAAACGCTCGTACTTCTTTTTTCCAGCGTTTCAGGGACATTGTTTGCAAACACTTTGCACCGTCAGTTGAAAAGCACTAGCCGTGCAGAAAGTCTGAAATCAGTTATATTCCCATATACGCCATTGGATTTAGTGACATGACAATGTGCAGGTACAGAAATCGATTGATCATGATATACAACTTGTGGGTTTCTTTAGAGAGCTTTCAATCAGAAGATTAAAATTGTCATGAATCACACAGTAGTTTATTCCATGTATAGGTTACTTTTGTGCATGGCCATTATGGTTTACAAGCCAGCTGGACAGTTGTGCTGTGTCCAAGAGGTGAATACATTAGAAATGGAAATTTAGGGCATAGATCTATAAGAAAACCGGGGGGGGGGGAGTTAGTTGGATGCTGGTGCAAGAGAGAACTTGGGGGTTGGAGCGACGCTCTTCACCGGAAGCTGTCAGTCAGCACGGGTTCCCTATTCTTTGTACAGACGAGGGCCTAGGAAGGAGATTATAAAAACAACTGCTGCAGTGATGATTTTGCTTCTCATATAGGCCACAATGGCTTACAAGCGCACAACATACCATAACGTATTAAAGAAGAGTTCGAAGTGATAGTTAGTCCGGCTGTGTGACCAGTACAATAGCGCGTTTCGTCAACAACGTGCCATTTTCCTTTTATTATAATCATAACAAAAACGATTTCTGAACAGATCTGTAATGAGCCAGAACATTGAAACAACATAGTAGTTACATAACACACAAATTCTAACTCGAAAACCACCAAATACATCAACTTAGCTTCAGAGAGGCTTATTTTTGTGGAGTTGCTCTTTGACGCACAAAGCAATCTTGAGTCATATCAATTCACATTTCACAGTACGTCTGGAGAATCCGACGCATCTCGAATCGCCTAGTCATATTCGGCGATGTTCTACAGCACGAAGTTACGTATTATTACGTCATGCAACTCTCGTCGGGTCCCATATCCTCACATTCGCGTGTCTCATGTGAGCACCTCTTACGTAATACATTGTAGATTCAGTTTGCAATTTCTGTCCACGTCTAGGGACTTCTTATGGAACTTGCATATGAGAAATTTCGCCAACAGCTACATCTTGTAAGATCGTAAGTGAGATGATTGCTTCTGACAAAGTAGACAGCTGGAGCGTTTGCGTTTTGTGGCACGTGGCAGCTCATAACACAGGCAGTGGGCACAGTGACGGCATAAATGTTGGCGCTGTTGCGCGGGAAAGCGGCTGTCGGACGGAGAGTGACGTGCTGGTGGGCGGGGCAGTAACAGAGCAGGAAAACATCGCAGGGGCTCCACCCACTGGCTGTCACAACGCTGCCCCAAGCCAAATACAACTGCAGTTATACGTCGTCTTCTCCCTTCACTGAATCAACCCACAGGCGACTCTCAATATCGCGGGTATCGAGCAACAAATTTGAGTGACCTGCTCTACTTGAAATGAGTACAAAAACATGTCGGAAAAACTACGTGGCATTAATGAAGCTTTTGGCGTGAGAACTGTTGATGTCGCTACTAAATATTATACCATTAGCCGGCTAAATTTTGTTCCCATACTTGATGTTGGCAAGAAAAAGGGTATGTAGTCGGAAATACATTGTCTTCACAGTGAAGATCTCTCATGAGTCGGTGACACAATTAAAGCCACGTGACACAGTACAGTATTATGCCACATGGCTTCAGTTTTGTCACCGACTCACCTCCAAAATGGCTACACCGTTATGAGCCGAGACACTCGAAGAAGAAATAATACTATGCAGGATGTATGCCCGAAAGGTGATGGAATAATATTGTGCTTTATTTTTGAAAATACGATATTTAATCGAATAAAAGTTACATATTTTGTGGCTCAAAAAGGAAATATGTCAGACAACGTTACTAAAATGTGTTGGGAAAGTGTATATGAAAATTTTTGTGGCGTATTAATTTGTTTCTCAGGGGATTACTGAGTTATCAAATTGCGTGTAGCTAAAATGAGGCTTCATTAAGGAACCAGACAATTTTGTTATAATAAAATGGTTTTGTATTTGACAATTTAATGGCCAATTTTGGGGGGAAATGTTTATTTATGTATCTGAGAACAAATTGTGGTACATTATCACGATTTCCATTAGCAAAATTTCACATCTACATTTTGTTAATATTATCAAAATTTGTCACTTTGTCATTCATCAACATTCATATACTCTGTAGTGCGATTGCGGTGCACAAGAAACTATCAAAATGAAACTGAATGCGAATGTTGTAACTAATAATTTACAAATCACGAGTGTTTCTAACTATCACTTTCTGAATGTAGCCGAAAGACAGAACTCGGTGGTTCAGCTGAAGCATCAAGAGATCATATCAAAAATTTCCACAAGCTCCAAGCAAGTAGAAGTAGCTCCAACACCCTACATTGAAATTAATGAAATTATAAAACTTCTGGCCGCGAGGGGTAACCGAACGGTATGCGGCGCCTTGTCACGGTCCGCGTGGCTACCCCCGTCGGAGTTTCGAGTCCTCTCTCGGGCATGGTGTGTGTGTGTGTGTGTGTGTGTGTGTGTGTGTGTGTGTGTGTGTGTGTGTGTTTTGTCCTTAGCGTGAGTTAGTTAGATTAATTAGTATGTAAGCTTAGGGACTGATGAGCTAAGCAGTTTGGTCCCATAAGACCTTACCACAAATTTCCAAATAAAACTTCTCAAAACAAAAGCTCTTATGGTGTTGGCGGAGTTTCAAAAACAATTCTTAAGAGTTGTTTCAACTTAGTAAGTTACATTCTTAGTGATGTTGGCACACGGAATTTTGCCATACAGATTAACATATGCCATTTTTAAACCTCTTTCAAATATAGATGACACGAAAGATTTAAATAATTATCGTTCAGTTTCTTTATTGACCTCTTTTTCAGAAATGTTCGAGAAAGTAATGTACTCAAGTGTAATCTCATATTTAAGTTGAAAAAAAAATACTTATTCACTCACCAAATATTACAAACATTAAATGACAAAATATCACGAGTTGATTTCTTCTTTCTTACATTCCCAAGGTGTTTAATTGTGTATATCACGTTATTCTCCTACAAAAATTTAAGTTTTATGAAACTGGTGACTGTACAGACAAGTAGTCCAGGTCATAATTAACAAACAGAATAAAAAAGGCTGTGCTGAGTAATTCGAAACATGTTCGACGGAGAGAAAATGTTAACGATTGCTAAGAAATCACATTTTTTTCCTTACATATATCAATGGCCTTGAGTTATATACACTCCTGGAAATTGAAATAAGAACACCGTGAATTCATTGTCCCAGGAAGGGGAAACTTTATTGACACATTCCTGGGGTCAGATACATCACATGATCACACTGACAGACCCACAGGCACATAGACACAGGCAACAGAGCATGCACAATGTCGGCACTAGTACAGTGTATATCCACCTTTCGCAGCAATGCAGGCTGCTATTCTCCCATGGAAACGATCGTAGAGATGCTGGATGTAGTCCTGTGGAACGGCTTGCCATGCCATTTCCACCTGGCGCCTCAGTTGGACCAGCGTTCGTGCTGGACGTGCAGACCGCGTGAGACGACGCTTCATCCAGTCCCAAACATGCTCAATGGGGGACAGATCCGGAGATCTTGCTGGCCAGGGTAGTTGACTTACACCTTCTAGAGCACGTTGGGTGGCACGGGATACATGCGGACGTGCATTGTCCTGTTGGAACAGCAAGTTCCCTTGCCGGTCTAGGAATGGTAGAACGATGGGTTCGATGACGGTTTGGATGTACCGTGCACTATTCAGTGTCTCCTCGACGATCACCAGTGGTGTACGGCCAGTGTAGGAGATCGCTCCCCACACCATGATGCCGGGTGTTGGCCCTGTGTGCCTCGGTTGTATGCAGTCCTGATTGTGGCGCTCACCTGCACGGCGCCAAACACGCATACGACCATCATTGGCACCAAGGCAGAAGCGACTCTCATCGCTGAAGACGACACGTCTCCATTCGTCCCTCCATTCACGCCTGTCGCGACACCACTGGAGGCGGGCTGCACGATGTTGGGGCGTGAGCGGAAGACGGCCTAACGGTGTGCGGGACCGTAGCCCAGCTTCATGGAGACGGTTGCGAATGGTCCTCGCCGATACCCCAGGAGCAACAGTGTCCCTAATTTGCTGGGAAGTGGCGGTGCGGTCCCCTACGGCACTGCGTAGGATCCTACGGTCTTGGCGTGCATCCGTGCGTCGCTGCGGTCCGGTCCCAGGTCGACGGGCACGTGCACCTTCCGCCGACCACTGGCGACAACATCGATGTACTGTGGAGACCTCACGCCCCACGTGTTGAGCAATTCGGCGGTACGTCCACCCGGCCTCCTGCATGCCCACTATACGCCCTCGCTCAAAGTCCGTCAACTGCACATACGGTTCACGTCCACGCTGTCGCGGCATGCTACCAGTGTTAAAGACTGCGATGGAGCTCCGTATGCCACGGCAAACTGGCTGACACTGACGGCGGCGGTGCACAAATGCTGCGCAGCTAGCGCCATTCGACGGCCAACACCGCGGTTCCTGGTGTGTCCGCTGTGCCGTGCGTGTGATCATTGCTTGTACAGCCCTCTCGTAGTGTCCGGAGCAAGTATGGTGGGTCTGTCACACCGGTGTCAATGTGTTCTTTTTTCCATTTCCAGGAGTGTACAAGTGAATCACCCAATTGTCAAGAACCATGGACATTGCAGAGGTCGGGTAGCTTGAGTGCCTCAGTGACACATAAAGCCGTATCACACACATCCAAAAAAGTTTTGCATCACCTCGGTTCCGAGAGTTCCGGAACCTGTACAGAAAATTGGAAACAGACCAACATAAATATCACTTCCGCCCTTTTTATTCCTCATGCGAAAAACACATTGCATGTTGTACCACCGTACAGCGAGACCTTCACAGGTGGTGCTGTACACACCGGTACCTCTATACCCATTAGCACGTCCTCTTGCGTTGATGCAAGTCTGGCCACTGGCCACTCTAGTCGAGCGATGTCGTTATTCTGAAGGAAGTCATTCACAAGATGTGCACGATGGGGACGCGAATTGTCGTCCATGAAGACGAATGCCTCGCCAATATGCTGCCGATATGGTTGCACTATCGGTTGGAGGATGGCATTCACATATCATACAGCGCCTTCCGTGACCACCAACAGCGTACGTCGGCCCCACATAAGGCCACATCAAAACAGCAGGGAACCTTCACCTTGCTGTACTCGCTGGACAGTGTGTCTAAGGCATTCCAGCCTGACTGGGTTGCCTCCGAACACGTCTGCGACGATTGTCTGGTTGAAGGCATATGCGACACTCATCGGTGAAGACAACGTGATGCCAATCCGGAACGGTCCATTCGGCATGTTGTTGGGCCCATCTGGACTGCGCTGCATGATCTTGTGGTTGCAAAGATGGACCTCGCCATGGACGTCGGCAGTGAAGTTGCGCATCATGCAGCCTATTGCGCACAGTTTGAGTCGTAACATGACGTTCTGTGGCAGCACGAACTTCATTATTCAACATGGTGGCGTTGCTGTCGCGGTTCCTCCGAGCCATAATCCGTAGGTAGCGGTCATCCACTGCAATAGTAGTCCTTGTGCGGCCTGAGCGATGTATGTCATCGACAGTTCCTGTCTCTCTGTATCTCCTCCATGTCCGAACAACATCGCTTTGATTCACTCCGAGATGCCTGGACACTTTCCTTGTTGAGAGCCCTTCCTGGCACAAAATAACAATGCGGACAAGGTCGAACGGCGGTATTGACCGTCCAGGCGTGGTTGAACTACAGACAACACGATCTGTGTTCCTCCTTCCTGGTGGAATTACTGGAACTTGTCGACTGTCGGACCCCCTCCGTCCAATCGGCGCTGCTCATGTACGGTTGTTTACTTCTTTGTTTGGGGTTAGGGACATTTCTGAACAGTCAAAGGGACTGCGTCTGTGATACAATAACTGACGGGGCTGGTACAGTGTGCTGCTGATATACACTGCCGGAAAAAAATTAGGACACCCTTTTCAAGGTTTCCAAATCACTCTAGGTTTGTAGTTGGAACAGTGCATATGGAGTACATGAAATGATTCCATTTACAGACGAGTAGAACAAGCTGTTCTGAGGTACCAGATATTGACCCATGCTGACACACCCATGTCAGTACGTGGTGCAGCCTCCGTGGGCGGCAATGCAGGGGCTAACTCTGGCATCAGGACGATCGTACAGATGGCGAATACTTTGCTGGGTAACGTTGCTCCACGCCTACTCGACCTGTTCACGCAGTTCTGTAAGAGTTGTTGGTCGACGAATCGCACGAATCACTTCTCGTCCCATCACATCCCACACGTGCTCCACAGCCGAAAGCTTTCAAAAGCGATGCCAGGTGTCCTTGACCCGGCTGTAGGAGTCTCTTAGTAGTTAAGAATTAATGCGTTAAAATGTCATGCTTGATGAGGCATTTTTCACCCATCTCATTATTCATGACGTGGTATCTCCTGAGATATGAAAGGTAGGTGGTCCTTACTCCCGTATAAATCGTTTCCTCACAGTTAGAGATAGGTGTACGAACTTTGGTTGATATCGGTCCAGTGGTTTATGAGGAGATGTGCATCATACACATACAGGGTGTTACAAAAAGGTACGGCCAAACTTTCAGGAAACATTCCTCACACACAAAGAAAGAAGATATGTTATGTGGACCTGTGTCCGGAAACGCTTACTTTCCATGTTAGAACTCATTTTATTACTTCTCTTCAAATCACATTAATCATGGAATGGAAACACACAGCAACAGAACGTACCAGCGTGACTTCAAACACTTTGTTACAGGAAATGTTCAAAATGTCCTCCGTTAGCGAGGATTTATGCATCCACCCTCCGTCTCATGGAATCCTTGATGCGCAGATGCAGCCCTGGAGAATGGCGTATTGTATCACAGCCTTCCACAATACGAGCACGAAGAGTCTCTACATTTGGTACCGAGGTTGCGTAGACAAGAGCTTTCAAATGGCCCCATAAATGAAAGTCAAGAGGGCTGAGATCAGGAGAGAGTGGAGGCCATGGAATTGGGCCGCCTCTACCAATCCATCGGTCACCGAATCTGTTATTGAGAAGCGTACGAACACTTCGACTGAAATGTGCAGGAGCTCCATCGTGCATGAACCACATGTTATGTTGTACTTGTAAAGGCACATTTTCTAGCAGCACAGGTAGAATATCCCGTATGAAATCATGATAACGTGCTCCATTGAGCGAAGGTGGAAGAACATGGGGCCCAATCAAGACATCACCAACAATGCCTGCCCAAGCGTTCACAGAAAATCTGTGTTGATGACGTGATTGCACAATTGCATACGGATTCTCGTCAGCCCACACATGTTGATTGTGAAAATTTACAGTTTGATCACGTTGGAAGGAAGCCTCATCCGTAAAGAGAGCATTTGCACTGAAATGAGGATTGACACATTGTTGGAACCATTCGCAGAAGTGTACCCGTGGAGGCCAATCAGCTGCTGATAGTGCCTGCACACGCTGTACATGGTACGGAAACAACTGGTTCTCTCGTAACACTCTCCATACAGTGACGTGGTCAACGTTACCTTGTACAGCAGCAACTTCTCTGACGCTGACATTAGGGTTATCGTCAATTGCACGAAGAATTACCTCGTCCAGTGCAGATGTCCTCGTCGTTCTAGGTCTTCCCCAGTCGCGAGTCATAGGCTGGAATGTTCCGTGCTCCCTAAGACGCCGATCAATTGCTTCGAACGTCTCCCTGTCTCCCTGTCGGGACACCTTCGTTCTGGAAATCTGTCTCGATACAAACGTACCGCGCCACGGCTATTGCCCCGTGCTAATCCATACATCTAATGGGCATCTGCCAGTTCCGCATTTGTAAACATTGCACTGGTTGTCAAACCACGTTCGTGATTAACACTAACCTTTTGATGCTACGTACTGATGTGCTTGATGCTAGTACTGTAGAGCAATGAGTCGCATGTCAACACAAGCACCGAAGTCAACATTACCTTCCTTCAATTGGGCCAACTGGCGGTGAATCGAGGAAGTACATTACATACTGACAAAACTGAAATGAGCTCTAACATGGAAATTAAGAGTTTCCGGACACATGTCCACACAACATCTTTTCTTTATTTGTGTGTGAGGAATGTTTCCTGAAAGTTTGGCCGTACGTTTTTGTAACACCCTGTATACGAGATACATACATTTTTATAATACGTATGGATATGTATTAGAGTTGCAATTCTTTATGGCTGGTAAAACGGTCACCACACTGTATCTGTCTTCTTCGTGTTTAGTGTTGTTGTCAGGTCTCGAAGAATATATAACGGCCATACACAGTGCCAGATGTTGAGTGATGACTATGAAGGACACGAAGATGACGGATCCTTCTGTGAGATAGCGGTACCTGCAGCTGACAAGGTTAGAAAGGGACCTCGTGGTGGGTCTGTATCTGGCCGAGTGGTCGAATCGCGCAATATCTAGATCGTCAGGCATTCAGATGTGACGGTGGACCGGTGTTGGAGAGCATGGAAACGTGATGGTAGACGTACTCATCGTTAACGTTCCGGTCCACCTCGTCTGCCCACCAAAAGAAAGGATCACGTTATTGTGCGGAAAGCAATTGTAACCCATATACATCAGCTGCTACCATCCGAGAACAGGTAATGGACTCCCTGTAACAACATTGGTCGGGGAACGGCAGCAGCGGAAGTGGGGAATTACCGTCCGAGGCGCAGCTGCGAGTAACACGATGGAACAAAGGTCTGCGTCTGGAGGGGTGCCGTGGCCGACTGCTGAAGAACGGCATCGCACTCTGTTCAGCAGTGAGCCGGGATTCTGCGTTATCCTAGTGTCATGGTGCGCGGAGCCATCTCTTGTGATTTCAGGTCCACACAGAAGATAGTGAATGAGGGGACCCTAAACGCACAATCATACGTCACGGACAGCCTGCGTCCTCACGTGTTACCTCCCATGCGACAGTACCGTGGTGCCATTTTTCTGTAGGATAATGCTCATCCATACACGGCATTGGTCTCTATGAACTTTCTGCGTGATGTTCAGCGCCCGTGTCGCCAACAATACTCCCAAATACATTCCAGATAGAACGCATGTTGGACATCAGATCCATCCCAGTGTTAGAACGCAGGATAAAACAGTTATGGGTCAGGTTGCCTCAGGAGAGGATACAAGGACTTTATGACACCTTTCCCATTCGAATCAGTATCGGCACCCAGGCCAGAGGGTGGAGATGGAAAGTTGCAATTATAAAGAACCCAATACTGACAAATTCTTTGTAATCACTGAAATAAAATTGCACAGCCTGTCAACCTGTGAGGTTTTATTTCGCCTCTTCCTCCCCTTGCGAGTATTTCACTGGTTTTGGAAGGCTGAGTATTTCCCGTGCTCACATACACATGCTGTATGCAGAGTATTGGGTGCATACGTTATGTGATACAGCGCAGACCTGAAGATGTAGGTAGGGGACAATGGCGTTTGAGCAGTACAAGAAGTATCTCGGTCCGTTGGCTTTCACAGTTACGAAATCCGCCCACACAAGTACAATACAATAATAGCATTTTAGAGAAGTAACGCACTTGCTTCATACTATCGCATTGTGTTTGTTTGTGTGTTATTAAACTCTTGGTAAACAGTATCGTTTGACCCACGGTGTAGCAAATATGTTACAATTGGGGGTGAGAGTAGGGAGTGTCTTGGTGCTCGCTTCCTATTTGAGCTACGAATATGGGGTAAAACGTTTTTGGTTCAGCCCGGACCACCGGCCATCCGTATACCCACTAGAATATATGTTTTGCAGTAGCTACACTGAAGCGCCAAAGAAACTGGTATAGGTATGCGTATTCAAATACAGAGATACACTCCTGGAAATGGAAAAAAGAACACATTGACACCGGTGTGTCAGACCCACCATACTTGCTCCGGACACTGCGAGAGGGCTGTACAAGCAATGATCACACGCACGGCACAGCAGACACACCAGGAACCGCGGTGTTGGCCGTCGAATGGCGCTAGCTGCGCAGCATTTGTGCACCGCCGCCGTCAGTGTCAGCCAGTTTGCCGTGGCATACGGAGCTCCATCGCAGTCTTTAACACTGGTAGCATGCCGCGACAGCGTGGACGTGAACCGTATGTGCAGTTGACGGACTTTGAGCGAGGGCGGATAGTGGGCATGCGGGAGGCCGGGTGGACGTACCGCCGAATTGCTCAACACGTGGGGCGTGAGGTCTCCACAGTACATCGATGTTGTCGCCAGTGGTCGGCGGAAGGTGCACGTGCCCGTCGACCTGGGACCGGACCGCAGCGACGCACGGATGCACGCCAAGACCGTAGGATCCTACGCAGTGCCGTAGGGGACCGCACCGCCGCTTCCCAGCAAATTAGGGACACTGTTGCTCCTGGGGTATCGGTGAGGACCATTCGCAACCGTCTCCATGAAGCTGGGCTACGGTCCCGCACACCGTTAGGCCGTCTTCCGCTCACGCCCCAACATCGTGCAGCCCGCCTCCAGTGGTGTCGCGACAGGCGTGAACGGAGGGACGAATGGAGACGTGTCGTCTTCAGCGATGAGAGTCGCTTCTGCCTTGGTGCCAATGATGGTCGTATGCGTGTTTGGCGCTGTGCAGGTGAGCGCCACAATCAGGACTGCATACGACCGAGGCACACAGGGCCAACACCCGGCATCATGGTGTGGGGAGCGATCTCCTACACTGGCCGTACACCACTGGTGATCGTCGAGGGGACACTGAATAGTGCACGGTACATCCAAACCGTCATCGAACCCATCGTTCTGCCATTCCTAGACCGGCAAGAGAACTTGCTGTTCCAACAGGACAATGCACGTCCGCATGTATCCCGTGCCACCCAACGTGCTCTAGAAGGTGTAAGTCAACTACCCTGGCCAGCAAGATCTCCGGATCTGTCCCCCATTGAGCATGTTTGGGACTGGATGAAGCGTCGTCTCACGCGGTCTGCACGTCCAGCACGAACGCTGGTCCAACTGAGGCGCCAGGTGGAAATGGCATGGCAAGCCGTTCCACAGGACTACATCCAGCATCTCTACGATCGTCTCCATGGGAGAATAGCAGCCTGCATTGCTGCGAAAGGTGGATATACACTGTACTAGTGCCGACATTGTGCATGCTCTGTTGCCTGTGTCTATGTGCCTGTGGTTCTGTCAGTGTGATCATGTGATGTATCTGACCCCAGGAATGTGTCAATAAAGTTTCCCCTTCCTGGGACAATGAATTCACGGTGTTCTTATTTCAATTTCCAGGAGTGTATGTAAACAGGCATAATACGGCGCTGCGGTCGGCGACGTCTATATAAGATAGCAAGTGTCTGGCGCAGTTGTTAGAGCGGTTACTGTGCTAAAATGGCAGGTTATCAGGATTTAAGTGAGTCTGAACGTGGTGTTACAGTCGGCACACGAGCGATGGGACACAGTATTTCCGAGGTAGCGATGAAGTGCGGATTTTCCCGTACGACCATTTCACGAGTGCACCGTGAATATCACGAGTCTGGTAAAATATCAAACCTCAATTATAGCTGCGGCCGGAAAAAGATCATGCAAGTACGGGACCAACGACGACTGAAGAGAATCGTTCTGCGTGACAGAAGTGCAACCCTTTCACAGACTGGTGCAGATTTCAGTACTGCGCCATCAACAAGTGTCAGCGTGAGAACCATTCTACGAAACATTATCTATATGGACTTTCGGAGCCGAGGGTCCACTCGTGTACCCTTGATGATTGCACGACACAAACTCTACACCTCGCCTGGGCCCATCAACACAGACATTGGACTGTTGATGACAGGAAACACATTGCCTCATCGGACGAGTCTCGTTTCAAGTTGTATCAATCGGATGGACGTGTACGGGTATGAAGACAACCTCGTGAATACGTGGACCCTGCATGTCAGCAGAGGACTGTTCAATGTGATGGAGGCTCTTTAATGGTGTGGGGAATATGCAGTTGGGGTGATATGGGACCTCTGATACGTCTAGATGCGACTCTGACAGGTGACACGTACCTAGGCATCCTGTCTGATCACTAGCGTACATTCATGTCCGTTGTGCATTCGGACGGACGTGGACAATTCCAGCAGGACAATGTGACACCTCACACGTCCAGGATTGCTACAGAGTGTTTCTAGGAACACTCTTCCGAGTTTAAACACTTCCGCTGGCAACCAGACTCTCCAGACATGAACATTATTGAGCATATCTGGAATGCCTTGCAACGTTGTGTTCAGAAGAGATTTTCACCCCCTCGTACTCTTACTAATTTATGGACAGCCCTGCGGGATTCATTGTGTCAATTCCGTCCAGCACTACTTCAGACTTTAGTCGAGTGCACTTCTGCATGCTCGCGGTGGCCCTACACAATATTAGGCAGGTTTACGAATTTCTTTGGCTCTTCAGTATATCTTACAGAATATTAAGCAAGGTATATGCGATTGCAGACTTTCTCGGCGTATTCCACCGATGAATTATTCTCGGGTTATCAGCCGAGTGGTGGCGTCGTCTTGTCGCAACGTTTCGATGAGTTTCCTACCCATCATCTTCTGGCGAAGCAAGGTTTGAACGACGAACCGGAGCTGGCGTCCAGGCAGATAGTGTGGGTCGATTAATTCCTCTTGAAAAAGATTTCAGTTGCGCTAAAATTAATGTTCAGCCAATAGCATCACTGAATTTGCACCGTTCGGATTTTACGTGCAAAATCAGTCACCCTTAAATAACTGCGAAATGCAGCGAGAAAGGATGGTTGAAATTTATTCCACCGGCGTATCGCGTCCTCGTCTAAGATAAATTTTAACCGTTTGGAAAAAATCATCCTTCATTTGGTTTTTACGTGCAAATAACACGTTATTCTGGGAGGTTTCTGAAGCGCTCCACTTCCGTGTTTCAGACTTGTACGAAACGGTTCAAACTTTGCAAAGATAGACAAACAGATAAAGTTAAAACGAATAAGGTGGTTTAAATTCGAGCTAAACATAGCACGTAAAATTAGTTCCTACGGGAACTGAAGGCGCGGAAACGGTTTAAAGTGAGTTAATAACTAAAATGGTTCAAATGGCTCTGAGCACTATGGGACTTAACATCTTAGGTCATCAGTCCCCTAGAACTTAGAACTAGTTAAACCTAACTAACCTAAGGACATCACACACACACCCATGCCCGAGGCAGGATTCGAACCTGCGACCGTAGCAGTCGCGCGGTTCCGGACTGCGCACCTTGAACCGCGAGACCACCGCGGCCGGCAATTAATACCTAAAAAATACATTATTAACATGAAACAGAGCACTCACTTCAAAAATGTAGCTTTATTCGCATTTTACGTGCAAAAAGAAACACGTTTTTGTGAGCTTTCTTGAAGCGCACCAACGGCCTTGCCGCAATGGTAACACCGGTTCCCGTCAGATCACCGAAGTTAAGCGCTGTCGCGCTGGGCTAGCACGTGGATGGGTGATTACCGGTCCGCCGAGCGCTGTTGGCAAGCGGGGTGCACTCAGCCCTTGTGAGGCAAACTGAGGAGCTACTTGACTGAGAAGTAGCGGCTCTGGTCTCGGACACTGACATACGGCCGGGAGAGCGGTGTGATGACCACATGCCCTCCATATCCGCAGCCGGTGACGCCTGTGGGCTGAGGATGACACGGCGACCGGTCGGTACCGCTGCGTTCGCCAAGGCTGTGGACGGAGTTTAGGTTCTTTTTTTGAAGCGCGCCACATCTATGTTTCAAACTTGTGCGAAAACGGTTCAAATTTTATAAAAAGACAGACAAATACATATAATTAATGGTCGTCCTGCAGTTTTGTGAAAGCTTTGTCCGATGTCACGACATAAGCACCACGGCTCGGAAAAAAATGTATACCGGATCAGTCGTCGCCCGAGTCAACAAAAATCTACATAAGTTGCCAAGATATGCCGTTCTAACGTCAAAATTACGGTAGAGTAAAAGTTGGGTAGCAGAACGAAAAATGCTCCTATCGTAGCAAAAAAACGGCTAGTTGTCCTGGCCAGAGATAGGGATGTAAAATAAGGGAACCAGATTTTCGACTTATCTGGAAGCTTCAAAGACATTTAAATCAAAACGTCTTGACATATTCGCACTTTTTTTACGAGTTAACCCTACTTCGCCAGCAGAGTGAGCTCTCTTAGCTACAAGGTGTTAGCACACCTGCGTCTTGCAGATTATAGGCTAAATCCCTGATCCTGTGCCCAAAATCCAGAAGACTGGCCAGCCACAGTCAACAATATACGTAGAAAATGACATGGCTGAAGAGCATACATGTAACAGCTAAAGACGTTTTTCTGGAGATGTAAAATTTCTGGGGAAAGGGGGGCGGGATTTGTTCTTAGGCGGATGACATTATGTATATGTTACTTTATTTGACACGATGCATTATAGTACGTGACGTGGGTACTAACACTAACAAGTAAAAAAATTTGAATATATCAAGGCGTTTTGATCTAGATGTCTTTGAAGCTGCCAGATAAGTCGAAAAGCTAATTCCCTTCTTTTATATCCTATCTTCCCCGGGACATATTTTCGTTTTTTGTGCTATGATAGTAGCACTTCTCATTCTGGTAAATTACACTGGGGCGAAAAAAAGTCATGGGATAGCGATATACACGGGGACTGAAGGCGCGGAAACGGTTTAAAGTGCATCAAATAATTGTTATAGCCGAACGACAAGAATTAACAGACTTTTAACGCGAAATGGTAGTTGGAGCTAGACATTCCATTTTGGAAATCGTTACGGAATTCATTATTCCGAGATCCGCAGTGTCAAGAATTGGTGAGAATACAAAATTTTAGGAATTACCTCACTTCACGCGTTTAAGGTATAGGCCGACGGCCTTCACTTAACGACCGGAAGAAGCGGTGTTCGTGTGGTGTTGGTTTGTGTAGAGTTGTCAGTGCTAACAGGTAAACAACACCGCCTGAGAAAACCGCAGAAATCGATGCATGGCGTACGACGAACGTATCCGTTATGCGAATTTGGCGTTAACAGGCTGTCGCAGCAGACGACCGCCACCAGTACCTTTGCTAACAGCATGAAATTGCCAGCAGGGTCACTCCGGGGCTCGTAACCATATCGACTGGACCATACACGACTGGAAAACCGTGGCCTCGTCATATGAGGCCCATTTTAGCTGGTAGAAGCTGTTGGTAGGGTTCAGGTGCGGCGCAGACCTCATAAACCCATGGAGCCAAGTTGTCAACAAGGCACTGTGCAAGTTGACGGTGGCTCCAAAATGGTGAGGGCTGTGTTTACATGGACTGTACTGGATACTACGGTCGAAATGAAGCGATCATTGACCGGAAAGGGTTATGTTTGGCTAGCTTGAGACCAGTTGCAGCCATTCATGGACTTGACGTTCCCAAACAATTGTGTCACATCCTTGGGTCACAGTTGTCTGCGATTGGTTTGAAAAACATTTTGCACAGTTCGAGGGAACGGACTGGCCACTCACATTGCCCGACATGAATCCTAGCGAACATTTATAGGACGTAATAGGGAGGTCAGTGCACAACATTCTGCACCGGCAACACTTTCGCAATTATGGGTGGCTGTATGGGCAGCATGGCTTAATATCCTGCAGGGGACTTCCAACGACTTACTGAGTCAGTGTCCCGTCGGTTGCTGCACTACGCCGGGCAAAAGGAGGTCCGACACTACACTGAGGTGTCCCATGCGATGGTACCTAACGGTTACTGCTGCTGAGTTGCTCTCCCAAACAGCATCCCATATGAGCAAGCCAACTGCGTCTTTACCTGCAGTTAGTTTACATGAACTATGGACGGCTCTGTTTAAAAAGGAATAGCTAGATATAGTCATAGGGGCGAGCAGCAAACGTCTGCTTTCATGCCCCGCAGCCAATTCCCACAAATAATAACCTGTAGTGGTGATCCTGCAGTCAAATAGTATATGCATTGGATAAAAGAAAATACGAGGAAATATAAAATAAAGGATAAAAGAATAACTTAATAAAAAGGGTTCTATTCTAACGACCGTAACTGATGTAGACGGTTGAATAATGAAAGAACATCTCAAATAAACTGGACCTACGATATTCAGTGAAAATACGGAGAGAAAATACCGTTATCAAATGCACTAAAATTACGCTGAGAGCATTACGAGAATGGCAGTAAAACCCCAAAACTAACTTGTTATCAAAGACACGCGAAAACTAAGCATCGCAGACAAGAAATATTCATCAGCTCAAAACAGTTCAGACTGCAACATGGTGAATCACAAATCAACAGCCAGCCGTTGTGGCCGAGCGGTTCTAGGCGCTTCATTCTGGAACCGCGCTGCTGCTACGGTCGCAGGTTCGAATCCTGCCTCGGGCATGGATGTGTGTGATGTCCTTAGGTTAGTTAGGTTTAAGTATTTCTAAGTTTTAGGGGACCGATTACCTCAGATGTTAAGTCCCATAGTGCTCAGAGCCATTTGAACCATTTGAACAAATCAACACACGTGATACAAAGAACAGTAACTCATAGTCTGTCTGTCCTCAGTTCTGAGAAACGAGCGGAAGAAGTTAGAGTCCTATCCTGGAACACATTGAGACCTATTGAAATATGAAACCCCTTCAGAAGTATGATAGCGGCCGTTCAGTGCCCAGAATCAAACACCTCCACGATCGAATCATGCACATTGCCACAGGCAGGTCTGTCTTCTTCGATAACTCGACGTAAAGTATCCAAAATCATTCCCTTGAGTTCTTCAGTCGAAAAGTCCAGTCTCTACTTGAATCCTGCCTGCTTTCCATTGGCTGAAGGCCATCCCTATCGAAAATATATTGTTCTTAGATACTACAGACATGATTTGACACGTCTTGACCACTTACCGCACGGAACTAATATATTAGAACAATGTTTAAATAAAAGAATGTTATAAATATTCCGTCACCCTCAAACCATTCACAATAGACATAAATAAAGGTTTGTCCATAAACAAATCAGCCTCTATTCTTGAGCAAGTGCGCTCACGATAAATGGCAACTTATTGTCACTAAATATTATGTAATGAATAATTTAGACCACCTCAATAGAAGAGTCTTTTGGTTCTCTTTTCAATCGTGGTGTCCGTTAACACATGTAACTGACCACTTATAAATTAGCACAGTTTTTAATAGCACATGCAGTTAGCATTTTAATGAAGTTACTCGCAAAATAGTAAACTGTTCATTAAATAAAAAGCCATGAATGACAAATCAAGAGGTATTGATGCTGTGCTCATTTGCTGTGTAAATATGGAGAATATGATGTTCTAACAAAAATTTCCGCAATAAAGTAGATATAAAAGACATTAATAAATAAAATAGATACAAATGAGTGGCTTTTTGGTATCATAGCTATAGTGCAATGCCGTCATCCGGTATAACGTTTGTTATTAAGGGGAGGTTTACTATATTTGGCCCAAAATAAGCACGCTCTCCGAGAATTTTTTTCACGGTATGTGTTACAGATATCAATGTCAAATTCCGTCAAAATGTTTATTGATATTTCCTCTACAAACTGCAATTTTTTCGACCAGAAATGTCGAAGAACAAAGGCGGAAGTGCCGTCGGAACGAAATAAAATTTCGATGAAGACCTCCACGCGCGGTATGTCACAGGTCAGCCGGCTCGTCTGAAATCAAAATTGAGTTGACGTTAGGGAATTATATAAGATTCTTTAGGAGTTGAAGCTCGCTTAAGTTATTTGGACCATAGGAAACAAAATGTAGGCCATTTGTGTAAAATAGGGCTTTTTTCAACGACTTTTCGACTTCGTCGGCCAAGTAAAAATATTTATAGTTGATGGATCGGAAAGTGGTAGAACTCCTAGACAATTTAGTTAGCTTCGTCGGAAACAAAGAATCATGCCAATCGGTTCAGTAGATTTGAAGCTACCATACCGCGCGATAAAAATACAGTCATTTCGAGAAACACGCGTTTGAAGTTTTGACTACATATAAATGCAATATTATGCAATGTACGTTCAATCTGCTATTCCGGGTCCATAAACTAGTCCTTCCTCTTCCTCACAGAGGGCGTTCTTCTCGGTCTGGGCCATCCTGCGCTGCTCCAGAGCCGCTCGTGCGGCCGTGACAAGCGGTTTTCGGCCGCTTGATTCTGGTGGTCGTGCGAATGCGTGGCAAACTGCGTCGAATAGAGTCGCAGGGTGACGTCCATCGTTGTCATGGTCTTCAGAATTGCTGAATATACTTCGTTGAAGCTGCTCACTGCCAGGAAAGTCGCAATCTCCACAGTCTTCGCACCAGAATGCAAATGCTTGGGGGCTAACTGCCAAACACACATGTTCAAACTTTCATTTGAATTTTGTGTGTTTCCTCCCAAGCACCAGTACAATAACTCGTCCTCCGAAAGAAAAAAAAACTGGTGCGTGAAAAAGGCCGATTTGAGGCAGGTGCATTTTTTTGTTCAACATTTCCGTTCCGTATTCGGAAAAACCGTTTCAGGGGTGGATTCTAAACACTTTTATGGGTCCAAAAATGCAATTAAAAAAAATCGATTTTTTGAACCAAAAGATAGTAAATCTCCCCTTAGTTCAGTGGTTCATTGTGTACATGTTTATTCACTGTGAACTATTAACTTCTGTACTTTTGGAGATACTGAAACACTGTTGTGTCATTTGATTGGCCTCATTTATCACCGATGTATTCAGAGTTGCCTTAGTATTTGACGTGAATTATTATAGACTCTCAAAGAGGTGTATCATCGCCGTCTTTAAGATTAACTGGCACTCCGCCATTTTCTGGAGCATTATCAGCGGTCCAAATTGGCAGCGTAAGGATTTACCAGTTTCCGGTGGCGCTGCTGCCGTCTGCGCGTGGCTGGCCGGAAACGGTCAACTAGTCGGGCTGGCCGCGGGGCGCTCTGTGCCCTGGGCCCGCTAGCGTTCAGCCTTACGATAAGTTCATCTCTCCTCAATACCAGCCCTAGCTGGACGAATAACTCGCCCACGTACTACTACCGTTGCACCTATGACTTTTGTCACCTCAGTGTAGGTGCCATGAAGTCACTGTCATGTGTTTATACAGGGTGGTCCATTGATAGTGACCGGGCCAAATATCTCACGAAATAAGCATCAAACTAAAAAACTACAAGAACGAAACTCGTCTAGTTTGAAGAGGAAACCAGATGGCGCTGTGGTTGGCCCGCTAGATGGCGCTGCCATAGATCAAACGGGTATCCACTGCGTTTTTTAAAATAGGAACCCCCATTTTTATTACATATTCGTGTAGTACTCAAAGATATGAATGTTCTAGTTGGACCACTTTTTTCGCTTTGTGATAGATGGCGCTTTAATAGTCACAAACGTATAAGTACGTGGTGTGACGTAACATTCCGCCAGTGCGGACGGTATTCGCTTCGTGACACATTACCCGTGTTAAAATGGACCGTTTACCAATTGCGGAAAAGGTCGATATCGTGTTGGTGTATGGCTATTGTGATGTTACTTAAAATCCGTCTTGAGTGCAAATTTTTTTATTATTCATATGACCGGTTTCGGTTCATTCAGAACCATTTTCAGATCTGATATTTCAGTTACAGGAGTAACCCGTCCAAATCTAGCAACTTTCACATGCCATCTGAAGATGGTTCTGAATGAACCGAAATCGGTCATATGAATAATAAAAAAATTTGCAATCAAGACGGATTTTAAGTAACATTATAAAATCACTGATTGCTGTTATCCCATAAGACATTATGTCTGTTTTTGCAAAGTATGGCTATTGTGATCAAAATGCACGACGGGCGTGTGCTATGTATGGTGCTCGGTATCCTGGACGACATCATCCAAGTGTCCGGACCGTTCGCCGGATAGTTCCGTTGTTTGATGAAACAGGAAGTGTTCAGCCACATGTGAAACGTCAACCACGACCTGCAACAAATGATGATGCCCAAGTAGATGTTTTAGCTGCTGTCGCGGCTAATCCGCACATCAGTAGCAGACAAATTGCGCGAGAATCGGGAATTTCAAAAACGTCGGTGTTGAGAATGCTACATCAACATCGACTGCACCCGTACCATATTTCTATCCACCAGGGATTGCATGGCGACGACTTTGAACGTCGTGTACAGTTCTGCCACTGGGCGGAAGAGAAATTACGAGACGATGACAGATTTTTTGCACGCGTTCTATTTAGCGACGAAGCGTCACTCACCGGCAGCGGTAATGTAAACCGGCATAATGTGGACTATTAGGCAACGGAAAATCCACGATGGCGGCGGCAAGTTCAACATCAGCGACCTTGGCCGGTTAACGTATGGTGCGGCATTATGGAAGGAAGGATAATTGGCCCCCATTTTATCGCTGGCAATCTAAATGGTGGAATGTATGCTGATTTCCTGGGTAATGTTCTACCGATGTTGCTACGTTTCACTGCATGACGGAATGGCGATGTAGTTCCAACATGATGAATGTCCGGCACATAGCTCGCGTGCGGTTGAAGCGGTATTGAATAGCATATTTCATGATAGGTGCATTGGTCGTCGAAGCAGTATACCATGGCCCGCACGTTCACCGGATCTGACGTTCCCGGATTTCTATCTGTGGGGAAAGTTGAAGGATATCTGCCATCGTGATCCACCGACAACGCCTGACAACATGCGTCAGCGCATTGTCAATGCATGTGCGAACATTACGGAAGGCGAACTACTCGCTGTTGAGAGGAATGTCGTTACACGTATTACCAAATGCATTGACGCTGACGGACATCATTTTGAGCATTTATTGCATTAATGTGGTATTTACAGGTACTCACGCTGTAACAGCATGCGTTCTGAGAAATAAGTTCACAAAGGTACATGCATCGCATTGGAACAACCGAAATAAAATGTTCAAACGTACCTACGTTCTGTATTTTAGTTTAAAAAACCTACCTGTTACCAACTGTTGGTCTAAAACTGTGAGCCATACGTTTGTTACTACAGCGCCATCTATCACAAAGCGAAAAAGGTGGTCCAACTAAAACATTCATATTTCTTTACGTACTACACGAATATGTAATAAAAATGGGGGTTCCTATTTTAAAAAAACTCAGTTGATATCCGTTTGACCTATGGCAGCGCCATCTAGCGGGCCAACCATTGCGTCATCTGGTTTCCCCCTTCAAGCTAGACAAGTTTCGTTCTTTGTAGTTTTTTTCGTTTGACGCTTATTTCGTGAGATATTTGGACCAGTCACGATCAAAGGACCACCCTGACTTCGAGGCTCCTGGAAAGTGTGTACCTACGGGAAGCGGCGCTCGCCGAGGTAATTTGAGGCTGACGCAAAGGCGTGGCTGTGGCGGGAGGCGTCGCTGCAGGCAGGCGCTCCTCCGGCGGCGCACAAGATGGCGCCGACGCCGGCGGCGAGCGCGGCTCATTTCCACGAGCTCCGACCGCCGCCGGGACGCACACTTCTGGGCACGAGGCGTAGCGGGCAGTGGACACGCCAAACTGCCACCTAGCTGTCTCCTCACTGCCCGACTTCCCACCCGACAGGATGGTCTCGGAAACAGGGTAATAAGGCTTCTGCAACAAGCTGCAGCTAGTAATAGCGATTACTCTGTCCAAGAATCACAAGAGGGGGAGGTGTACTTCGAAAAGGCACGGAGATACGGGCAGATATCGGTTAGATTGCATCCTGATAAGGCAGACATTCCGAAATCAGATGTTGGTCTGCGAGGTATACACAGGAGCAGATATATTCTTAGGTCACAATTTAGAGGTAATGAAGAGTAGACTGGAGCTCAAGAGAGTATTCAGGAAGAGTCAGTGTACAAAGAAGTGGAATACGAAAGCGCTAAGAAACTGATACGCTTCAAGCTCTCTGAGGTGACAGATGCTGAGATAGGGAATAGCACAGTAGGCAATTCAGTAGAAGACCAATGGACGTCTCAAAAACAGAGCAATCACAGAAGCTGGAAAGGAAAACACCGGTACAAAGAAGATAAATGCGAAGAAACCACGAATAAAAGTCGCTGAGGAATGAAATAAATAGGGAGTGCAGGGAAGCTAAGCCGAAATGGTTGGACGAAAACATTGAAGAAATAAAAAAAAAATCGTCAAAAGGACTGACTCAGCATATGGGAAAGTCAAAACAACCTTCGGTGAAATTAAAGGCAAGGATGGTAACATCAAGAGCGCAACGGAAATTCCACTGGTAAATGCAGAGGAGAGAGCGGAGAGGTGGAAAGAGTACACTGAAGGCCTCTATGAGCGGGTGGAACTTGCCCGATAACGTGATAGAAGAAGAAACAGGAGCCGATATGGAAGAGACAGGGGACGCAGTATTACGTTCAGGTTTTAAAAGAGCTCTCGAGGACTTACGACCGAATAAAGAAGAAGGGATTGATATCATTCCATCAGAATTTCCAAAATCATGGGCGGAAGTGGCAATAAAACTGTTATTCACGTTGGTGTGTGTTATGTATGACACTGGCCGTTTGACTTTCGGAAAAACATCATCCACACAATACCGAAGATTGCAAGAGCCGACAAGTGCGACAAATGTCGCACATTCAGCTTAACAGCTCATGCATCCAAGTTGTTGACAGGAATAACATGCAGAAGAATGGAAAAGGAGAATGTGTTAGATGACGATCAGCCTGGCTTAAGGAAAGGTAAAGGCACCAGAGAGGCAATTATGACGTTGCGGTTGATAAAGTGACATCGAGACACGTTCATAGGAAAAAGCGTTCGACAATGTCAAGTTCTGCAAGATGTTCGAAATTTTGAGGAAAATAGGGATAAGCTACACGTACAAGAGAAAAGAGGGAATAATAAGAGTGGAAGACCAAGAACTAAGTGATCGGATTAAAAAGGGTGTAAGACAGGGATGTAGTCTTTCGCTCTTACTATACATCGAAGAAGCAAAGACGGAAATAAAAGAAAGGTTAAAGAGTGGAATTAAAATTCCAGGTGAATGATAAGATCCGCTGATGGCACTGCCATCATCAGTGAAAGTGAAGAATTACAGGATTTGCTGAATGGACTGAACAGTCTAATTAATACAGAATATAGACTTAGAGTAAATCGAAGAAGCACGAAAGTAATGAGAAGTATCAGGAATGAGAACAGCGAGAAACTGAACATCAAGATTGGTGATTGCGAAATAGGTGAAGTTAAGGAATTCTACTATCCAGGCAGCAACATAAGCCACGACGAACACAGCAAGGACAGCATATGAAGCTGACTTGGACCGGCAAAAAGGACATTCCTGGCCAAGATCAGAGTATCAATATCAAACGTAGGTCTCAATTTGAGGAAGAAATTTCTAAGAACGTACGTCTGGAGCAAGACGTTTTATGGTAGTGAAATAAGGACTGCGGAAAAACTGGAAAAAAAGAGAATCGAAGCATCTGAGTTGCGGTGCTACAGAAGAACGTTGAAAATTAGGTGGTCTGAAATGGTAAGGAATGAGGATGTTCTCTGGAGAATCGGCGAGGAAAGGGATATATGGAAAACACTGAGAAGAAATGGGAACATCACGGATTAACTTCCATGCAACTAAAGGGAGTTGTAGAGGACAAAAACTGTAGAGGAAGACAGACTGGAAAACATGAAGCAAATACTTGAGGACGTAGGCTGCAAGTGTTACTCTGAGAGGAAGAGGTTGGCACAGGAGAGGAATTCGTGGCGGCCCACATCAAAGCAGTCACAAGACTGATGACTCAAATGCTGTGTGACTGCATTTCAGTCCGATCACATCACTGGGTGCAAAACTAAAATAACATTTCGGAACCTAATAACGATAACGAGCTAACTAACCGAGATACTGTTCAGCCGATCATATAGGAGCTTTATATGTGCGTGGCATTCGACGATGACTTGGCGATCTTGTCAAGGGACAGAGAGAGAGATAAACAGGTTGCACGAGCAAGCAGGAAGAGCTGGCTTCCACATTGCGTTTGAGAAAACGGCGTGCATAGCCTCCATTCGAACAGAGTTCCATAACCTGACTACATAGTACGGTAAAACAGAAAAATCGGAATGCTTCAGATACCTTGCTGAAATATCAGGTGGTTATAATGAAACTCATGGTATTTCGAGTACTGCAGTGCGCGCTGTATACATCGCACGACACCGAAACATCGTGTGTTCATTAGCTGGTGCGCTCGCTAAGTATGCTGAAACAAATATTAGTTCCACTTTTGCCTCCAGGTAAAAAGGTGGCGCTGTAGGCAGCGTGTGTTGCGTGTGAAGAAAAAGGGGAGTAGCGATCAAACGCATGGTAATGGCAGTACTGCACTGTAACACGACAGCTCTAACACTCTACTGATTTATTTTGCCTATTGCTTTGGTTTAATGTTGTAACATTGAGTATCTGTAAATGTGTTTGAATCGATAACACAAAATTGTATACTCCTTCCTTCGTTAAAACTTTGATTTCGTGATTTGATTCTAAGCATTGTAGTATATTTGTCATTTAAATTCTTTGTCCCATTTGGAGGGAACAAAACTTACTATATATAATACTAAATTTCGTGTGAATAATTTTTGGTAGAGATGTCAACATGTGCAAATGTTCTGTTGTATTTAATGTGTTTGGTTGCTGTTATGTAAATTGCTGACCTTCACTTAGGATTCTTAGTTAGTTTGTATGTAAAAGGTGTAGTGGTTCCCCTCGGGAACGGAACTGGGTAGCGCGCGCAAATTGTGGTTGGCTAGGTAGAAAAGGTGGAACCAAGATTCAGTCGGGGACGAGCTACCAAACTGTGCACTGCCATGTAATAGTTGCATATTGTGCTGGTTCCGAGAGAGGCTTTTTCTGTTACTTTCCAATGCCTCGGATGGATGGATATATAGCTGGAACGATTCTGGAATTAGTATTCATCATCGCCACCAAGAAGGGCCAGCAATTCTGTCTGCAAATCCGCCTACCAACATGCAGTTGCCACCACATTGCGCAATCACTGTAAAGGAGTACTATAATAATGTACAGTGAAGGATCAGCTTATTGGATGTGTTAGTGTGCTCAAATATAAGGTAACTTATAACTGAATTTATGTACCTACCTTGATTTTTTCCTATCACAACACTTCTCAGGTTCCTCTCCATTTGAATTGTGATTACTGAGTGTCCTATTTTGTGAAAAAAAATGAAAGCCTCGAAGTTAGACTGTTAATTACATAATGTTATTTGATCTTTGATGAGAAGGGCATATTCTGATTTACTGTGGATTTAGTGAAATTGTGGGAGGCAGTAAATGTAATGTTGTGAAGTTTCAAAGTCACCTATTTAATCATTTACTTGGAAGTAAAATTTGCTGTTCCTTTTATAAATTAAAGTTCTTAAAATTGAGGCTTATAAAGTTTTGCTTAGTAAATGATTACATTGCTGCTTGTTGTAAATCACAGAAGATGTGTCAGTATTTTACAAATATGTTAATTTTGGGTCTCACTGGTGGAAAACTGCAGTTGTGAAAAGTTATATGCTCATGGTTGCTAAGCACTTGTTTCTTTTGGGTATTAAAAGTGCATATTAATGTTGTAACAGGATCCTTAGTTTGCCTATTGTGCTCATACTGCACAACTATTAATAGGAAGACAACTATCTATGAAAACAGTAACTTCTTTATTCAAAAGACAATGAGAAGCAACCTGTTAGTGGATTCCATTTAACTTTCATTCTAAATAGAATAGTATTTAGTTGAGAGATATTTAACCTGTGACCAGTTCATAATTTTGCAGTGAACTACATTTATAATTTTATGTCAGCTAGGAACATAATTGAACAATAATACTGAACTTCTGTCTAATTAATGATTCTGCAGTGACTATTAATAGTAATGTTATAAAGACCATTCAGTTTGAACAAGCCCTGAAGGTAATAGTGCGTTTCGGTATCTGTTATAATTTTGCAAATAGTTTGTGCTGCTCTAACTGTTAGTTTCAATCTTACCGTAAACATATGTATGTGTCAGAGTTCATTGCACTCGCGTGTGACAAAGTGTAGGTTGAGTTTATCCGTTAAAGTTACTAATAACTATTTTCTTGAACGAGAATGTTAATCATTCTCTTGCCTAGTTAGGATGGCGACCGTTTTCTTTATACGTTAAACAGTGCAGGTAGGCAAAATTTTGTTTGTTACTGTTCAAATATTTACGTAATTCTGACTTTCATTTCCGATAAGCCACCTCCGTTAGGTACAACACGGTCAACATAACAAAATTCCTCTCAGAGGGTAACACTGCTCTGTTGCTTTATACCATAATTGCTTTAACAAGATAGTTTTATTTCACGACCTGCCTTCAACTTTAAGGTTATGGTATAGCAGTAGCAGACGGTAGTGTTATACGTGGCTTTTCCGGGACAGGACGAGTTGTTCTGTTGGGGCATAGTACGTAATAGACCAAATTTGGTATTTGATTGCATAAGCTACGTAATTGCTGTTGTAGTATTATAGCACGTTTGTTAGGATGTGGTCACAAGTTACAACATGCGTTCAGTATGGTTGCCCGTCTCAGCAACATGCTGCATCCGCAACAAAGCATTCCGACAATTGTTCGCGGCATATCCTGTGTAACCAGAGTGCTATCCTTCAGATAAGGAAGAGTCAGGAAATGTTCGTGATAGACTCGATCTTTCAGATATCCCCACAATCAAAAGTCACATGGATTTGGGTTGGGGGATCTGGAAATCCACACATCTTGAAAATGCTTAGAGGTGATGCGTTCTCGAAGCAAGTCAGGGATACAGAAATACAAGTCGCTGAGGACTGAAATAAATAGCAATGTTGGGAAGCAGAGACGAAATGGTTGGATGAGAAATGTGAAGAAATCTAAAAAGAAAGGATTGTCAGAAGGACTGGCTCAGGATATAGAAAAGTCAAAACAGCCATCGGTGAAATTAAAGGGAAGGGCGGCAACATTAAGAGTCTAACGAGAATTACATTCTTAAATGCAGAGAAGAGGGCGGATAGGTGGAAAGAGAGCACTGCAGAAAGGCCTCTATGAGGGTCAAGGTTTGTCTGACGCGATAGAAGAAGAAGAAACGGGAGTCGATATAGAAGAGATAAGGGATCCAGTATTAGAACCAGTATTTAAAAGAGTTTTGAAAGACTTAAGGTCAAATAAAGCAGAAGGGACAGACAACATTCCGTCAGAAGTTCTCAAATCATTGGAGGAAGTAGCAACAAAACGACTGTTATTGCTGACTTGTGGAATAATATCGTTCTATCGTCCACACAATTCCGAAGACTGCAAGAGCTGACAAGTACGAGAATTATGGCACCATCAGCTTAAGAGCTCATGCATCCAAGAATAACATACAGAAGAACGGAAAAGAAAATTGAGGATGTGTTATATGACGATGAGATTGGCTTCACAAAAGGTAAAGGCACCAGAGAGGCAATTCTGTCGTTGCGGTTTGTGGAGCGCCGGGTAAATAATTAAACTGGTCGTTACTTCGTTATGAACAGATACTTAAATTGTCTGTACGTGAATTGCACCTACTTTCGCCTTTTCGAAGAGGCTGAGAACAATTTTTGCGGTTAACCAGAAAGCGATGGAGAACATACTGACCATAATTTCCAGTCTGCATGTCCGTATTACTCTTTGTGCTCACTGAAAGGAAACGTTCCTGCTTGCTATACTACTGGCCATTGAAATTGCTACACCACGAAGATGACGTGCTACAGACGCGAAATTTAACCGATAGGAAGAAGATGCCGTCATATGCAAATGATTAGCTTTTCAGAGCATTCACACAAGGTTGGCGGCGGTGGCGACACCTACAACGTGCTGACATGAAGAAAGTTTCCAACCGATTTCTCACACAAAAATAGTAGTTGACTGGCGATGCCTGCTGAAACGTTGATGTGATGACTCGTCTAAGGAGGAGAAATGCGTACCATCACGTTTCCGACTTTGATAAAGGTCGGATTGTAGCCTATTGCGATAGCGGTTTATCGTATCGCGACATTGCTGCTCGCGTTGGTCGAGATCCAATGACTGTTAGCACAATATGGAATCGGTGGGTTCAGGAGGGTAATACGGAACGCCGTGCTGGATCCCAACGGCCTCGTATCACTAGCATTGGAGACGACAGGCATCTTATCCGCATGGCTGTAACGGATCGTGCAGCCACGTCTCGATCCCTGAGTCAACAGATGGGGACATTTGCAAGACAACAACCAACTGCACGAAGAGTTCGACCACGTTTGCAGAAGCATGGACTATCAGCTCGGAGACCATGGCTGCGGTTACCCTTGACGCTGCATCACAGGCAGGAGCGCCTGCGATGGTATACTGTACGACGAATCTGGGTGCACGAATGGCCAAACGCCATTTTTTCGGATGAATCCAGGTTCTGTTTACAGCATCATGATGGTCGCATCCGTGTTTGGCGAAATCGCGGTGAACGCGCATTGGAAGCGTGTATTCGTCATTGCCATACTGGCGTATCACCCGGCGTGATGGTATGGGTGCCATTGGTTACACGTCTCGGTCACCTCTTGTCCGCACTGACGGCACTTTGAACAGTGGACATTACATTTCAGATGTGTTACGACCCGTGGCTCTACCCTTCATTCGGTTCCCGCGAAGCCCTACATTTCAGCATGATAATGCACGCCCGCATGATGTAGGTCCTGTAGGGGCCTTTCTGGATACAGAAAATGTTCGACTGCTGGCCTGGCCAGCACATTCTCCAGATCTCTCATCAATTGAAAACGTCTGGTCACTGGTGGCCAAGCAACTGGCTGGTCACAGTACGCCAGTGACTATTGTTGATGAACTGCGGTATCGCGTTGAAGCTGCATGGACAGCTGTACCTGTACACGCCATCCAAGCTCTGTTTGACTCAATGCTCAGGCATATCAAGGCCGTTATTACGGCCAGAGGTAGTTGTTCTGGGTACTGATTTCTCAGGATCTATGCACCCAAATTGCGTGAAAATGTAATCACATGTCAGTTCTAGTATAATATATTTGTCTAATGAATACCCGTTTATCATCTGCATTTCTTCTTGGTGTAGCAATTTTAATGGCCAGTAGTGTATATACTCAGCGGGATCAGGAACTATGACTATAAATCAAAGATCTTTGTTTTAACTGATTGATATGTTCAGTTAACACACGCACAAAATGTAAGTGTTCTATATAATATACCCATCGGGAACAGAACTCTTTTAGCACTTCAGAGGCTACCTTTACGGGAAGTTCCAAGCAAAATGTTCAACCATCCTGACTCCTAATCGCCAACAGTTAATTGCTCGCCTTAAAGGTGTAATTTCATCTCTCCACTGGCCTCGCTGTTTGTCGACATTACGGGCGTCACACTAACAGTTACAGATATTAGGCAGTTGTACCAGTTTCTTTGGCTCTTCAGTGTATGTTCCGTTTTCTCTCCTATACAGCAGTTTTTTACGTGAAGTTTACACACCGGCTGTCTCTGTGAGACGGCCGTGTGGTTTGTCCAGTGGCGGGCTGCGCCGTCGCCTCCTCAGTGCCTGTCCTTGGCTGCCGGCCGGCCCTTTTGGCGACAAAGGCGTCGTTCGCCTGACGCTAGTGGCTCACGCGACGCTATTACCGTAATGTGGGGCGACCTCCTCCTGCCCCACCATTAACCTTTCCCAGCGGGAACCTCTACTTCGCGCGCTTCAGGACCCGAGCCACACACTAAGGTATATGAACTACTGGGCTTTAAAACTGCAAACGTCATGAGGACAGCGTGCAACGAACTTCAGATTAGTATTTCACCGCAACAGCGAAAAAAGGTATGAGTTACGACATTTACATTCTACATATTACAACACATCCATGTTCGTTGGTTTTGAGATTCTGTTGCACCTCGCACGAAAATGGGAAGCTTATATCACCACAGAATTCAACAGTGGCAGTATCGAAACGTATCGTGACTTTACGGGGGTGGGGGGTTGACAAGTCTGGTAAAAAAAAGGAAGAAAGAATGTTTCTTTTCCAAACAACTCACCTTCGTTCTCGACATATTCTCCGTTCAAAGATATACGCTTGGTCCAGCGATCCACTAGCTTTTTCATCCCATCGGAAAAACAGTCTCTGTCAAACTCCGCAACACTCTCGTTGAGTGCAACAATCACTTTCTGATTTGACGAAAATTTCTTCCCAGTAAGCTAAAGTTTCAAGTTAGGGTACAGGAAGAAGTCACTTGGGGCTAAGTCTGGTGTATAGGATGGATGAGGAACCAATTCAAAGCGCAGTCCATGCACTTCTGCCATTGTTGTCGGATAATGTATTATTCTGGTGAAAGAGAAAATTTTTTGGGTGCCAACCTTGGTCTTTTTTCAGCCAACGCATGTTTCAAACGATCAAACCGTGAAGCATGATGGGGTCCAGTTACGGTTATGCCTTTTTCCAGGTAATCTATGAGGATAATTTCTTGTGAATCACAAAAAAAACAGTGCCCATCATCTTACCAGCTGACAAAATGGTCTTTGCCTTCTTCCACGCACTTTCATCACTCTTTGTCTATTGTTTTGACAACCGTTTTGCAATGATGGATCCAGGTTTTATCAAGACACAAGTCGCCACAAAAAGTCTTGGGGATTGTGACTAAACATCGCCAGACATTATGTTGAAATGTTGTGCCGGATGCGCTTTTGGTCGGTTGTGAGCAATGGCTGCTCCCACGTCGTACACATCTTCTTCATAGCCATTTCTCCGTGCAGGATATTATGCACTCGCTTAGATGAGATCTCTACAGTCTCACCAACCTCACGACCTCTTAATAGGCGATCTTGCAGTACCATATTATGACTTCAATTGGACAGCCAGAGTGTGCCTGTGTGACCACGTTTAAATTTATTATTTCAAAAGTAAATAATGGTCCAGAGTCCCCACGAACTTCATACATTTCTCTTCGTACATCCATATTTAAACTGGATGTTGGTCTCACCGCGGGCTTCTAGTACTGAGCCACACACAATTGATTTCATCAAAGTGTGCGGGCCTGAAGATCGCGTTGACGCAACGTCGAAACTAGTAGCCAAATAAATATAAAATTTTAAGTACAGCGGAAGGAGTTTCATTTTTCATAAAAATCATCCATTTCTCTTTTGATCAGTGCGGCAGCTCAATCCTTCAAATGAAAATGTTCAATAACAGCACTAAACTTGATTTTCTCCATTTCAGTTGCAGCCGACACACTGACCACTTAAGACTGCTGTCAAC